>NC_081405.1:122710430-123072930 GCF_030272615.1 Cryptomeria japonica
TCCAAAACACATTCCACACATCTACAACTAAAGATATAGCAATTCCAAAGCAATATGGAGTACAAAAAAAAATATCAAATAACACGAACAATTGAATAACATCCTTAATACCAGATCTCATAACTCAATAAAAACATCATGTAGACCTCTACAAATAGGAATGAACCATCTATAGACAACATAGCAAAAACCCTTTAAACCACATCAGCTCATCTGCAACACACAGGCTAAACCAACTCATCCAATCAAATTACAACACTAGAATACACAGAAGAATATGTTGACATCAATGACAACACATCAGTCCAGCAATCTTCTCATCAAAATCCAACAATCTCCCCCTTTGGCATTGATGTAAATATATGAATGTGAAAAACAATCAATGCAAAGAAATAAATCAACTCACAACAATCTCCCTCAAAATCACAAGGATCAACTTCCCCTTAGACAAACAACTCAAAATACTTTAGGGTTTTTCACATGCTCCTCTCCTACTTTGACATCATTGACAAAGGCCCGGGAATCACTATTAACTCCCCCTTTGAATTAGCTTCACAAATATGAACATCTGAACCACCAACACTGACTACTCCCCTTGAGTTACAATGTCACTCATCAATCTAGAGCATAAAATATCTCTATGAAGTTCACCGGACTAATATAAATCCATGCATTTTAGTTCTCATCAAGAGGAGAATTTACCCCTAACTTATCTCCAAGGTACTCAAAAGTATCTTTAGGAAAAGGATTCATAAAGATATCTGCAATCTATTCCTTTGTAGATACATACTCCAATCTGTCTTCTTTCTCATTCACCTTCTCTCTCAAGAAATGAAACTTGATTGATATATGCTTTGTTTTGGAATGCAACACCTAATTTTTTGAAATATTTATAGCACTTGAATTATCACAATATATATCAATAGGCTCATCATAAATAACTCCTATATCCTTCAACATCCGCTTAATCCAAATTACTCGAGTCCAATTGCTAGTAGCAACAATGTATTCAACTTCTACACTAGATAAAGAAATAGCATTCTACTTCTTATTTTCCCAAGAGACTAACTTATTTCCCAAAAAGAATGCACCACCTGTAGTACTTTTCTAATCATCAACATCACCTGCCCAATCAGCATCTGTAAAAGAACTCAATGTAAAGTCATCATTCTTAGAATACCACAAACCAAAATCAACTATCCCTTTCAAATATTTGAATATCCTTTTTATAGTAGTAATATGAGATTCCTTAGGATCATCTTTAAATCTAGCAACATGACACACAACATTCATTATATCAGGTCTAGTCTAAGTCAAATACAACAAACCACCAATCATAGATCTATATTTGGTATGATTAGCTTTCAGAGAATCATCATCTTTTGTCAGCTTACATCCAGTCACCATTGGTGTACCAACAGGTTTAGAATCTTCAAGACCAAATTTCTTCAACAATTCCTTCACATACTTAGACTGAGATATGAAAATACCTTTATCCAACTGAGTAATTTACAATCCCAGAAATAATTTTATTTCACCAATCATAGACATGTCAAATTCATTCTGCGTCTCTTCAGCAAATTTCTTACATAGGCAATCATTTCCTCCAAAGATAATGTCATCAACAAAAACTTCAACAATCAAAATTTTATTCTGATCAATCTTGAAATAAAAATTACTGTCAGCAGTACCTTTATTGAATTCAAGCTTCATCAAATACTTATCCAATTTAGCATACCAGAGTCTAGGGGCTTGTTTTAATCCATATAATGCTTTCTTCAACCAAAAAACCATGTCCTTTTCATCTGTTAGCTGAAATCCATTTGGTTGCTCAATGTAGACTTCTTCCAATTCACCATTAAGAAAAGTTGATTTGATATCTATCTAATAAACCTTTAAATCTTTGTGAGCGACATAAGCAAGAATTAATCTAATATCTTCAATTCTAGCCACCAGAGCAAAAGTCTCCTCATAGTCAATTCCTTCCATCTGTGAGTAACCTTAACAAACAAGTCTAGCTTTATTTCAGACAACTTCACCCTGTTCAGTCAACTTATTCTAGAATACCCATTTAGTTCCAATTACATTTTTATCCTTAGGTCTAGGAACAAGAATCCATGTATTATTTTTCTCATTCTGATTCAGTGCTTCTTCCATAGCTTTAATCCAATTTTCATCTTTGCATGCTTCATCAACATTCTTAGGTTCAATCTTAGAAATCAAACAAATTTCTTCAGCAAGTCTTCTCCTAGTCATCACACCTTTATTCTTATCACCAATAATCTGATTTTTTGAATGATTCAACCTTACATACCTGGGAGTTTTAGGATTTTCTTGAATTTCGGGCTCTTGAACTCTTTCTTCTGCATTAACATCTGCACCTTCATTCTCAAGCTTCTCCGAAGCAATATGAACTTGACTTTGTCTCTACACTTGCTTTCCTTTATCTGAACTGACATCCTGATCATCAAAATCATATCCACAAGATCTAATCTATCTCAGATTACCTTCATCAACCTTCACATTAGCACTTTCAGCCATCTTTCTCAATCTTTTATTATAACACCGATAGGACTTAATTTTAGTAGAGTAACCAAGAAATATTCCTTCATCACATCTAGCATCAAACTTTCCAAGATCTTCATCTCTTTTTATATAGCATTTACTACCAAAACTTCTAAAATATCTAATAGTAGGAGCATGACCAGACCATAACTCATAAGGAGTCTTACCAGTATCACCTTTGACGTTTACCTAGTTAAGAGTGTATACTATAGTACTCACAACTTCTCTCCAAAACACATGAAAAACATTTCCTTCAATCATCATGGTTCTATTAGCTTC
This sequence comes from Cryptomeria japonica, assembly GCF_030272615.1. Classification (NCBI taxonomy): domain Eukaryota; kingdom Viridiplantae; phylum Streptophyta; class Pinopsida; order Cupressales; family Cupressaceae; genus Cryptomeria; species Cryptomeria japonica. The sequence goes on from NC_081405.1 coordinate 122,713,275, forward strand.
TTGCACCGCTCTATTGTTCCTTTCTACAACACAATTTTGTTGTGGTGTCCTAGGAGCATATAACTATCTCTTAACTCCATGCTCTACACAATATGCATTAAACTCACTGGAAGTGAATTCTCCACCTCTATTAGATGTCAGACACTTCAACTTCAATCCAGTCTTAGTTTCAACTCTAGCCTTGAAAATCTTGAACTTTTCCAATGCTTCAGACTTCTTTCTTAAGAATGTAACCCACATCATTCTTGAATAACCATCAATCAGCACTATAGAATGCATATCACCCTGCAAGCTTCTCACTCTAGAAGGACCACATATATTAGTATGTACAAGGTCCAACAATTCAGTAGAATTATATTGTTTACTCTTACAAGTAACTCTTGTCTTCTTCCCTAATTGACATTCATTATATAGCGGATTGGAGGTCTTTACTGACTTTGGCTGATCTCTCACTACTTGAGTAGAACTTATCTTAACCATGAAATAAAAATTTACATGACACATCATTTTATTTCATAACCAACTTTCATCAATCTGAGCAATCAGACAACTTTTACCTCCAACATTCAAGTGAAAGATGTTACCTTTAGTCTTTTTCCCTGATGCAATCTCAATTTCGGAGCTACTCAAGATCTCACATTTTCTATTATTGAGTTGCAAGTTATATCCCTTATCAACCATGTGACCAAAACTCAAGAGATTATTCTTTAAACCTTCAACATACAACACATCATTAGTATATTATGCTTACCATCAAGAGAAATAGAACCTCTACCATGGATTACACAAGCTTTGTTATCACCAAATCTTACTATACCACCATCATTCTTTTCGAAGTTTACAAATTTACTCTTATCACCTGTCATATGATGAGAGAAACAACTATCAATTACCCATTCATCTTTCTCCTCAACTTTAGCAGCTAAAGATTTCTCCTCATTAATGGAGCTTGTAGAATCTATAGTTACAGGATCATCTTCCTTGATAGAAATGAACACAAATTCATCTCCTGAATTTCCCTTATCTGCCTCATCATCTGTACACCTTCATCAACAACATAATAACACTTCTTCTAATACTTATAATTATATGATTTATGTAATGCCCACCAAAATACCCTAGAGAAATAAAGCAATTAACATACTAATGGAGATTAAAAAAAATAGCATCTAAAACAACTCATAACATTGTCCATAAATACATCCATTAACATCTAATCATTATGCACATTAAATATAACACATAAAACTAATTACGGAAGCAGAATAACATAACATCACTAACATCTCCCTAGGGTATGTCAACGTCATTGCTTATATTGCTAATATAAGCAACATAACTAATTAATTCCTATGCATCATCCAAGATATTCACTACCAATGCAAGGCACTCAATTCCTATCATTCATGATATGAAACTCACTATCTTTTATACCAATATGATATGCAATACTAACAATGCAACCAAACCCATTCCTTAAGTTCATTTTATTAACCAAATCTAGATGTTCCTAATCCCTTAACCATTTCTTTAACAATCATTAACACATTGCCTAAATGCAATGCAATAATCATATCTTCATTTAAAACAACATCTGAAAAGCTTTACAATGAATCCCTAATTATTCTTATCCTTTAATATGAACATAGATATAAATGCCATCCACCTAAATATGATACCATCAACCAATTTTAAACATGATATCTCCATACTCATGGATTCCATTACAATATCCAATAACATGAATCTTTTCATTCCAATATAAAAGCATAATACATCTCAATGTTTCTCTCTACAATCATATAACAAGTCCTAAGCATCATCTACCATTTCAATACAAGATCTCTACATCAAGAGCATAGTTGTCCTATTACATAATCTCGTCTACAACTCCTACATAGTAAATAAAATACAAATGCCATAATATCATTTACATCTATCTGCTACAATGATCATCCATAAGTTGCAATGATAGAAGAATCCACATCCATGCATGAAGAATCCAAAGAAGACATCCCAATGGAAGAAGGCATCAACCACCCTCCATGCTAGGAGATGACATAAGGTCCCAACACACACTCTAGACCTAAGATGACACCTAACAACCAAAGAGACTCCACAAATCAAGCACTGCAAAAATACGTAAAAGTAAGCCAACCACAAGTAAAAACTCCTAGAGGCATAAAAACTAACCAAGATATAAGCATAAATCAAGCAAGGGACACATGTAGGAGTGGAGTGTCATCACAAGGCATAATCTGATAGACATGTGGATCCATCTCAACCTATGAGAGAATCAAGGGAGATTGACTTACCATCGCAATGGCCTTCCCAAGATTATCCTAAAACATCCTCCCTAGGATCAAGTCTTTGGGCTTACAAACTAATTATCCTGATTAGATGAATCCTAATTACCCAACCCATCTAATTAATTATTAATGTTATCACCTATTTACAATAAGGAAAATTTTCAATATGTCCTGGCGGTCTAGACCCTAAGAATCCTTACAATGAACCTCCTAGCAGCCTATCTCTCGTGACCCCGGTCATCATATGAAAGCCCACTCCCCCTATTGGCTCCAAAACAACAACTACAACAAGGAGGGTCAAAACAACATCCAAAAGAATCCATTATCAATATACATATGCAACCAAAGCCAACAATATCAATAAAGAGCCTCAATGCATAATAAACAAGGGCAATCTAAATCTACCATAATCATTAAATAACCCTCCACAACAAGGCTCATAAATGTTGGCATATGTGCAGAGTATGATGACATGATGATATTGTATGTTGTCATTGATGTCAATATGCTGAAGAGTGAACCGGTATATTGAAGTAAGAAACTAGCAAGAGAACCGGTATATGTGAGAACCAGTATAACATTGTGAACTGGTATATGTGAAAAGGTGAACCGGTATATGGAAGTTTTGCATGACTACCAGTTGGTAGTCTCAACTTCAAGGTTTCCGGTTGAAGTGTTCCAAGGCTGTGTGATTCAACCAATGACATCGTGTGATGAGTTAGCATTATAATGAAGATCAGATCATGTTGCCACGTCAGCTTGAGTGTGTGAACGATCTTGCATGAAGGAGATCGATCCTATCCACCTCGGGAATGTGCAAAGTCTCTGTAAACGGTGGAGAGCACGTGATGGGTTATCAGCTTCCTAAAGCGGCAAAGAATGAATGATGGAAAATGTCTTGAGATATATTCAAGACCGTTGTATTCTATGTAATGTGATTAACGGTCAAGATTAAACCAACCGAATTGGTAAACCTAAATGTTTAGGGTTTAGGGTTTATGTTGCTGACCTATCTGTTTCCTATAAGGTCAATGATTTGTTTTCATTTCAAGGTTGTTGGCAAATGTTGTGTGTGTGTATCCAAGTGAAGTGATATGTGATTCTTGCCAGACCAGAGGAGTGAATAGAAACTTGCAGAGTGTGAGTGCAGAAGGAAGGAACTAAAGTGCATCTGCATTGGCATTGAGTGATGTTACCAGATCATTGTAATACCTATTGATCTCTAACCACTTCAACAACTGAAAATCCCTTAATAGGGTAGCTTTAATTGGATTTCTATAAATCCTTTAACAAGGTGACTCAAAATTATTGAGTTCTTGAAATCCTCTAACAAGGTAACCTTTAACAGGGTTTAACCCTTAATCGGGTATTTTAGCCATCCCTTAACCGGGTGATTCCTATCAGGATTGGTTCCTACCAGAACCTATTGTAACAGTCTTTAACCGGACTAGGCTCCTAACAGATCAGACTTCTAAAGAGTTCAAAAATAGCTTGTGGGTATTCATCCCCACCATGGTTTTTCCCAGTTGGGTTTCCACATGAAAATTTGTGTGTTATGTGTGATGGTTTAAGTGCTTTGTGTCAAGCAGTAAATCATGTTGATCTAGCTGTTGATATATTTCTGATGATAGATTACCTATTCATGCATTAGGGTGAAATGGAAATGAGGTATTAGATTATGTGGAAAGCTAAGTGTCAACTGGTTTATGCTTGTCTTAGTCATTGTTGGTTTTACTGGTTGTATCTTGTATTGGATCGGTGTTAGTGTTTGTCATTTAGGCGCAGTGTCTGCAGACAAACTAGTTCAAGGAAAGTTTTAGTGTCTGTACTGATTCACCCCCCCCCCCCCTCTCAGTACCAGTTTGGTACTAACCGTTCATCATTATTCATCAATTGGTATCAAAGCTTCCTCTAGGTCCTCTGTGTTGTAAGCTTAACCGCTTGGGGAAAAGATTCTAATCTAATGATGAAGAAGGAAGGTCCAAAGTTCAATAGAGACAACTTCAAAATATGGAAGGATAGAATGAAGATATACATTAGAAGCATGGGTGCTCAACACTAGAGTTATGTTGAGAATGCTTATGTTATCCCTACCGGTAATCTCACCGATGATCAAAAGAGAGAGATTCAGGAGAATGGGCAAGTCATGGAGGCCCTAATCAGTAGTTTATCTGACATTGAGTTTATTGATGTCCAGGACAAAGACAATCACAAAGAAGTATGGGATGCTCTTGAGAATATCTATGGCGGTGATGAGCATGTGAAACAAGCTAAGGAGGAGAGACTTAGGGGAAAGTTTGAAGACATGCAGATGGTTGAAGGAGAGACCATTGAACAATATGGAATAAGAATCAAAACTGTTGTTGGAGACATCAAGAGTGTAGGAGGCAAAATTGATGATTCCACTATTGTTAGCAAATTCTTGAGATCCTTATTGCCGGTCTACACTATAAGGGTTGTTGCTATTCAAGAGTTGAGGTCTATAGACAAGAAAAAGGTATCCCTTGACTCCATCATTACAAAGTTGACCACATATGAGTTAAATAATTATGATGGCAGTATTCAAAAGACTGAATCAGCTTTCAGAGCATTTGCTGCACCTTCAAGGAAAGGAAAAGAAGCTAGTACCAGTTATGAACAAAGACATAGCAGAGAAATGGATGATGAGGAGATCCTAATGGAATTTTAAGCTCTTCTTGCCAAGAGACTTCCTAAGGGAACTGGTAAATATAGAGGTAAGCTCCCTTTGAAATGCTTTTCTTGTAACCAGATTGGACACATTACTGTAAACTATGCTAATGGTGATAACAAGGACAAACTGAAAAAGTTCAAGAAGTTCAAAGGAGGAAACCACAGAAACTATTTTGTAGCAGTTGATGAAGGTGTCACTGATGAGGAATCAGAAGATGAAGAAAGTGAAGATATTATGTTTGTTGTTGTCAAGGAAGATGCATCAGACAAGAAGGCTCTTGTCTCCCGCTTTGATAATGCCAATGATTGGATTATTGACAGTGGTTGTTCTCACCACATGACTGGTGACCGGAGTAAGTTTATATCTCTAGAAGAGTATTATGGTGGTGTGGTCCAAATTGGAAATGATGCACCATGTATGGTAAAAGGCAGAGGGTCCATCTCTTTGAATGGAAAAAGTAGTGTTGATAATGTGTATTGGGTAGAAGGTCTCAGACACAATCTTTTGAGTGTAGCCCAACTGAATGATAATGGACTCACTCTAGAATTCAAAAATGGAGTCTGCAAAATCAAAGGAAAGAGCGGTGAACTGATGGCCACCAGAATGCAAACAAGAGGTAACTTATTTCACCTGAATGCTAATATCAGTACATGTCTAATGGCTAAGTTTGATGATAGCTGGATATGGCATAGGAGACTCTGCCATGTGAACTTTGATAACATTGTGAAGCCCAATAAGATCAAGGCAGTTAGAGGATTGTCAGTGCTGAGCAAACTGGAAAACACCTTGTGCAGAGAGTGTCAACTGGGGAAAATGTCTTCCTCAACCTTCAAAGGTAAATCTTTCACTATAGACAATTTACTTGATCTTGTGCATACTGATTTGTGTGGTCCTATGAAAACTAGGAGTGTGCAGGGAGATAGATATTTTATGATTCTTACTGATGATTGCTCAAGAATGATGTGGGTCACATTCTTGAAAGATAAGTCTGAAGCTTTTGGAAAGTTCAAAGCTTCCAGAGCTCTAGTAGAGAAAGAAAGCGGTAAAAGAATCAAATGCCTTAGAACTAATCAAGGAGGAGAATTCACTTCGGTGAATTCAACAAGTACTGTGAAGAGAATGACATCAAGAGGAAACTGTCTGCCCCCTGGACTCCATAGTAGAATGGCTTAGCAGAGAGGATCAACCGAACTATGGTTCAAGCAGCTAGAACTATGTTGATCCAAGGGAAGGTTGCTCACACCTTTTGGAGAGAAGTGGTGAGCACTGCAGTCTACACAATGAACTGGGTACTCATCAAGAAGGGTAAGGATAAGACTCCTTATGAGTATTGGACTGGTAAGACACCTATGGCAAGCTACTTTAGAGTGTTTGGTAGCAAATGCTATATCAAGCAGAGTGAACATCAGAATAAGTTTGATGCAAAATGTGATGAGGGAATATTCCTAGGATATTCCACCAAGAGTAAAGCTCTCAAATGTTTCAACAATAGGACTCAGAGAATTGTTGAAAGCATCAATATTAGAGTTGATGAAACCTCTGAGAAGCCTGAGGAAACTAGTATCAAGGAAGTGGTAAATGAACCGATAGTAACCTTCTAGGAACCGGTTGCAAATCAACCAAGTACTAGTAACAGTGTTCCTACACCGATAAATGTTGATGCTGATGAAGATGAGGATGAAGAAGAAAAGCAGGAGGAATCAATCAAGATCATTCCTCGGTATGTCAAATTGAATCATGATCCAAAGCAAATCATAGGAGATAAGGATGCAGGAATCCTTACAAGAAGAAAGATCAGAGAGAATTCTTGTATGATCTCTGAATTTGAGCCTAAATCTTTTAAAGAGGCACATGAAGATGAAGACTGGATCAAGGCAATGGAAGAAGAACTTGACCAGATAGAAAAGAATGGTACATGGTCTCTGGTACCCATACCTAAGCATAAAAATGTCATTGGCACCAAATGGGTTTTCAGAAATAAGATGAATGAAGATGGCATAGTGATAAGGAACAAAGCCAGATTGGTGTGCAAAGGATATGCCCAAGAAGAAGGAGAAGACTATGGAGAAACCTTTGCTCCTGTAGCTAGATTGGAAGGAGTTCATATGCTTCTTGCATATGCAGCTTTTAAGAGATTCAAAGTATATCAAATGGATGTAAAATCTGCATTCATGAATGGAATACTTGAAGAGGAGGTGTACATAGAGCAACCAAATGGGTTTGCCCTATCAAAAGATAGTAACATGGTGTGTAGGCTACATAAAGCCTTGTATGGACTAAAGCATGCACCTAGAGCATGGTATGATCGTCTCCACTCCCATCTTGTGAAGATAGGATTTTAAAGAACAAGTCAAGATAGCAATATCTACTTGAAATCAGAAGGTGATCAGATTCTGATTTGTGAAGTATTTGTTGATGACATAATCTTTGGTGGAGATGATAAGATGAGTCATGAGTTTTCTGATGAGATGAAGAAGGAATTTGAGATGTCCCTAATAGGAGAGATTAAATTCTTTATTGGACTGCAGATCCAACAATTGAAAGATGGTATCTTTATCACTCAGTCCAAGTATGTCAAAGAGGTGTTGAAGACCTTTGGCATGGAAGACAGTAAACCATTTGGTACACCGATGGTTACCGATTGTAAATTATCAAAAGAGGATGACTCGGTGCTGGTAAATGAGAAGGAATACTGGTCAATGATCGGTAAGTTGCACTATGTAGTGCACAGCAAACCGGGCATTGCACATGTAGTAGGCATTGTTGTACATTTTCAGAAAAGTCCAAGAGAATCCCACATGGTAGCAGTCAAGTGGATTCTAAGATATCTTAAGGGAACTATAGAGTATGGATTGTGGTATCCATACAGTAATGACTTCAGTCTCAAAGTGTATACCGATGTTGATTGGGCTGGTAATGTGGATGACAGGAAGAGCACAACCGGTGGTGCATTATTTCTTGGTGGTAGACTAGTCTCATGGATGAGTAAGAAGCAGAGTTGTATCTCTAAGTCTATTGCAAAAGCGGAGTATGTTGCAGCATTTATGAACTACACCCAGACAATTTGGATGAAGCATGTATTAGATGGCTTCAAAGTTCCTGTATCTGAACTGGTAAGTATATTTTGTGATAACACAAGTGTTATCAATATTTCAAAGAATCTGGTTTTGCATGCTAGAACCAAGCACTTCGAGCTCAAGTATCATTTCTTGAGAGAGAAGGTTCAGAACAAAGAGATTGTATTGGAACATGTTTCCAGCAAGGAGCAGTTAGTAGACATATTCACCAAGTCTCTACCAAAGGCTACATTTACCTATTTGAGAGGTGAATTAGGGTTGTTTCCCCTTCAAGAGGTGAACTAAAGGTGTGTGCTCCACATCAATCAGGTATTGCATTGTCAAATCTTTTCAGGATTGATGTGTTGAAGGATGCTACTCCTCAAGGGGAGCAGCATAGTGGAACATGGTAAGCTTGTGCCTCCACTTTGGCATTGTTGTCAAAGAGGGAGAAGATGTGAAGCGGAGAAGATGTGAAGCAGATAGATATCTTTGTATATTGCCATCAATGCCAAAGGGGGAGATTGTTGGCATATGTGCAGAGTATAATGACATGATGATATTGTATGTTGTCATTGATGTCAATATGCTGAAGAGTGAACTGGTATATTGAAGTAAGCAACTAGCAAGAGAACCGATATATGTGAGAACCAGTATAACATTGTGAACTGGTATATGTGAAAAGGTGAACCAGTATATTGATATGAGAACCGGTATATGGAAGTTTTGCATGACTACCAGTTGGTAGTCTCAACTTCAGGGTTTTCGGTTGAAGTGTTCCAAGTCTGTGTGATTCAACTGATGACATTGTGTGATGAGTTAGCATTATAATGAAGATTAGATCATGTTGCCATGTCAGCTTGAGCGTGTGAAGGATCTTGCATGAAGGAGATCGATCCTATCCACCTCGGGAATGTGTGAAGTCTTTGTAAACGGTGGAGAGCGTGTGATGGGTTATCAGCTTCCTGAAGTGACAAAGAATGAATGATGGAGAATGTCTTGAGATATGTTCAAGACCATTGTATTCTATGTAATGTGATTAATGGTCAGGATTGAACCGACCGAATTGGTAAACCTAAATGTTTAGGGTTTAGGGTTTAGGGTTTATGCTGTCGACCTATCTGTTTCCTATAAGGTCGATGATTTGTTTTCATTTTAAGGTTGTTGGAAAATATTGTGTGTGTGTATCCAAGTGAAGTGATACGTGATTCTTTCTAGACCAGAGGAGTGAATAGAAACCTGTAGAGGGTGAGTGCAAAAGGAAGGAACTAAAGCAGATCTGCATTAGCATTGAGTGCTATTACCAAATCATTGTAATACCTGTTGATCTCTAACCACTTCAATAGTTGGAAAATCCCTTAATAGGGTAGCTTTAACCGGCTTGCTGTAAATCCTTTAACGGGGTGATTCAAAATCATTAAGTTCTTGAAATCCTCTAACAAGGTAACTTTTAACAGGGTTTAACCCTTAACCGGGTATTTTAGCCATCCCTTAACCGAGTGATCCCTAGCAGGATCATTTCCTAGCAGAACCTATTGTAATAGTCTTTAATCGAACTAGGCTCCTAATAGAGCAGACTTCTAAAGAGTTCAAAAACAGCTTGTGGGTATTCATCCCCACCGTGGTTTTTCCCAGTTGGGTTTCCACATGAAAATCTGTGTATTATGTGTGATGCTTTTCATGTGATGGTTAAAGTGCTTTGTGTCAAGCGGTAAATCATGTTGATCTAGTTGTTGTTATATTTCTGATGATAGATTACATGTTCATGCATTAAGGTGAAATGGAAATGAGGTATTAGATTGTGTGGAAAGCTAAGTGTCAACCGGTTTATGCTTGTCTTAGTCATTGTTGGTTTTACCGGTTGTATCCTGTATTGGACTGGTGTTACATTTTGTTAGTTAGGTGCAGTGTCTGCAGACAAACCAGTTCAAGGAAAGTTTTAGTGTCTGTACTGATTCACCACCCCCCTCTTAGTACCAGTTTGGTACTAACCGTTCATCATTATTCATCAATAAACTTGTTGGAGCAACCATAAAGCATATCAACAATGAAGAAGTATGAATCCAATTCGTTAAGGCATATCAACTTGTCAAAGCATAAAACCAAATCAAATAACCAATTACAAATAATGTACCACTCTGGAAAACATTAGAAAACCTCAACAAAAGCCTCTAGTACAAGATCAAATTTGAAAAAACCAAAACAGATAAGCAAAACTAGGAGAATACTAGAAAATCACAGATTAGCGCATATGACATTCAAACTAGCGCATTTGACTAGCTATTCAGTGCATATGACAATTTACTCAGTGCATATGATAACTCTTTCAACGCATTTGGTCATTGTTTTAGCGCATACAAACAACAGATTGGCGCATATAAAAAGCAATCTAGCTCATATGAATAAATAACTAGCGCATTTGATCAAATTATTAGCTCATATGAAAAAGATAGCAAAATTGCACAAAAAAGACCAATTTTCAACTTCAAATTAAAAATCATAGGAAAATGGCTAAGTCCTGAAATCATACTCAAAAGTGACGCCCGGGCATAAGGAAACAAATGAAATAAAAGAAATAAATAAACTTAGGTCATAACCCAAGATATCACCAAATCAACCTTACATGCTACCGACACAATCAGTCACAGACAGAGCCATAAACACAAATCCAAGGCTAAAAACCAACTCAAAATAAAAACAATAGTTTCTTCAAACTTAGGACATAAATATATCAAACTTAAATAGCCATATAGAGACTTATTGCAACCATCAAAGAATGGCTTCTGATAATGTCTGACAAAGAAATTACACAGAGAAGGAAAACAATCATTCTCAAATCTCAAAACACCAAATAAAGACCTCCAGACCAAAACAAACTCAGGTTTAAAGGAGAAAAAATGATATACAAAGATTCAACAATACCCAAATCTAAAATCTACAGTGTCAACCATTCACGACAACTCACAACCAATGAAAGGAAATTATTTTTCTCCAGCTAAAGTTTAAACTATATAATATAAATCACATAGAATAAATCAAAACCCAAAATATATAATATAAATGTATTTCCCAAACACGCGGAAAACATTTTTTTCTGCAGACATGATGCATACAATATTTCTAGAAAATAAATACGAAATTAGGATCCTCCAACCTGGGAGTAGAAGTGATGAAAATGAAATTTGATGAAGCGCCCAACAATCCAAGCAAGCTCAAGCCAAAATCCAAAAATGCAAGAGAGTTCCATCCAGATGGTAATCCAACGCAATGCATAGGTTGTCGAATAAAAAGAATTACATTCGAAAACCAAGCCTCAAAACCGGCCAATCAAAATAAACCAAAATAATATAAAACTTACCTACCCATCCTTATAATATATTTCATTTCCCCAATATACAACCCATAACATTTAACAATAGGTAGAAAATATAATAAAACCATTCACCAAGTAACAAAGGAAATATGTCATAAACTATTATTCACCAATGTAGAGATAATAATAACCATGCCCAATTAAATAACCAAGGGCTAATAATTAAAATAAAACCAAACAAAACAAATGAAAAATTAAATAGAAATAGCCAAGGTATTAATAAATAAATAAATAAAAGCCAAATAAATATAAAATAATCCAAGGCTCAATAAAATAAATTAAAAGCCACCAATAAATATTAATCAACATTAAAATTTAAAAGCACTAATAAAATACAAAAGTGCTAATAAACAATAAATAAATAATAAATAAACATTAAATTCTAAATAAATAAATAGTCAAATTAAACTATAATAATCCAACAATTAAATTAATCAAACAAACTATATAAACCACACATTAATTAATTAAATTAATTAATTAACAACTACATACTCACATACCACCAAAGACCACAACTCACTGATAACATGGCGAATCTTGCCAAGACAACAGACAACCCAAGGTAGACATCTTAAGCCTAGATATATGAAGGGAACTCATGCCATCTCCAATAACTTGCCATTGGGATTCCTCATAATGTTGAGTTGGATCAAGATTTTTGTGCTCTGGTGAAATCTAATGAACTTAAGAAGAAGAATTCTATGGTATGGAGAAAGAAAGAAATAGCTGAGTCTCTTGCACCTCAGTTTGGTGTTGGTGCTTCTTCCTCCAAAAATTGATCCTATAGCTTTGACTTAGGGGGAGATTCAGAGATAAATCTATTTGTACCCCCTCGAATGGAAGAGATGCATGTGGTGGATTATGTTGTTGTTGTTGTTGTTGTTGTTGTTGGTATCCACTCTAGTGGATTGCGTATGTTGAAGTATAAAATTTGGATGACATCACTATGATAAGATAGTTTTGGTGACGAAACCCTAGGCATAGTGAACAAGGTAAATATCTAATTCTTGGGTTAGTTTTGCATCATGCATAGAATAATTTGAAGAGAAAAGTAGTTGGACAGTAGAAGGAGATCCTGAGTGAAGTTTGCATACAAGGTATTTTTCATATATTTTCTCCATGGATTCTAAGAAGTTAGTTGTCGGCAAATCTAGTAGTAAGAGTGTTTAGAAAATTGAAAAAGTGCAATTAGAAGAATATAATCATGAGAAAATCAAAATTTGGGAGATTCTTTGTCAAGTGAAGGATTGCAAGAAATCAGAGATTTAGAGCATAAGGGTTTGGATGTTTGGAGTAGATTTCATGGTTTGCAGATGAGGACATGATTAAATTTCCTTTGAATAGTATCAAGGATGATCATATGATGTTGGAAAAGCCTTATCAAATTTTCAAGGAATCAATATATGTACTTTCTAGTCTGTGTGATAATGGATCCATTCCAATAAAGAAATAAATCAAAAACAAAGAAGTTGAAACCCTAACTAGCATCACAAGTGATCAACGGGAATTAGTAATCAACACTATCATCCACCTTGTTGTGAGGTATGTTGTGTATACACCTAAAAATAGTCTGAAGATAATTGATTAAATACGCAGTTATTTAATTAATCCCCCTTCCCAATTAATTGAATTCACAAGAAATTTGATTAATTTTCCTATTAATCTACTTGTAAATAAATCAAAATGATCTATTTATATAGTTCATTTCATAATTCCCATTTGATTAATTAATTTTCCCCCCCATTTAAATCAATTCTTCTAATCCCATAATTAAGATTAACAAATTAAAGTTTGTTGAGATTAATCATCCATTTTCTTAATTATTTGAATTTCTAAATTCAAATGAGCACATGGCTCCTAACTTATAACCACCTAGCATAACCACCCCCTAACCTAACCCATTCTATCTAATCCTAGGTTTAACTAACCCTATCCTATCTTGCACATCCTAACCTCTTTTATTCTAACCTCATGTGGGTTGGATATCCCCTCCTTGAGACACATGGCACTTTGGCCACATGTCTTCTCCCTTGGACACTTTCCCTCTCATGAGAAAGGTTCCTTGACACTTGTCACCACAGAGATGACATGTGTCCCTCCCTCCAACCTCTTCTCCAACTTCCTCAATCCTAGCCCTTGATATCTTCAGATCAAATCTAGATTGTTGATTCCTGCCACCTCATCTTTGGCCTTGGAATTCCTATAAATACCCCTCATTTTGGAGCAATAAATATCCCTTGTATCCTAGATTTTAGCATCATTACTATAGGCATTTTATATCTTAATCATCTAGCATAATTGGCAATTAGATCAATATTAGCATGTTTAGAATAGCTTTTAGCATGTTAATTTATTTTCCATTTATCAATCATGTAGCTTAAATCATCATTTTAGATAAATCATGCATCAATAAATCATAATATAAATCACTTGCATTATCATGAAGTAGCTACTCAACTTTTGAGCTACCACTTTGGAGGTCATTGCTCTGCTGAGAGCCAACAATTCGACACCTTCAAGTTCCTAAAAAATAGAGGAAGATGGGACATCTCAAGGGAGGCTTATGGTTTGTTCTTATTTAGTTTTCAATTTGATTTCCATTTATGTTTTGTTGTCTCATTAATTCTTCTTGTTTATACCCCGACAATCCGAACATATCCCTTACTAGTTCTAATTAAAATTAGAAGCTACCCGGTTTACCTCTGAACATTATTGTCTTCTTAGTGCAGGGAGGGGGAAGAATCTCTCCCAAAGACACTCACCATATGTCCCTATTGAGTGTATGTGCAAACTCCTCTTTTGAGACCTTATTGCTAGGCTCGTAATGGGACTGCACTAGCTCTCGTAAAGGCAAAAACATGAGCACCTTTTAGGGGGTGACAAGGATATGTGAGTTGACAGGGTATCAAGTGTGGGCTGAGAACTAATAATAAAGCCAATCTCCTTAGGATAGACTGAATGGTGTGTTTTCAATTGTTCAAAACCCGTGAAAACTTAGGCTTTCTTTAAAGCTTCTTGAACATACACTTTATGTGTCCTTTGGGACAAAAAGCCAATCTGACTTATGTGTTTTTGAATCACGTCAAGATATGATCCATTGAAACTCAACAAAAATTACAAACTCAAACTTCAAAATGTCAAATTTACTTATTTTACAATAGATTAGCTCTTTCTATCTAAACAATATCTCTCTCGGTCCAAACAGTAGCTCTCTCGATCCAAATAATAGCTCTTTCAGTCCAAACAGTAGCACTTTTGGTCCAAACAGTAGCTCTCTCCATCCAAACAATAGCTCTTTCAATCCAAACAGTGGCTCTCGGTCCAAATGGTAGCTCTCTTGGTCCAAATGGTATCTCTCTCATGCATTAGTTATCTAAGTCTACACATCAACTCTTGCAGTCAAAACAACCATTGTCTAAGTTCCAATATTAGTATTTTAAACTTCAGAGTTCTTGGTTCAAAATTTAGCTCTTTTGGTCCAAATGTTAGCTCTCTTGGTTCAAACTTTAGCTCTTTTGGTCCAAATGTCATCTCTCTTGGTTCAAACTTTAGCTCTTTTGGTCCAAATGTTAGCTCTCCTGGTCTAAACTACAACTCTCTTGGTTTGAATGTTAACTTGCTCATGTTTTAACACTAGATCTCCCAGTTTGCACTTGTTAGGTCTAAACATCAGTTGTCTAAGTCTGAAAATCAAATATTTGGGTCAAAACAACAATCTTTTAAGTTCAAACAACCATTTGCTAAGTCCAAACATCAGTGATTTGAATTTTTGAGTCACTGAATTGCAATATAGTATTTTTGTTCTCTGTCTCAGAGTTCTTGGTTTATCTGATAGCGTTTTTGGTTTCTATCTCAGAGTTTTTGGTCTATCTGATAGCGTTTCTGGTCTCTGTCTCAGTATTCTTGGTTTGTTCCTAAGCTTTTTTGGTCTATTTCTCAGCATTTCTAGTCAGTATAGCAGCATTCCTGATCAGTATAGCAGTGTTTTTTATCATTTTTTCAGTGTTCTTGGTAAACTGCATCAAAATTAGAAAACAAAAATAACCCATTTCTCAGACAGTCAAACATAAAGATTAGGTCATCTTATCAGGATACTTAGTTGGGTTATCTTCTGTCAAAGAAGATTCAAAACTAGACACACTAACTTTTTCAAGTATTCATCTCCAACCAGTTCCAGATCTAACATCTCAAAGTGCATCATCACATTTTCTTTGATAAAGTGATCTCTCAAATATAGTTTCTCATCAAGATCTATCATCCTTTATCACAAAACTACAACGCTTGATTAAACTAACCTCATTATCTATCATAGCATATATTGTTCCTATTGAACTTGGTCATTTCAAAACCACAAAATTTGCACTCCAAACTAGGATCGAAAAACTTGCAAACTCGCAAATACTTGAATGGCCATTTCGTGTCATCTAAAAAAGAGGAAGATTACTCAGAAAGTGATCTTGAAAAGGAGAATATTTCTCTACATCAATCGCAAACTCTTATTGAAACATCGCATATTCTTACACCGCTATCGTGATTATATGTGCGAATCATGGAAACGATTTTGACAATGAACCTCTGATAACGCTAGCCTTACAACAAACATCAGGATTTTCCCAATCTCTCAATAGAAGTGGTTGTATCAATTTATCATATTTACCTCAACAATTGATCACTTATTGAGACGTTATAGAAAATTGAAACCTCTCCAAACATTTAGAATATGTGTATGACCATTTTAAATAGGGCTCAAAGATGAAAGATCAGAGAAATAGAAATAGAAATACCTGAAATGGCAGAAGATCATGAGGAAATGACACAAGGAAATGAAATAGAAGAAGAGATAATGGATTAACACATCAAAGAAATCCAACAAGATCCAAAATTTGATAAATTCATGGAGAAAATATTGGAGGGAGAAAAAGAGAAATATTTCCTTATGTTAGCACAATTTGGTGCTAAACTTCCCCAAGATTTTGACATTAAAAAATTAAGACAAAAGGAAGGATCAAGTGACACTCATAATGACAATGAACATAATGAGGAAACTCTCAATTGTAGAAAAGATGACACAAGAACTCTTGAGGAAACAAGAAGAACTCATGACGACACAAGAACTCACGAGGACACATGAAGAAATAATGATGACACAAGGACTCGTGATGATACACGAAGAAATCATGATGATACGAGGAGAAATTGTGTCGATGATCCTCTTTTAAATCTCACTCAATAAATATAAACTCTACAACAACAGATTCAGGATATTCAAAATGGAACAAGTGCCAAAATATATTATTTAGAAGACATTTGTCAATATCCTTCTGACAGGAGTTTGAACATGGTACCATTTCCACAACATTGTGAGATACCAAAATATGATAAATACGATGGGAAAACTGGTCCACAAGATCACATCAGAGAATTTTTCATAATGAGCATGGAATTCACTCACAATGAAACATATCTCATGCAGCTATTCCCTAGAAGTTTTAGTGGACAATCAATGGAATGGTTTTCTAAATTATCCCCTGGGATTAGATCATTTGAAGAGTTGGTAAACAAATTCATTTCATAATACTTTTACAACATACAACATGAGATGACAATGTTGGATTTGTACAATATTAAACAAAAGAGTGGAGAGTCTTTCATGACCTTCTTGTAGAGATGGAGACGTTTATTCAACAAATATTCTAGACCAGTGCCTGATCACAAAAAGATGGATATATTATTCTATAATCTCAAAAGTAAAATGAATTATAGGGTCAAATTACAATGTCCTCCTAGTTTTGCAAAGATGATTGAAAATGACCAAAAAATTGAGGATTCTATGGTTAAGAAAGGAGAATTGAAACTCTATAAAGAAGGAAATAATTCCTCAAACTCCTTCCATAATAACAACAACAATAACAATAATGATATACCAAAATTTTGGACAAGAAATAAAATGTTGTCAATGATGGAATAATTGATGACAATAATGTTAAACCACAACAACCTATATTCAATTTGTCAAGTAGAACACCAATGAGTAATCAAGACAACAACACTAAACCAAAATCATTCTTTCCCAATATGCGCAAAAAAATTACCAATATTGGGGAACTATTGCAATCGGCTTTAAAAACTCTTCTTGCAAACAAGTCAATCACATTAACAGAAGCAAGAGTTTTGAGCCCAAAATTAAACCAAGTTGGTGGAACGATAATCATTTATGTGAGTTTCATAGGAACAAAGGGCATCAAACCAATGATTGTCAAAGACTCAAACCTGTTATTCAAGATTTAATTGACAATGAGGTCATCACAATGGATGAGCACAAAACAAATGAATCACATACGACCTTCAAAACTCCACTACCCAATTATGAAAAAGGTGAAACATCCAATAATCAAAATGACAAAGGGAAATCAAAATTTAACTATGCTCACACCTACGATAATGTAGTAAACACCATTATCATCAAAGAGAAGACACCAGCAAAACCAACACATGCCATTACTCGAAGTAAGGCTAAGTTAATATTCCCTGGTGTGACAAATATTGTAACATATAACTTGAGGCAATACATCATAGTGGATCAATTGCAGAAAACCGTTGCATAGATATCAATACAAGATCTCCTTAAACTCTCACCAACGCATAAGGAAATATTAGAGAAAGCTCTAGTTGAAACCACAGTCTCCAAAGATTTGGATGTGGATCAATTCTAAACCATGGTGGGACAACTCATAGCTCCTCATTGCCTATCATTCATAGAACATGATGGCGTGTCATTGCAACATCCCCAAAATGATCCACTCCACATTGAAGTTCTTATTCATAAAACACGTGTCAAACCTATTCTCATAGATGGAGGAGCAGGCTTGAATATTTGTGCATTGAGTTTAGTGTGTGCCCTAGGTTTTTCATTAGATGTAGTGGGTCCTAAAAAGAAAATAACCATCCAAGCATATGATGAAGAAGACCAAACATCTAAGGGAACAATGATATTACCACTCAAGATAGGACTAGTTTAAAGAGATACAGTCTGTCAAGTCCCAGACTTGAATCTATCCTATAACATTCTTCTAGGAAGACCATGGATCCATGATATGCAGGCAGTCCCTTTGACATATCACCAATGTGTTAAATTCCCTTATAATGGACAAGAGGTAACAATTTCAGTAGATTCAACTCAATATTGCAGCAATTTGAGGCCAACTTAGGATGCCACAGTTCCTCATAATAGAGAAGCAATCTGTCCTATCTCATCATCCCAAGAAAAAGTATTGACATCAACCTTAGAAAATTTTGATAAGAAGCTGAAATTGAATGATAAGGGAATGGGAGAGTATTTTCTATAGGGTCTACCACTTTCCCCAAAATCTTATGGGAAACCAACAAGTTCACAACTACAACTCCCATAAAAACCTCTTCAGATATTTGATTGAGCCTTTGTTAGAGCAAGGACATTATCTGAAGAAATTGAGGACAAGGATTTTGTACAATGGTTATATAAGGATGAAGAAGTTCAACAAAAAATCAATAATGTCAACATACCCACAGAAAAATATGGAAAAAGATTCAACATCCACCAAAAAATGGGATACACTGGAAATGAGTCATGTCGGAAATAGAAAAGGTCTTCTAGAACCCATACAACTTAAATCTCAAATGGGTCAAGACAAATCAGGCTTAGGGTATGGACAAGTTACTCCAGAAGAAGAAACACATTCTAGACAACAAAAAGAGGAGCATGAAAGAAGGAAAGAGGAACTTGCAATCCAAAGAGAGGAAACATTTGCTACAAAACAAGAAGAAGAGAACAAAATAAAACAAGAGGAGTTGAGAATTTAAAGAGTGGAAACAACTGCTAATCAAAAACAAAAAGAAGAAGACATAAGATCACAAGAAGAGAAAATTTCTAGTAGGCCAGAACAACAAAGGCAAGAAACAAATGTAAGGCAAGAAGATCTAATAGCCAGACTAGTAAAAGTAACCATCATCCTAGCAGAAGTTGACTATGAGAGAAGAAAAGAAATGGCAAAGAAAGTAGAAGAAGCAACCCAAAATATACGTGAGAAAATCTATAGATTACAAGCTAGCAGTGAAACTCACTCACATGAGTGGGAATTTGATACATATTCTAAAATATCTTCTGAAGAATCTTGTGATACAAAAGATGTATATATCTGATGCTCTGCAAAAAGGATGTTAGGAAGACACACAAACACAAGGAGAAATTCAAATGATAGTATTAGTGTCAGAAATCATAAATGAAATACTATCCTAAGAAAGCATATCAAGGGAGATACCAAACATAAAATGGTGTGAGATTTTGCCAAGATCAAGAGCTCAATGAAATGTACAAAATAGAGACACAATATAGGACAAGATTAAACTGTATTCTCATCAATAGAAAATGATCAATAATCAAAAATTACATACAATGTAGATGAGCTTGCTTATATAGGCAAGTTTAGGGATATGTGAGCACACAAACATGACATGTGGCTCAATAAGAAACAAGGGTAGGTAGGAAATAGGTGTGGGTAGGTAGGATAAATAATATAATAGTCCACATGAGGTGGATCACCCACTGAATGTGGAGTGTAACAACAAGATCAACACCATAAAAGGTGGAATTTCTCCTACACACACTATCCCAATGTGGCACAAACACCCAAGTGTCTCATACCCAAACTACTATGAAAAGCATTTCCTTAGTAAACTTAAGTAAGTGTAATAATATCCAAGATGAATAATTATTTACACCAACACCCCCCCTTAAGTGCAACTTAGGGGAATGCACTTAAGTCTACAATGCAACTAAGCAATGCAAGATGGGTCCCGGCTATGAGGCCATGTTAGGTACCAATCTACAAATGCAAATGCATGCAAACCAATGCAATGAAAACTCTCACAAAGTGGGGAAAGAGAGAAAAACCCAATGGGAAAAAACCCTCCCCCAAAAGAGATGAAAAACATACAAGAGAACTCTTATAGAAGAATGTGAAGGACAAAACCCCATGTGAGGAAAAAGTCCCCCCCATATGAGAGAAGAAGAGAAGCTAGGAAGCCCCCCCTCAATGTGGAATCTGCACCAATGAGAGAAGCTCGATGTATGAAGAAACTGCTCCACGAACGTTGAACAACATTCCTCCCCTTAGGAAGAAACAAAACCAAAGGTGTATCCATGAAGTCTCCCCAATCATGAAGGGAAGATGTATGAAGAAAACTCATGATGAAAGGAATCTCTGAAAACTGCTCAAGTGTCCCCATGTCGATGCTAAAAGATACGCCCTCCAAAGGTGGTAAACTGTGCCACACTACTGAAAAAGGCACTCCAAGATCTAGTGGAGATGGATGTAGAACATGTCCCAAAGACTCACATGTCTCCTCAAAACATAAAGAGACCTCCTCCAACTGCTATACATAAGTATCCACAATCATGTCAACCTCGAAAGAATGATCATGTAGAGAATGAACAAGAGGGTAAGAGTGTTCCCTTGCCACAATCGAAGAAGGATCACCTTCATCAAAGAGAAGATGAATGTCATCAATGATGTCTCCCAAATCTGCAATGTAGGATTCCATAAATAAACCTGTAATATCTATCAAGTAATCATCCCATGAATCTGAAGCTAGAAGACAATGAATATCCTGCTACACTGAATCACATGAAGGCAAAACTGTCGCACTATCCACATCATCGGGTGCAATAGGTGATGTGATATCAATATGAGGAGATGAAATACAAGGCTCAAGAATGGGGTCACATGTGAGAGTCCCCATGTTCAAGTGCCCAAAGTTCTCCTCAAAATCTGAACTATCACAAGAAGTGTGATCATAATGTGTCAAATCATCAAATGTGAAATCATCATCATCAACAAAATCTGAAAAGGAGTATAACCGAGATGCATGATCAACCACCCCAGTTGCAATGATAGCTCTAGTCTCCAAGTCTCTAATGAAAACTGAGTCAGGCGTGAACTCCACAACTCTCTTAGTTGCGCCATGTGTGATTTGATAGATAGAAAGGAGATTGTTTGTCAAGTGGGGTACACACAACACATCATTGAAGGAGTTATCCCCAATGTCAATAGATACTTTCCCAATCACATCCATGTATGTATGATTGCCCATGAAAATCTATGGCATGGTGCAAGGCTCAAATGTAGAGAACATAGACTGCAAAGATGCCATATGATGAGAAGCCCCTGAATCTAGAAGCCATCTCTCTGAATCATGAGTGATAGTAGCACATAGAGCTTTTCCTTTTCTTGCTCCAAAAGAGTGAGTCTTCCCACTTGTAGAAGCCATGAATGCTTGCCCTTTTCCTTTTGAATGTGAGGAAGTGGAAGTTGATGAATCATCCTTCTTGTAGACTTTAGGCAAATCAATGTTATGCTTTTTGATGATATGTGTGAGTTCATCAATCTTCTTAGAATGGCAACGATGCTCCTCATGACCAATCTTTTTACAATAAGCACAAGTAGGTCTCTCCCTCTTTGGTGAATTATCTCTCTTGGAAGAGGATGGATCTCCTTGTTGTGGAGAAGATGGTGCTTTTTCTTTAGCCTTTGATGGCCATTTCTTCTTGTTTGAGTTGTCCTTTCCTTGATTTCCTTTGTTCCCTTGATTTGCCACTAATGCTTGAGACTTAGAAGCCTTAAGAATGCCCATGCTTATCAACTTAGTTTGTTCCATCATCAACATTTCATTGAAAGCATCAAATGTAGGCATTTTGTAGCTTGAACCCATTGTCATTCTATGGGTTTGGAAACTAGCAACAAATGCTGCATATTCTTGTGGAAGCTTGCCTATCAAGTTGAATATCAATTGAGTATCCTTCTTATCAATGCCACAATCTTTGAGTTGTGCCCTCAACTCATTTGTCTTAGTGACATAATCTTGTATAGTATCAAAGTTCTTAGGATCTAACATGGTGAGATCACTTTCAATTTGATATCCCCTAATCTCATCAACTTGACCATACAAGTCTTGAAACTTTTGCCAAGCATCCTTGATTAGAGTATATTTCTCAATATGAAAAATGAGATCCTTTGATACATACTTTCTTAAGGTACCAATTGCCATGATATTTTTAGTGAGCCAATCCAAGTGACCAACTGGATCAACCTTAGGATCAGCAGGAGCAACAATAGTTCCATCAATGTAATGAGTAAGTCCTTTTTCCATAAGTTTACTCCATGCATCAATTTTCCAAGTAGCATAATTATGAGGAGTTAAGAGAGGAAACTTAGAAGAACCCATAGCAGAAAAAAGGAAGGAACACAAGAGCACAAAAGCACAAGAGACACCCCCCCAAATTCACTCAATCAAAGTAGCCCCCCAAAGTGATGATTTTGGCACTTTATACTTAGTGCGATTACAATGAGCCACTTGCAAAACAAGGCAAAGTGGACTTATGATGCAAATTTTACAACTTCTCAAATGAGATACAAGAGACTTCAATCAATAGTGCAATGAATCTAACTAAGATTCAAGCAAATATACAAGTACCAAGAGAGCCAAAAATGGCCAAAATCTGAAAGTACAATTTCTACTTACAATGGCATCAATCTGATAGCATCATGTGAAAGTAGACAAAAAAATATGCACTTTCAAAAAAAATGGCACCTGAAAAGGAGGTCGTATGACCCTAAACGAAGCCTTTGAAGTTGCAAAAACTGGGATTACTCAGGTATAGTCACCAAAAACTGCATTTTCTAAAAAATTAGTGCATCAAAATCAAAAAAATTCTTCACCACTGCAGAGAGCATGAAATTATGGCCCATTTAAAAAAAAATTGCACCCAAAAAGGAGCGAAAATGAGCAAGTTATGGCCATTTGAAGTTGAACTGCAAAATGAAAAAGCTCAATGAGAGGGACCTGCAAAATTTTTGAAAAATTCTGATGTGGTGCTGATGTCAGAAAGTCACTGGGTTAAATTTGATGGCCGTATGACCGTCACAAAAACTTCACCTCTCTGCTGACTGGGTGTCCGTACTGTACAGACTGATGAGGTGGCAGATGACTGTGCAGGTGACTGTGCAGTCCGTACCGTACGGATTTGCTGACTAGGTGGCTCTGCGTGGTAGATGATGTGGTGGATGTATGGATGACGTGGCACGGGTGGTGATGTGTCACTCTATAAGGATTTTCCCGCGGGCCAGTGGCCACCTGCCACGTGGTGGACGCGGGGCCGTCTGTCTTGGTTGTCGCCGGCAGAGGAAGCTGCCGGAGCCAAGGGCCGGCAGGGAGAGGGAGGTTGCTGGTGGCGGCGTCGGAGCCGGAAGGACGAGAGCAATCGGAGTTGAGGATGTCGGAGGTGGCAGCGGCCGCGAGCAGAGACTGGCGGCGGCACGGGGAACACTGCGGCGGCGGGCGAGCGAGCGGAGCGAGGCGGACATCGCCAGTGGTGGAGTTCCTGGGGGGGACCGGTGGGGACTTGCGGGCAGCGGCGATGGCACGACTCTCGGTGTGAGTGAAAGGTACACTGCAGCAGCAACACAAGCGACGGAGGGTACAGGCGTGCAGACCTGCAACCTGCGATATGGGGTCATGGGGGGGGTCTACAGACCCCCCAAAAACTTGCCTTTTTTTTTTTTTTTTTTTTTAATTTTCAATTTTTTTGATTTTTTTTAATTGATTTTTTATTTTTTGAAAAAAAATTCAAAAAATGAAAATTTTTTTTTTTTTGAAAAATATATAAAATTTTTTCGAAATCCGTACGATTATAGCAAAATTGGCAAAAAAAATTTTCTCACCAAAATAGGCCAACTTTATAACCAAAATTCATAGAAACAGCCTTCTGGACGCAATGGCGGGGTCGGATCTGGTCTAGGACGCCTCCAAAAGATGCTGCTCCTCAGATCTGCCTCTTGACGTCACAATAATGCCTCTTCAAGACGAATCAATGAAGCCCCAATGGCTCTGATACCATGTGAGATTTTGCCAAGATCAAGAGCTCAATGAAATGTACAAAATAGAGACACAATATAGGACACGAATAAACTATATTCTTATCAATAGAAAATGATAAATTATCAAAAATTACATACAATGTAGATGAGCTTGCTTATATAGGCAAGGCTAGGGATATGTGAGCACACAAACATGGCATGTGGCTCAATAAGAAACAAGGGTAGGTAGGAAATAGGTGTGGGTAGGTAGGAGAAATAATATAATAGTCCACATGAGGTGGATCACCCACTAAATGTGGAGTGTAACAACAAGATCAGCACCATAAAAGGTGGAATTTCTCCTACACACACTATCCCAATGTGGCACAAACACCCAAGTGTCTCATACCCAAACTACTATGAAATGCATTTCCTAAGTAAACTTAAGTAAGTGTAATAATATCCAAGATGAATAATTATTTACACCAACAAATGGAAAGCTTAACAAAATGAAGGAATGAAATGAAACATCCCCCAATGCCCTCCAATATGCTTGTAGCTACTCCTCCCTTGTTCCTCTCCTCTCCAAGTTCCAAATGAGTGTAGCTCTCAGTAGCTTTTTACACTATTCTGGATGTCTTATGGAGATTCAAGATTGAAAATGATTAATTATGCCAATGCAAGAGTAGCTAGGAACGAGAGAAAATGAGTTAATTAGCTATTATTAATTTTAACCAAAAGACAATGTGGATTTATGACTTTACTCTAAAATCCTCTCTCAAATTCACTATAACTTAGATACATACAAGATTTCTGGATTTGGATTATGAAGAAATGAGCTCTATTTATAAGAAAAATGGAGTAATGGATGGTTGAGATTGAGTAATCTCAACAAGGGTCAGGATTGATGGGTTTATGATCCATGTGAGGGCTTTCAGCCCAATCCTAGGATGAAAAATGTCAACATGAGATGGAAGAAGCATTAAATGCTTGAGATGACTTGAGGGTTACCTTAGGAGTTAAGGTTAATGTTGAGTTGAATGAATAAAGCCTTTATCCAATGAATAATGCTTTTATCCAATGGATAAACTCTTGTGCAAGAGTTAATGGGAATAACCATGGTCAAAGCAATGAATGCATGAGGAGACACGTGGGTTAAATGGGGGTTGAGTTGGAGGTAAAGTCTCTAACTATGTGGGTGAGTTGAGTTAACCATTAATGGTTATGTAAGAGCCATAAATGGTTGTGTAAGAACCATTTAGGGTTTGGAAGACTTTAGGGGTTAGCATGTGGGAGACATAAAGCCATTTAATGCTTGTCAAAAACTTTGGAGTCTTTGAGAAGTGACTCCAAGTTGCTTAGAAATGTGACAATAATTAGGGGATGGGATTAGGATAATTAGGAATGGTTTAGAAGAATCTAGAGTGGGTTTAGTGAGCAAGTGCGTTTGGTGGGTGAGGGAAAATAGGATTTTAATTAAAATAAATTACTTTATTTCAACAAATAAGTGCAACTTGCATTTGTAGGAGAATGCAAGTGGGGGGGATTTGTTTAGTGATTTAAATAAATATTTATTTATTTAGTTAAAAGAAGAAAGTGGTTTAAATTAAATAAATATGATTTATTCATTTAATTGATTTTGAGTGTGGCTTAATGAATTGATTTAAATAAATTGGATAATTTATTTAGTTAATAGAAGAAGATTGTAAGGATGAGTTAATTAAATATAACTAATTATTGATGGTTTAAATAATCAAATAAATAGTACATATTCATTTAATTAAGTGGACAGATTTATGTGACTACATTTGCCCCTCTTTGAGACAGTGCGATTTATCGTATCATTTCAAAGAAAGAAAAATAGGTGTAAAGAAATATGCCCCATAAATGTTAAGTTAGTGGGTGGTATGCTCCCTCGAGAGATGGGCCAATTATTTTTGAAAAACCAGATGATCTCTCGAAAAAGGACAAAAAGTGGAGGGGAGGTAGAATAGAAGAAAGTAGCAATAATGGTGAAAGAATGGGAGAAAACTAGGATAAAACAGAGAAATGAGAGGCATTGGAAGTACCCTTAGGTCATGCAAGAGATACAGTGCAAAGGTAGTGTGTGCTTTTGATTGATGTTATATAATTGATCAAAATTGGTCAGACAATTTGGTGTAATCAGTTGAATTGCCTTGGTCGAGTCAAAGTGTGACAGTTGATGTCAGTTGTTCTCTTGGAGTAGATAAAGTCTGAGTAAGTGAATCAAAGTGACCTGTTGTGAATTAGATAATTGATGTAATTGTCGGATGAAGACAAGGTATCTAACACAAAATACTCATTGAGACTTAGACAATTGATGTAATTGTTCGTTTTGATTGTGTTTGATTGGTTGACCAATTGATAGTGTTTGAGTTGTAGGTTGGTTTTGGTGAATCATAGCAGCCTCGTTGAGACTAGGTCATTATGAGAAATGCATGTTGTAGTCTAGGTTTTCCATAATCTATTACCTATTGAGAGTTGAAGATACTTGATCAAAGTATCTATTGATAGTCTAGGTGTGAGTGAGTCGATGTGCCTGTGTAGGCAGAGTAACTGGCTTGATTGGGTTGATGGGAAATGATGAAGGATTTATGATGATGATCTAGATGGGGAGGGCAAGGGGGGGATTCAGTGTTAGATAGAAGGTATAGAGGACCTAGGACTCATTCCTATGGAAGAAGATCGAAATAGAGTATGCATTGTGTAGATGTCTAAAAATGGTCAACGCTTGTGGAGTCGTACTTTAACATTTGCGCATTGCCTTATTTTAGGGTTTTTGCATCGCATTAACATTTCTCCTATGATTCGCACTTGGTCTTTATCATTTGTGAGCATTGAGTCTTTCTTCTGCATTCTTCATTTGTCTCACTTTCGAATTTGGTCTTGTCGATAGCAATCTTCAGTCATGATTTTGATCGATCTTATCCTGTCGCATCAATGTGCATGCTCATTTGTCATATTTGGACATTGTCAATCCTAATTAGAGTTTTGTCCTCTTATCAATCTTGTCATCTTGCGATTGATTTGTCATCGATCATTGTCATTTTCAATCTTATCATCATGCCATTGATTTGTCATCGATTGTTGTCGTTTTCAATCTTATCATCATGCGATCGATTTGTCGTCAATCGTTGTCGTTTTCAATCTTATCATCATGCGATCGATTCGTCATCGATCCTTGTCCTCTGGTCAATCTTGTCATCTTACGATCGATTTTTCATCAATCGTTTTCATTTTCAATCTTGTCATCTTGCGATCGATTTGTCATCGATCGTGGTCATTTTCAATCTTGTCACTTTGCGATCGATTTGTCGTCAATCATTGTCATTTTCAATCTTGTCATTTTGCGATCGATTTGTCATCGATCGTTGTCCTTCTCAATCATGACAATTTGGATCAATTAGTCATTGTTCCTCTTCAATTGGTGCATTTATCAATCCAATCATTTGTCAACATTGGTCCTTTGTTAGTCAGAATCATGATCGAATTGACATTAATTATCTTTTGTCAAGACCTAATTGTCATCCTTGCATTTCTAATTCATCTTCTAGGGTTTCATGATTTATTCATTTAACCTTGTTTGTCATTTCTCCCTCTAGGTTAAATTATTTATTTACTTATCCTAAGTCTTCTCATCACAATTAAATGTTCATTTAATTGGCTAACTAATTCCTCCCTCTTTGTGAATTAATTAATAAATGAAAAATTATTAATTAATTTACCCAATTTCCTCATTTTCTAATTTTCCTAATTCCTAATTTCCTCTTTTCTAATTTCCTAATTTCTAATTCATATAATTTTCAATTTTCTCCTATATTTCTCCTAATTTCATGGGAATGACATAGCAAATTTGTCATAATTTGTCATAATTGTCAATCAATCAATTTTGACATAGCAATTTGTCATAATTATCAATCAATCAATTTCGCATAGAAAGTGTCAATTTGTCATATTTGTCATTCTTGATTTGAAATTTCCATTTGAATCAAATTCATGCTAATCTTGTCTTTTCTCCAATTTGTCTATAAATTGGATGAATTTCTTCAATCAAGGTCCCTGGTCGAATCAATCACGCTTCTAGTATTCTTGTGCTATCGTCTTGTCTACTTGCTTTCATATCATGCTTATGCACTAGTAGGTGAGATCCACAAACAAAGCTATTTGAAGGAGAAAGAAGGAAAATGGAGCCACATGAAGAAGACATCTACATTTGGTTTGCTTAGTTTTCAATCTTGAATGTCTTGTTTTCATGTTTTCATTGAGTGTAATTAGGATTGTTGTCACTGCAATTGAGTTTTTGTGATTGAACTAGGCTAATGTTTATATTTTCTTTGATGGTTTCCAAATTCCTATCTACATTAATTGGTGAACCCGACGTGAACTAACCCCCTAACCATGCTTTTGAGTGTTTTTGAGTTGATTTGCAGGTGAAAAACCCAAGGAACAGGGTAATGCAGGGCTTTCTAGGCACTTCTGCGCCTGTGTCAAGCAATTTGTGCCTGTGTCAAGGACTTCTGCGCTTGTGTCAAAGGGATTTGCACCTGTGTTACTACATTATGCACCTGTGTTACTGCATTTTGTGCCTGTGTAAGACATTCTGCACCTGTGTAAGGCCAGAAACAGGGGTAAAAAGTAGTGTTTTTTACTTGCAAATTGCTTTGTTTTGCATCCTGTTTCTACATTTTGGTTTTGCTTTGGTACTAATTCTCTATGCAGCACCTTGGCATTATGCATGACAAAGACAACAAATGAAACTACTAACACATTTTATGCAGGTTCGCTAGTCAAAGACTAAGAAAATTAAACTTCTGACTTGGTGGTTTTCCAGGTTGCCTTCTACTCCAACTAAACTTGGTGTTTGTAATTCATAATTAGGCACCTAGTATGATTGCTAAATAGGATGGAATGAATGTGTGTTTTCTTTGATTGTTGAGTTTGACATTGGAGTAGGAGAGTATGCTCTCATCCTTCTTAGCGTGATCAGAAATCCAGATCTTTGATACCATTCTCAAGGCTAGGATTGTTTGTTACCTTTAGAGGGCCTGCCTTCCCGACCATTTGCTTTCTTTTGCAAGCAAGTGATAATCGTGAGAAGGGACCGACCCAAAGTGAGTATAGCTAGAATACCTTGGCATTCTAACTCACTATAAATAAATACCTGATGGGCAAAAGCTTTGAAGGAAGGGTTACGTGGGAATTGTAGTTACTTGGGAAGTGATGACCCTTGAACTCTTTCTCATATCAACATCTAAGTAGGGCCTCATAGTCTAAATTGTGCTTGTGTGACTACATTTGTTTGGTATCTTGGTGGGATTAATGTCTCAATCATGCTTGTGTGACACCAAGGAGTAACGCTTAACAGAAATCCTTACTAAACACCTTGTATTTAGAGGCCAAAAATCCTTCTAGTTGCTTGAGAAAGACAAGTTCGGATACTCGGAAGAGATACTAAGTTCGCCATGGGGAGATTTCCATAGGGACTGATGCTTGGCTGCCCTGAGAAGTGAGTGTCATGGAGGGGAGCCCGTGGGGTCAAGCATCTATGTATTCTCCTTGAATCCCATAATGAGTCTACCTCTCAAGTACCTACTGCCCTTGCCATCCATAAGAAATGTGTGAATGAGCATGATTGTCTTGAGTCTAAATTAAAATATCTTGTCTTCTTTGCTTGTCAAAAGTTGAGTTGTGTCTCATTTCAAAAAACAAGACAAATTGATTCAAAACAAGGTTAAACCCAAGAGTATTTCATTCAACAAAGTTCAAAACATCTTCAAACATGGTTGTCAAACATTTTTCAAAATCTTTTCTCAACATTCATGTCCAACATTAGGTTCATCCTAGGTTTGCATTTTTGCAAATTCATTGTCAACTACCAAGGTTAAGTTTCACCTAGGTCATACTCCTTTGCATATCAATAAGGGTCATCCATTTGCATGTGTCTTCTTGCATTAGAGTAATACCATTTCATAATTCAACCTTAGGTTTTGCCTTAGGTTGACATTGTCATACAATTGCATTTGCATCCTTGTCATCATAACATTAGGTCACATTTGCATACCCTAGGTTTCTTCATTAAGCTTAGGTCATTATCATATCATATTAGGGTCATTTGCATAGTAATTGTCCCTTTGCATATAGTGCCAAAACTAGGTTTTGTCATACTTGAGTAATGCAAATCTTTGATACAACCCTAAGTCATTGTTAAGAAGTCTAGACCTTATCAAACTTTTGTCTTTTTGTCATCAATGTCATTTGGTCAAACCTAGCTTAGTATCCAAGCATATAGGGGAGACATTGTCATTTTGTCCTTTTGTCACTTGGTCCTTTTGTCCTTTGAGGTCTAGACATAATTTCAGTTTCCTAAGGGTCTCTTTCTTAGATTTGCATTCCAAAAGTTTGTCCAAAATCCCGAAAAGCAACAAAAACATAGGTTGCATTCTTTCCATAGATTGCATTTCCATCTATTTAGTTTGCATTTAGTTGCATATCATACATCATCCTTGAAAAAAAAAATTCCAAAAATATTGCATTTGCATATTGACATGTTTGTTGAAATGAGGTCTCAACCTTCTTACGAAGCCATGTCATCACAATTGAGCAATCAATCATGTCAATCCAATCTCTACATGTCTCAGAACTTGGATCAAACTTATCATGATGATGTAAATGTCCAAATACAAAAACTAGAGGAGAAACTAGCTCAAGAAAATGAGATTTTGGAACAAAGAGTGAAAACCATTGAGAAGAATAGATCACAAATGTCCAAAATGTTTCAAAAATTTCCAGGTCGAAATCCAAAGATTGAGCCAATTGATGTAAGATCTCTTCTTGAACGATCAGACATACCAGCTCTCCTCTCCCAAATAGAGATGATGAAACAATTTCAAGAAAAGAGACACCATCAATTTCAACATTATGTGCCTCCACAACAAGAACAAGAAGGTGTTTACTATCAATCATATTTTCAACCAATACAACCAATGGTTCAACCAATTGTTCAACATATACAACCAATACAACCAATGGTCCAATTTCAACAATATGTCCAACCAACTATACAATGTCAACAAATAGTTCAACCAATGGTGGAATATCAACAAGTTCAATTAACATATCAATGTCAACAACCACAACCAAACATTCAAAAACAAAGGTTGCAACATGCACCAAGCCAAATTTTGAACATGTCAAACCAATTTGATCAACATCTAGATCAAAATCAAAACATGACATCAGACCAGAACCAACTTCTTTCCAAACAAGTTCAAATTCTAGATACAACTATGTCAAAACCTCGAAAGAAATGTGTCTTTATTGCAATGATCTTAAGGAAACTACCAAGTGAGTTCTTTGAGGAAGATCAAGATAATACAATTATGTCTATCAATGCCTCATCCCCCCACAAACAAATTGACTCTCCAGTGGCATCTATCCCTACACCTCTAGAAGTTTCACAAGAACCTTCCATATTGTCCTCATCAAAAAATACACCCAAGATGCAATTACCCAAGGGCTATCCATAATTGATTACCATGATAATCCAATTCATGATGCACATCCTTGTCATGTTTCAGAAATACAAGACCCAATGCCACCATGCACTTTATTGCCATTACCTGTTTTAGAGGACCCCATTCGAAGTCCCTCTTCCTCATGTTCAAGCATTGATTCCTTGCCAAAATCCATCACAAATGTTCAAAGTGCATTTCCTTCATGCCAAAACATTGATCCCTTGTCAGAATCCCCCATGCATATCCAAATTCCAACCCCATGTCAAGAGGATAATTTAGAGCATGAAGAAACATGTCTTAAAACAAATCAAGATCAAACCTTATCATCCCATCCAATTGTTGACGAGGACCCCATGTTCCCAGACACTCACAATGATTCCCCTATTCTTGTCCATCCTATCCAAAGCCCTATTGACACTCCATTCCCCAAGCAAGATCAAGATATCCCAGTCCATCCAATCCCAAATGATCCCCTTCCATTTCATGAAAAAAATATCCTTTCAAATCCCATTGACATTCCACTTCCAAAGAAAGATCAAGATATTCCTTCCATCCTTTCCGATGATCCCATTGAAAGTCAAGAGCAAAGCACCTTTAAAGAGGATTCCAATGATATTCCTCCTTGTCAAGATCAAATTATTCCTTCAGATCCTCCACAAGATCCACTTGTTCCTCCATCTCCTTGTCTTAATGCTCCATATACACTCCAAGATCGCATTTCTTTTGATGATCCCATTATTTCTCCCATTCCATCTCTTGAAGAGCCTATTATTGAACCATGTCCACTACACAATCCTAGTCCCCCTCATGATCCTAATCCCCCTCATGATTCTAACGTGTCAGTGCAAGATGTTCATGAACCCTCGACATGCATAATGGGTTCTTCCACTTTGGTGCAATCCGATTCACTTCAAGATCTCATTATTTCTCTCATATCATATCCACCTCATAATGGACTCGCGTCTTCTTCCCAAAGAAAAGAGTATCCTACAAGTCAAGATATTCATAAAGGCAAAGAAGTAGATCTTCATAAGCAAGAATTCCTTCATGTTAAAGAAAATATTAAGGGTCGTGGCCTCAGTGAAATTCCTCAAGATGTTGGTATCCCTCCATCAAAATCAAAACATACACCTTCCACATCATACTTTCCATCCATCTTAGGTCCTTATATCCCTTCGTCCTCTATGCAAGGTCAGCAAAGGCACACATCCTTGAGTAAATTTCATCCATCCAAAAGACCTCCACTTCATTCCTATCCATCCATGCATTCCTTTCCCCCTCCAAGAAATTTGGATGCCAAGTATAAAAGTCATAAGTCTAGAAATCCACGTGTATTCAAGGATCAACATGTCCAATATAATCGACATGTCAAAGCAAAGAAAAATATGATCTATAAAGAAAAAGAAATATCCAAAAGGCCACAAAGGCCCACTGAGCAAAATATAGAAAAGTCAAAATATTTATGGGTTCCTAAATCCCTTGTGCAAGCAATGCACTCTAAGGAACCACAAAAGCATGAAAATCAAAAACCATGTGGATCCCTAAGCGGCTCCTTGAAGCACAAAAGCCTAAAGAAACATCCAACTTGGCATCCAAAGTTGCTATTCCTCCACCACCTTCTTCATCCGTTTTGGGCCCTTATGTCCCAAAATCCATAGCCTTTCCTCTGTCAAAATCTCAATATCCAAAATACATTTTTCCTCCATTAGTCCATCACCCCTCAAGGTGTGTGCCAATGTCAATCTTGCCAACATTTCTATGCACTGAAGCCCAATTCTTCAAATACCCTATCTATTATCCAATGTATATTTTCCATCCTTCAATCCCTTTGATCCAATCCTTTACATAAATCCTTGCCTTAGTTTCATCTCATATTCCATATCCTTATCCTACCAACATCTTTGAGCATACTTTTAAAGGTCATGGTCCATTTTTTTCAAGGCTACTATCCAAATAAAAAGATGCTTGAGTCCTTATTCCATCCCCTATCATGTGTCCATCTTCTATTGAAAAAGCTCAAAAATACAAAAAAATAAGAAAAAATAAAAGTGAAAAGAAAAAAAAAAGTGAAAAAAAAAAAGACAAAAGAAAAAAGTAAAGCAAAAATAATTCGTCCACTGGTGAAAACCTGGCAAACAGGTGCCTTGGGTAAGTACCATGATGAAAACCTGGCAAATAGGCGTCATGCATAATCTATGAACTTCTTGCATACCATACTTGGGGGTAGGTTTCCTCCTTCATATCCTGTTGCCCTTCATTATCCTATCGAACCCCTGCCATTACCGTCCATTATCCTATTGTCCCTCCTATCTATTTCCTCTTTCCACCTTTGATCTTGACAAGGCTGAGGATCTTCATGAGCATCATGCATCCTATTCATAGCTTTTGGTCTTTATCCATTTGCTTATTACAACCTTTCATCCATATTCCCTAGCTTATTGCAACTTTCCGCCACTATCCCGTATCCAATCTCGACCTTCAGTCCATGTCCCTTATACATTCTTGGTCTTGCTTATCCTATGCATATCTTATCACTATCCATACACTCTTTTTCATTTCTTGATCTTGATCTGACATAAAGACGCCAAATTTAAACATGGATTCAAAAACCTCTTGACATGTCCCTCATGCCATGTCACTGCTTTACATTGTCATATCCAATCTTTTGTCCCATCACGCAATAGCCCTTGAAAATTGCATCCGTATTGTCTCCATAATAATAGGCCTTTGTCTTCCCTCTATCCACCAACATTTCAAAAATCTTATTTATTCACCTGTCATATTCCTTGCCTTGCTAGACACTGGGGCAAAATCCAAAAAAATCGAAAAAAAAAAAAAAAAAATCAAAAAAGCAAAAAAATCAAAAAAGCAAAAAAAATACAAAAAAAAAAAAGAAGTGAAAAACAAAGGAAAAGAACAAAAGAGTAAAGAAAAATGATTCGCCCTCTAGTGAAAACCTGGCAAACAGGCGCTTTGGGCAAGTACCATGGTGAAAACCTGGCAATCAGGCACCATGTGTAACGAGATCATTGCTCCGTCATCTGTCACGACCTTTAGCTATGCTGTCTCTCTGCAGGTTTATCAGGTCTATCTTTGTCCTGACCCAATGTTCTGTTCCAGGCCTGTAATTGGTCAACATCATTGTCTTGCATACTTCATTTCTTGTGCATATGTTTCGGTTCTGGTCTCTATATATGTTTTTCAGATGTGCATTGGGTGCGTTCCCCTTGTCATGATCAATCACTAGAACCATAATAATTGAATAATGTCCTGAAAAAATCGTAAAAAATTTAAAATGTCCTGAAAAAATCATAAAAAATTGAAAAATGTCCTAAAAAAATCATAAAAAGATTGAAAAATGTCTTGAAAAAATCCAAAAAAATTGAAAAATGTCTTGAAATAATAAAAAAAATTGAAAAAAGTCCTGAAATAATCCAAAAAAATCAAATAATGTCCTGAAAAAAAAAAATCCCTAAAAATCAAATCATGTCCTGAAATAAATCCCTAAAAAGTCAAATAAAGTCCTTAAAAAACGAACAAAAAAAATTTCAAAACATTAAAATCCAAAAACAAGCATTTTGCAAAAAAAAAAAATCCTCTTGGTGCATAAGACAGATCGCTGAGCATCCCTCCAATGACTCGTAATCACACATTGTGCTTTAATGGAATCATGCATTAACAGATGAACTTTTTCAATCAAACCAGATATTCAAACTGATCAAAATTGTCATATTAATCAACCTCAAAATCATTTGTCCTTGTCACTACTATCATGGGTCTTATACAGGGTGTGGTATACTCGAAACCAGACTGTGTCCTATCTTAGAGGGGGTACCGCATGTCCTAAAACCAGATAGCATGATCGTCCTATCAACACTTTCAACTTTTGACAATGAAGATCAAGATGTTTGTTTGACTTGTTGGAATTAGCGAGTCTTATCATTTATTGATTTATCTTCAATCATGTTCCTATGTTGCTCGATGATGTCACTGAGTGATTTAGAGTGACCGAGATGGTTCATGGTCCCTTTCTTTTTTGTTGTGATTGTTGTTTGTCTGCGATGTGTCTGTCTTTTGTAAAAAGGGTTGCATTTCAGCTCTGGCCTTCAATGCCATGATGCTACGCATCCATTTTGCTACATTAAATAAAGGTTCTCACCTACAAAGTGCATTAGTGAAAGCAAGTTTTTCTTTGTCTTTAACTATCCTTTGTCTCATTTCTTCTTACTAACATTTCTTCCGTCAGTTTGGATAGTCAGTTCGGTCTAGTGCTCTGATTTCCCCAAACACATATGTTGCATCTTGCATTCATTGGTTAGTACATTTGCATTATATCAAACATCACATCGAGCATCATATCAAGTATTTTATCCATTTCATATTATAAATGCATCAAAAACACATAAAAACTATATCCATACATGTTCCACAATGGTACATAAACAATGCATACGCCATCCATACATGGAAAATAAACATACATCATAACACATTGCATCCCATCATATCGATGCATATCATATCATATATCCAAATAATATTGGAGTACAAAATTGGACTGTCTGTCCTAAGTATGGCCCGCAGGCTGACTACAAAATGTCCAACTACATATGTCTCTATCGTAAGGAGCACGTGCCTCTATCACTGGGTGCTCCCTCTGTCCTCATCATCCCTGCCATGTCTCGAGGATGATGTCCCTCCTATCCAAGGTCCTGGCTATGGTGGTCTCATAGGTCCACTCACCCCCATGCTGCTCACTGACCTCCAAGAGTGTGCCCTGCTCTCTATCCTCGATTGTGCCCGCTGCTCTCTACTCTAGTGGAACTACACTCTCATATAGTGTCCTCCAATGGTGTATCTCCTCTCTAGTCTCTACCAACATTTGTGCCATCTCACGTGCACTGGCATCCCTAATCGACCCAATATACTCAGTGACTCTCTGTTCTTCTCGCTGTGCCTGGGCTATTGCTGTATCTCAAGCCGTTGTAAGTCTGGCTATCTCTGCTTTGAACTAATCATTCTCTGTCCTCAAGATGGCATTTTGTCTCTCTAATGTCGCAATGTGATCATGTTGACTCGCTATGGTCGCCCTGCACATCTCCATCTCCTCTATCCTAGCTGTCTCCGGCTCTATGGGTATATCCTGCAATGACTCCTGATCGGCTGAATCTAGCTCATAGTCGTCATCCTCATCATCTCTATCCTCATCATCCCCCTCATCCTCCTCCCCATCCTCATCCTCATCTCTATCCTCATCATCTCCATCATCCTCTCCAGCGAGTGGGAAGTCCTCCTGTCTCCTCAGTACCGAAATATCAGGATCTGTCAATGGCACTGGCCATCATCGTGCAAACCATCGCTCATACTCCTCTATCATCTCAGCATCCACCGCATCTGATCTCCAATCCCATTATCTTTGTTTTAGCTATGTGAAGTCAACATATGCTATGTGTGGCTGAATCATTCTCCCCCACTGACTCGTCTCTCTGTGAGATCGGGCAAAGTGTGCAGTCCCTCTAGGTACATCCTATCTCTCTCCAAACTATCATCTAACTCTCTCTGGCAAGTACATCTCAATCACTCTTTGGTGATTCACTAGTTGCCCAATCAGGTATCTCTCCTGTCTACAATACGATAGCTCAACACTATCATTTGACCATCCAGGGCAATCAAGATATGGCCTCCATGTGAACTCTCTCAGTCTGTCTAGCTCGTGTCGCCAATATAGTATGTATCCAAACAGACCCTGTCTCAGTGCTCCCCCATAGCAATACACATATGATCGACGTGGTAGTACCTGTCTCTCTGCGATTGGTCGACATATGGCTATGTGCTCAAATGCCCATACCTGTAGCAGTGTGACCCCACAGCTCAAAGTCTGCACTCCCTGATATGCTATCTGATGCAACTGAAAATATAGCATAGCAAGTACACATGGTCCCCATGCGTACACCATCCCCTCTATCACCATCCACTCTAGCACTCTTCCCCATCCAATAGGGAATCCATGTCCTCGTCTATCCCCTGCTAGTAGGCATGCTATCACCACTGCTATCACCATATATCATCGATCATACTCTGTTGCCATGGTCTCCCAGCCAATCTCCCTCTCTATGATATCTAGATCATCTGCGTCGCACTCAAATAATCTGCACAAAGCATCTCTCCCTATCACTGGGTCATACTCTATCATCTCTCCATGAATCAGAATGCGGAGGATATGCCATACATCCTCTAGTGTCATAGTCACATCTCCAGTCGCTAGATGGAATGAGGAGGTCTCTGAATGCCATCGCTCTGCCAATGCGGTGAGTAGTCCTGTGTTTGCCCTAATCTCAGGCATGAATGTGATATAGTCTATTCCAAGTCCTGCTAATGTATCTC
Organism: Cryptomeria japonica; assembly: GCF_030272615.1. Taxonomy (NCBI): domain Eukaryota; kingdom Viridiplantae; phylum Streptophyta; class Pinopsida; order Cupressales; family Cupressaceae; genus Cryptomeria; species Cryptomeria japonica. The sequence continues at coordinate 122,751,517 of NC_081405.1, forward strand.
TGTCTGTGCTCCTGAGTCTATGTCGTAACATGAAGCAGTCTGGTCGGTTCTCCCGTGTGATCAATGGATACTGTCGACTCTGCATCACAATTGGGGCACATTTTGTCAATTTTAGGGTTTGCTCCTATGGGCTGCATTTCCTTGTTTCATGTCCAAATTAGGGTGTTTCCAATCTATTTTGACCTATCCTATTCTTATCCCCCTTTTCGGGATCATTCGCATGCTGTTTTTGATCAAATTGGGGATCCCAGTGCACAACTGCACCTGTGTGATATGTCCTACGCCTGTGTACCCTACACAAGTGCAAGATACCCTACACAAGCGCAAGATGCGCTCACACAGGCACAAAAGTCAGTTTTTGCATTCCCTGTGGGCCCCGCAATGTCTCGCAAGCGATCAAAATTCATAAAATTGACAATATGTGTTTTTGAGATACATATCGCTGCTCCCGCGTCGTCCGGTCATCTGTAGGTGCATACACATTCTCTGAGGTGATCTGCCATTGGAATGTTCACCATCTCTCTACAAGCGTCCTTTTCCAGAGCAACAAATTTTCCTCTTTGGCTAGTGCAAATGAGCAATTTTCACTCTCTGTCTCATTTATAGATCTTTGTCAGTGCATAGATGGATGTGCACCCTCTCCATCTTATGCTAGTCGTGGTCTATTGCGTCTTTACTTGCTTGTCCTTCGTGCATCCGGTCTCTGATTGTCAATTTGTTTGCTTCTATCATGTTCTATCATTCTTATCGATCAATTGGCCTCTTTTCTGGATGTTTCCGGCCAATTCCTCGAGGGGGCATGCATATGTCATTGTCATTGTCTAGGGCATTTTCATTATCGTTATTTGAAACAACGCTTAAAATCGCATTGTCTCAAAGAGGGGCAAAATGTAGATGTCTAAAAATGGTCAACGCTTGCGGAGTCGTACTTTAACATTTGGGCATTGCATTATTTTAGGGTTTTTGTGTCGCATTAACATTTCTCCTATGATTCGCACTTGGTCTTTATCGTTTGTGAGCATTGAGTCTTTCTTCCACATTCTTCACTTGGTCTTGTCGATAGCAATCTTCAGTCATGATTTTGATCAATCTTATCCTGTTGCATCAATGTGCGTGCTCGTTTGTCATATTTGGACATCGTCAATCCTAATTAGGGTTTTGTCCTCTTATCAATCTTGTCATCTTGCAATCGATTTGTCATCGATCGTTGTCATTTTCAATCTTATCATCATGCCATTGATTTGTCATTGATCATTGTCGTTTTCAATCTTATCATCATGCAATCGATTTGTCGTCAATCGTTGTCATTTTCAATCTTATCATCATGCGATCAATTCATCATCGATCCTTGTCCTCTAGTCAATCTTGTCATCTTGCGATTGATTTGTCATCGATCGTTGTCATTTTCAATCTTGTCATCTTGTGATCGATTTGTCATCGATCGTGGTCATTTTCAATCTTGTCGCTTTGCGATCGATTTGTCGTCAATCATTGTCATTTTCAATCTTGTCATTTTGTGATCGATTTGTCATCGATCATTGTCCTTCTCAATCATGACAATTTGGATCAATTAGTCATTGATCCTCATCAATTGGCGCATTTATCAATGAAATCGTTTGTCAACATTGGTCCTTTGTTAGTTAGAATCATGATCGAATCGACATCAATTATCTTTTGTCAAGACCTAATTGTCATCCTTGCATTTCTAATTCATCTTCTAGGGTTTCATGATTTATTCATTTAACCTTGTTTGTCATTTCTCCCTCTAGGTTAAATTATTTATTTACTTATCCTAAGTCTTCTCATCACAATTAAATGTTCATTTAATTGGCTAACTAATTCCTCCCTCTTTGTGAATTAATTAATAAATGAAAAATTATTAATTAATTTACCTAATTTCCTCATTTTCTAATTTTCCTAATTCCTAATTTCCTCTTTTCTAATTTCCTAATTTCTAATTCATATAATTTTCAATTTTCTCCTATATTTCTCCTAATTTCATGGGAATGACATAGCAAATTTGTCATAATTTGTCATAATTGTCAATCAATCAATTTTGACATAGCAATTTGTCATAATTATCAATCAATCAATTTCGCATAGAAAGTGTCAATTTGTCATATTTGTCATTCTTGATTTGAAATTTCCATTTGAATCAAATTCATGCTAATCTTGTCTTTTCTCCAATTTGTCTATAAATTGGATGAATTTCTTCAATCAAGGTCCCTGGTCGAATCAATCACGCTTCTAGTATTCTTGCGCTATCATCTTGTCTACTTGCTTTCACATCATGCTTATGCACTAGTAGGTGAGATCCACAAACAAAGCTATTTGAAGGAGAAAGAAGGAAAATGGAGCCACATGAAGAAGACATCTGCATTTGGTTTGCTTAGTTTTCAATCTTGAATGTCTTGTTTTCATGTTTTCATTGAGTGTAATTAGGATTGTTGTCACTGCAATTGAGTTTTTGTGATTGAACTAGGCTAATGTTTATATTTTCTTTGATGGTTTCCAAATTCCTATCTACATTAATTGGTGAACCCGACATGAACTAACCCCCTAACCATGCTTTTGAGTGTTTTTGAGTTGATTTGCAGGTGAAAAACCCAAGGAACAGGGTAATGCAGGGCTTTCTGGGCACTTAGGAACCATCCCGGCTACTCTAATCACTTGCGGATATCACGGAGTAGCATAGGAACCTAATATAAATGAATAAATAACTGAAAAACTGACCAAGTACTTGATAGCTTAAACAAAATTTTCTTTTCAAAGAAAATGTTATCATGTCTTTATTTTAGTAAGGAAGGATACATCCTTGTTGAAGACAATTCTGTGTACCTATGTTGATTGATTTGATAAGTGATCATTGTTTGAGTAGCTCAATATATTTGTTTGATATTTGTTTGTGATGTGTATGTATAAATGGTTTTACGCTTTGCCATGTTTTTGATTTATTTTTTATGTTTTATCATGTTTTTGGATTTTGTGAGTGATTTTGAATGTTTTTTGGTATTTTGTGAGTGTTTTTTAATGTTTTTTGGTATTTTGTGAGTATGTTTTTGAATGTTTTTGGTATTATTTCAAGACATTTTTGAATGAAGAACTCAGTGAATCACAAGTAATATAGAATCCACTTCCATCAATAGGTTAAAAGCATTACCCCCAGTTTAGACATCACTATGAAAAGTAGGATGCAAGACACATGAAGTACTAACCCTGATTGCAAATCAATAACAAGCCATGGTTTGAATGATGGATGAATGGATGCAATGAATGTGATCGCAACAAGTCTGAAAGACAATTGATCCATATCCCTTACGAGTGGTGCCTATTTGCCAAGTTTTCACCATCGCACTTACCCAAGGTGCCACCGGAGTGGTTGCTCATCATTTGGATGCATGATTTTTCTCTTTAGTATTTTGATTTTTTTGTATTTTCTTCAGGACATTTTTCTGAATGTTTTTGGTGTTTTTCTGGTATGTATTGGAGCCTAATTCTCTATACAACTTATGTATGAAACCATTTGAGGTGCATGTTGTTGATCAGATCTGCTACCGGTTCCCCTTCTGAAGTGGCCAACTGATGGGAAAGGGCTTGGGATAGATTAGCCTAGTCTATGCTCTTTGATCCTCTCCTTGGATCACTAGGTGTTCCAACCACACCCTAGGATCTCTAGGACTTCCCTTTCTTGTGTAATCCCCTGACCTTTCCCAATCCACCCACCAACAACATGTGATTCTTCTCCTAAGCTCTCACCTACTCACTAGCTTCAAAAACCCTTACATAGGCTAATAAGGGTTTAACTCTTCCTACACCTTCTCAGGTCCTAGCAAGGATAGGACAAGTCTTTGACATGTTTCTCCAACCACTCATGTGCCCCCAAGAGGTTTTGACATTCCTTCTTGTTACCAATTTCACAATTTTGCTTGTTTCCTAAAAAATAGGGCTACAAGGAATGAGCCCAATTAGGCCTCCATTCTGGACTTTTAGGGATTCCTCTTGAAAAAAATGCCAAAACTTGTAAAAATTACCAAAGGGACTGCTATTCATTTGTCCAAGGCTCAAGGATTTTCCTATTTTTGGGACCCCAAGTGTCCGTACACTGCCCTAGGTGAATTTAAGGGTTTTTAGGCCTGCTAGGGTCACAGTGATGGTTTGTTGTCTTCACCACCTTTTCTGGATTGGTGGAAGCTCCTCCTTCTCACCAATTATGCTCCACACACCCCTCTACAACTCCTCAAAAGGGTGCCTCCTTCCTTGTCCTTCCTTTCTCTGATGGACCTCTACAACCTTAACCCTTCAGAGCTAGGCACAGTCCAGTCTCGCCTAGGAGTGGGTCTTTGAAAGACTTTCCTACATCTTCAAGGGCCTCGCTTCCTCTGAGATATTGTAAAGGGTTTGCACTCCTATTCCCCATGGTTTCATGGCATTTCCACAATGGGGATAGGAGTTGTCAACTCATTTACACAAAATAGTCCAAAACTGGACAGTAAGGAAGAAATTTACAAAATATCTAAATACTCAAAATGAATGTGTCAACACTCAACAAGACTCTCAATATGGTTTAGGTTCCAAAACAATCCATTAACAATCCTTCATTTCTCCATTTGTGCCGACTGGCAACAAAAACACAGTCACAGTCAAGGAGTTTTTCCTTTTTCCATATAATCTGACATCCCCATCCATCATTTTAGGGTTTGCAACAATTTATAATGACTTAACCTCAGTTTGTATGCCAGGGTTAGGGTTCCCAATTCCAAGCTAAGGTGATAACCTATCTGGTGGAAAAGTTGCATGACAACTTTGAAAAGTTGTCATGCATCTTTTTGCAACTTTTGAGCAACTTTTGCAATGTTTCTTTTCTTGGCTTTTAGGCCTTCATTAGGCTATCCTATGGACACAACCATGCCAAAAGGACCCCACACTCACTAATAGGCACACATACCCTCAACTCCAAGGGAAAACTCAACCTAGATTTGTGACCCTAGGACCTAAACTAGGACCTAAACAAAACCAATGAGCTCTTGGCTCTTATTACATTTACATGGCTCCATAAAGAAGAAAAATCCCAAAAAAATCAAATGGTGGGAGCCCTTAGAAGGGTGTTCTTGCACCATACTCCCCCTCTACACAAAATTAAGGAACTAGGGGAGAGATGAGAGCCGAGTCAATACCAAGTTTCTTGAACCTGCCCTCTTCAACCCAAGTAGCTTCAGACACAGGTTGACCTGCCCACTTCACCAAGTGTTCCATGTAGACCTGGTGTCTAGTAGACTTCTTCACCCTTGAATCCAAGATCTCCTTTGCTATGGGCTGCTTCACTTGATGCAAGGCATTCACATCTAGGTCCTGCAGTACCTTGGCTTGATTCTCAGTCTGCCCTCCTATTTCACCTTTGTACAATATCAGATCAGCAACATTGAAGACTAGTGATATAGCTAAACCTGAAGGAAGATCCACCTTGTAGGCGTTCTCACCATATATGGATAGAATTTTACAAGGTCCTACCCTCTTCATTTGTATCTTAGTAGGTTTGCCGCTTTGCATTCTAGCTTTACTTAAATGGACCATCACATAGTCACCCACTTTGAACTGAACCTCTCTCCTTCTCTCATCCACTTTAGCTTTCAGTTTTTTAGTAGACTCTAGGATGACTTTCTTGACCTGTTCTTGTACTTCCTTGATGGTTTGAGTGAAGTCCTCTACTTGCCCACTCTTCATGTCCATTGCACCAAGTTCCCTTAGTTCACACACTCCTCTAGGGTGTCTACCATGGACAACCTCAAAAGGACTCATTCCAGTAGTCCTATTTACACTATCATTGTAGGCATACTCAGCTTATGGAATAACTAGATCCCATGTCTGCCCATACTCCTTGGTTAGACACCTCAACAAGTTGCCTAACACCCTATTAATGACTTTAGTTTGACCATCAATTCATGGATGGTAAGCTGAGCTGAATGATAGATTAGTTCCTAGTCTTCTCCATAAGATTTGCCAAAAATGGCCCATGAACTTGTTGTCCCTATCTAAAACAATACTTAATGGGAGTCCATGAATCCTTGCAATCTCCTTAAAGAAGAGGTGTGCAATATAACTAGCATCATGAGTAGTTCTACATGGAATAAAGTGGCTCATCTTAGAAAATTTGTCTACTATCACATAGGTGCTATCCATACCTATCTTTGTCTTGGGTATTCCTACCACAAAGTCCATGCTCACACACTCCCAAGGCCTATTTGGAACCGGTAATGGTTGATAGAGGCCTGCATTGCTTGATACTCCTTTTGCCCTTTGGCACACACCACATTGCTCCACATACCTTCTCACATCCCTTGGCAACCTAGGCCAATAGTAGTATCTCTGTACTAGATCCAAGGTTTTATTGATTCCAAAGTGTCCACTTAGGCTTCCATTTTATTTCTCTTGTATGAGATTTTCTCTCATGGATCCTCTAGGCATGCATAACTGATTGCCTTTGAACAAGAGACCATTTTGTAGAGTATAATCTGCATACTCACCATGAAAATGATTCTCAAACTCCTTACAGACCTTGTAGGCTAATGAGAAGTCTTCATCTTCTTCATAGAGATCCTTGAAACCTTCTATCCCTATGCTTTGCAATTGTAATTCTTAGATAGTCAATAACTTCCGGCTTAAAGCATCTGCCACCTTGTTGAGCTACCCCTTTTTATTCTTGATGGTAAAGGTGAAGGATTGGAGGTACTCCATCCACTTCAAATGTTTGTTTCTAAGCTTCTCTTGTGTGTTAATATAACTCAAAGCCTAGTTATTTGTGAATACCACAAAGTCTTTTGGGAGTAGGTAATGCCTCCACTTCTTGAGAGACTGAACTAGTGCATACAACTTTAGATCATATGTTGAATACCTCTTCTTTGCCTCATTAAGTTTCTCACTAAAAAATGCCACAGGCCTTCCCTCTTGGCTCAATACACCCCCTACTGCAATCCCACTTGCATCACACTCCAATGTGAATAGCTTGTCAAAAGTAGGTAAGAGTAGGATGGGCTTTGTGGCTATTTCTTGCTTCAATAATTGGAATGCTTCATCAGCTTGTTCAGTCCATTTGAACTTAGTTTTTAGGCCTCCTTTTATAATGTCAAGTTGTGGTGCACATATTCCATTGAAGTTCCTCACAAATTTTCTATAGAATTGGGCTAAACCATGGAAACTCCTAACTTCAGTCCCTATTTTAGGGGCAGGCCAATTCAAGATTGCCTCCACTTTGCTTGGATCCATCTTCAAGGCCCCCTTAGACACCGCAAACCCCAAGTAGACTAACTCTTGCTTCAAGTAGTCACACTTCTCTAATTTGATTGCCAACTTCTCTTCATGCAACCTCTCTAGGACTAACCTCAAATTTTCAAGGTGTTCCTCTTTGGTTTTGCTATAGATGAGTATGTCATCTAGGTACACCACCACAAATCTGCCTGGGAAGTCCTTCAACACCTCATTCATCAACCTCATGAAGGTTCTTGGGGCATTGGTAAGTCCAAATGGCATCACAAGCCATTCATACAACCCTTTTGTGGTCTTAAAAGTGGTCTTCCACTCATCACCCTCCTCAATCCTAATTTGATGGTTACCACTTTTAAGGTCCAACTTAGTAAAATATATGGCACCCCCTAAATAGTCCATCAAATCCTCTATTCTAGGAATAGGGAATCGGTACCTTATGGTGCTCCTATTTATTGCCCTTGAATCAATGCAAAGTCTCCACTTGCCTCCCTTCTTTCATGCTAGCACTACCAGGACTGGACGTGGGCTAATGCTCTTCTTGATCAGTCCTTGATCCAACAACTCCTGCACTTGCCTTGCCACCTCCTTATTTTGGTCAGGTGTAAGCTTATATGTTGCTTTATTGGGCAGGGATGCACCGGGTACAAAGTCTATTTGATGGCTAATAGACCTTCTTGGTGGAAGTTTTGCAAGTGCTCCATCACTCACTATGTCCTTATATTCTTGCAACATTTGCTTTACCTCCTTAGGTACTTCTATCTGCAACTTACCTTCCTCCTCCTTTGGCTTCACAAAGATGGCACATCCCACTATCTCCTCTTCATGCAGCAGGTGTAAGAACTCTTTACTAGTGTTAAGTAAGACACTAGGTGTTCTTGAGGTTCCCTCATCATTCTCTATCAGAGATTGAATCTTAAAGGTTCTACTGTCCTTCCTGAAGGAAATGAAGTTCTCCTCTCCATCATAGATCACCTTCCTATCAAATTGTCAGGGTCTACCTAGCAGCAGATGACAAGCATCCATGGGTAACACATCACAAAGGATCTTGTCCTTGTACCCTCCAATAGAAAACTCTACCCAAGTCTGTTCATTGACAAGCACACTCTGCTCTTGATTCAACCATGTCACCTTGTAAGGACTAGTGTGGGGTATCTTTGTGAGTTTCAACTTCTTGGCTGCCTCATCTGATATGATGTTATCAGTTGACCCTGAATCAACTATCACCTTGCAGAACTTACCAAGGATTTTGCATCTCACCCTAAACAATGCTCTCTTATGCTTAGGTTCATCCTTAACCAGATGTCTTATCAAGACCCTTTTGAACATAAATTTTTCTCCAATTTCTAATTCAATATGGTCCACCTCAGGTGTTTTTTTTCTTGATGTGTCTTCATGGGCATAAGCAACCCTCTTTCCACTGTTTGATGAGGTAGGCTTGTCTGGACATCTATAGGCTGGGTGTCCCAATTGACCACAATTGTAGCATTTCATGGTTGCAAAGTAGGAATTACCCCTGCCAGTACCTCTGCCCCTATTTGGACCCCCTTGTGCACCTCTTCCTCTAGAATGGCCTCCTCTGAGATTGGGTTCACTATTATGCTCAATCAACTTGGACTCTCCTTGATTCCTTTGCTCATTTGCCTTGCTTTGGTAAACACCTCGGTGACTCATTTGATCTCTACCTCTACCTCTACCCCTATTGTTGGAGTCTCCCTTCCTTTTGTTCCTCTCTTCCACCTTAGCAGCAAGTTGATGACTTTTTTGGATAGTGGTAGGATTCCATAGGCTTATCTCCTCTTGGATGTTCCACTTTAGGCCACTTAGATACCTAGCCACCTTGATAGATTCCTCTCCTTGGACTTTGGATCTAAGACAAAGCTTTTGAAACTCCTCTATGTAAGAGGCCACATAAAGATCTTTCTGCTTCAATCCTTGTCTTTTCTTATGAAGTTGGACTTCATAATCTTCTGGCAAGTAGTTCTCCTTGATCTTACTCTCCATGGGCTTCCTGTTTGCAATAGGTAGCTTCCCCATGCTTATTCTCTCCTCTTACAAGTACTTCCACCATGTCAAGGCTGCTCCCCTTAGTCTTGATATGGAAACCTTAACCTTTTGGGCTTCTGTCACACCTTTACACTCAAAATGGTTCTCCATACCCTCAATCCATTCCATGACAGTGTCAATATCCATCCTTCCATTGAAAAGTGGCAATCCTTCAAAAGATTTTGTATTCAAAGCCTTAATGGCCTTTACAAAAGGTTCTTCATTGATCAAGGGGTTTGGTTCAGGTATGATGTCATCTATATCAATAGCTTTCTTGCCTCTACCACTGGTGTCCACACTCCAGAGTCCTTGTGCCCTCTAATCAACCACTTCTTGCAGCTTGTCCCTTATCTCACTCATAGCATCTTCAAGGAGTCTATTTTTCTCCTTTTGTTCTTCAACCTCCCTAGCTAGCTCTGCATTACAAACCATTTTGTTCTCCCCTACTAATTCACCAGAATATAAAGACATGCATGGTCCACCAAATCTTTTACTTGGCTCTGATACCAATCTGATGGGAAAGGGCTTGGGATAGACTAGCCTAGTCTATGCTCTTTGATCCTCTCCTTGGATCACTAGGTGTTCCAACCACACCCTAGGGTCTCTAGGACTTCCCTTTTTTGTGGAATCCCCTGACCTTGCCCAATCCACCCACCAACAACATATGATTCTTCTCCTAAGCTCTCACCTACTCACTAGCTTCAAAAACTCTTACAAAGGCTAATAAGGGTTTAACTCTTCCTACACCTTCTCAGGTCCTAGTAAGGATAGGACAGGTCTTTGACATGTTTCTCCAACCACTCATGTTCTCCCAAGAGGTTTTGACATTCCTTCTTGTTACCAATTTCACAATTTTGCTTTTTTCCTACAAAATAGGGTTACAAGGAATGAGCCCAATTAGGCCTCCATTCTGGACTTTTAGGGATTCCTCTTGCAAAAATGCCAAAACTTGTAAAAATTCTCAAAGGGAATGCTATTAATTTGTCCAAGGCTCAAGGATTTTCTTGGTTTTGGGACCCCAAGTGTCTGTACACTTCCCTAGGTGAATTTAAGGGTTTTTGAGGGTTTTTAAGGGTTTTTAGGCCTGCCAAGGTCACAGTGATGGTTTTTTGTCTTCACCACCTTGTCTGGATTGGTGGAAGCTCCTCATTCTCACCAATGATTCTCCACACACCCCTCTACAACTCCTCTAAAGGGTGCCTCCTTCCTTGTCCTTCCTTGCTCTCACGGACCTCTGCAACCTTAACCCTTCCTAGCCGGGCACAGTCCAGTCTCGCCTAGGATTGGGCCTTTGAAAGGCTTTCCTAAATCTTCAAGGGACATTCTTCCTCTAAGATACTTTATAGGGTATACACTCCTATTCCCCATGGTTTCATGGTGTTTCCACAATGGGGATAGGAGTTGTCAACCCATTTACACAAAATAGTCCAAAACTGGACAGTAAGGAAGAAATTTACAAAATATTTACAAACACACCAAAACATGCAAAACAAACTTAATCTAAATACTCAAAATAAATGTGTCAACACTCAACAAGACTCTCAATATGGTTTAGGCTCCAAGACAATCCATTAACAATCCTTCATTGCTCCATTTGTGCCGACTGGCAACAAAAACACAGTCATAGTCAAGGAGTTTTTCCTTTTTCCGTACAATCTGACATCCCCCTCCATCATTTTAGGGTTTACAACAATTTATAATGACTTAGCCTTGATTTGTGTGCTAGGGTTAGGGTTCCCAATGCCAAGCTAAGGTGATGACCTATTTGGTGGAAAAGTTGCATGACAACTTTGAAAAGTTGTCATGCAACTTTTTGCAACTTTTGAGCAACTTTTGCAATGTTGCTTTTCTTGGCTTTTAGGCCTTCATTAGGCTATCCTATGGACACAACCATGCCAAAACGACCCCAAACTCACCAATAGGAACACATACCCTCAAATCCAAGGGAAAAATCAACCTAGACATGTGAACCTAGCACCTAAACTAGGACCTAAACAAAACCAATGAGCTCTTGGCTCTTATTACATTTACATGGCTCCATAAAGAAGAAAAATCCCAAAAAAATCAAATGGTGGGAGCCCTTAGAAGGGTTTTCTTGCACCATACTCCCCCTCTACACAAAATTAAGGAACTAGGGGAGAGATGAGAGCCGAGTCAATACCAAGTTTCTTGAACCTGCCCTCTTCAACCCAAGTAGCTTCAGACACAGGTTGACCTGCCCACTTCACCAAGTGTTCCATGTAGACCTGGTGTCTAGTAGACTTCTTCACCCTTGAATCCAAGATCTCCTCTGCCATGGGCTGCTTCACTTGATGCAAGGCATTCACATCTAGGTCGTGTAGTACCTTGGCTTGATTCTCAGTCTGCCCTCCTATTTCACCTTTATACAATATGAGATCAACAACATTGAAGACTAGTGATATAGCTAAACCTAAAGGAAGATTCACCTTTTAGGCGTTCTCACCATATATGGATAGAATTTTACAAGGTCCTACCCTCTTCATTTGTAGCTTAGCAGGCTTTCCGTTTTGCATTCTAGCTTTACTTAAATGGACCATCACATAGTCACCCACTTTGAACTGAACCTCTCTCCTTCTCTCATCCACTTTAGCTTTTAGTTTTTGAGTAGACTCTAGGATGGCTTTCTTGACCTGTTCTTGTACTTCCTTGATGGTTTGAGTGAAGTCCTCTGCTTGCCCACTCTTCATCTCCATTGCACCAAGTTCCCTTAGTTCACACACTCCTCTAGGGTGTCTACCATGGACAACCTCAAAAGGACTCATTCTAGTAGTCCTATTTACACTATCATTGTAGGCATACTCAGCTTGTGGAATAACTAGATCCCATGTCTGCCCATACTCCTTGGTTAGACACCTCAAGAAGTTGCCTAACACCCTATTAATGACTTTAGTTTGACCATCAATTTGTGGATGGTAAGCTGAGCTGAATGATAGATTAGTTCCTAGTCTTCTCCATAAGGTTTGCCAAAAATGGCCCGTGAACTTGTTATCCCTATTTGAAACAATACTTAATGGGAGTCCATGAATCCTTACAATCTCCTTAAAGAAGAGGTGTGCAATATAACTAGCATCATGAGTAGTTCTACATGGAATAAAGTGGCTCATCTTAGAAAATTTGTCTACTACCAAATAGATGCTATCCATCCTTGTCTTTGTCTTGGGGAGTCATACCACAAAGTTCATGCTCACACACTCCCAAGGCCTATTTGGAATGGGTAATGGTTGATAGAGGCCTGCATTGCTTGATACTCCTTTTGCCCTTTGGCACACACCACATTGCTCCACATACCTTCTCACGTCCCTTAGCAACCTAGGCCAATAGTAGTATCTCTGTACTAGATCCAAGGTTTTATTGACTCCAAAGTGTCCACTTAGGCTTCCATTGTGTTTCTCTTGTATGAGATTTTCTCTCATGGATCCTCTAGGCATGCATAACTGATTGCCTTTGAACAAGAGACCATTTTGTAGATTATAATCTGCATACTCACCATGAAAATGATTCTCAAACTTTTTATAGATCTTGTAGGCTGATGAGAAGTCTTCATCTTCTTCATAGAGTTACTTGAAACCTTCTATCCCTATGCTCTATAATTGTAATTCTTGGACAATCAATAACTTCCAGCTTAAAGCATCTGCCACCTTGTTGAGATGCCCCTTTTTATGCTTGATGGTAAAGGTGAAGGATTGGAGGTACTCCATCCACTTCAAATTTTTGTTGCTAAGCTTCTCTTGTGTGTTAATGTAGCTCAAAGCCTGGTTATCTGTGAACACCACAAATTCTTTTGGGAGTAGGTAATGCCTCCACTTCTTGAGAGACTGAACTAGTGCATACAACTCTAGATCATATGCTAAATACCTCTTCTTTGCCTCATTAAGTTTCTCATTGAAAAATGCCACAGGCCTTCCCTCTTGGCTCAATACACCCCCTACTGCAATCCCACTTGCATCACACTCCAATGTGAATAGCTTGTCAAAAGTAGGTAAGAGTAGGATGGCTTTTATGGCTACTTCTTGCTTCAATAATTGGAATGCTTCATCAGCTTGTTCAGTCCATTTGAACTTAGTTTTTAGGCCTCCTTTTATAGTGTCAAGTACTGGTGCACATATGCCACTGAAGTTCCTCACAAACTTTCTATAGAATTGGGCTAAACCATGGAAACTCCTAACTTCAGTCCCTATTTTAGGGGCAAGCCAATTCAAGATTGCCTCCACTTTCCTTGGATCCATCTTCAAGGTCCCCTTAGACACCACAAACCCCAAGTAGACTAACTCTTGCTTCAAGAAGTCACACTTCTCTAAGTTGATTGCCAACTTCTCTTCATGCAACCTCTCTAGGACTAACCTCAAATGTTCAAGGTGTTCCTCTTTGGTTTTGCTATAGATGAGTATGTCATCTAGGTACACCACCACAAATCTGCCTGTGAAGTCCTTTAACACCTCATTCATCAACTTGACCATTTCCTTGTGGGTAATAGGGAGTGGAAAAGTTGTGTTGGATGTGAAACTTCTCACAAAGCTCACGGACATCCTGATTTTTGAAAAGAAGCCCATTATATGTGATGATGGACATGGGTACACCATACCAACATATGATGTAATTAAGGATGAATGAGGTGATTTTCTTGCTGGTGACTTGTGTAAGTGGAACAACTTCAATCGACTTTGTGAAGTATTCGGTAGTGGTAATGATAAATTTGTGGCCGTTGGATGAAGATGGATGGGTTTTACCCACAAGGTCAAGTCCCCATTGACAAAAGGGCCATGGTGTTGAGATTGGTTGCAATTCTTGTGTTGGTCATGCATCATGTCTCTGTAAACTTGTCACTCCTTGCATTTTTTGATAAAATTGTAGGAGTCTTTTCCATGGATGGCCAGTAGTATCCTGCTCGCATGATTTTCTTGGCTAGTGACGGACCACTTGAGTGAGTTCCACAAATTCCTTTATGTACCTCTTCCAAGGCCTTTGTTGTCTCATCATGTTCCAAACATCAAAGGAGAGTACCATCAAGACTATGTTGGTATAGGGTATCAACAATGATGGTGTACTGAGCACTTTCTCGGATGAAGGTTTTGCGTTGGTTATTCGATATGTTAGGAGGAAGTGTGTGATCGTGTAGGTAGGTAAAGAACTCATCGTAACAAGGGGAATTGGAATCGGTAAGGCGACATATCATCTTGGATTTGGGGATATCATAAGCAGGAATCCAAAGGTTTTCTACCAAGAACTCGTAGCATGTTGAATTTCGTGGAAGATCTAGGAGAGATGCAATTGTGGCCATGACATCAACAACTCGATTATGATCTCTGGGTATCTACTCAAAGGTGATAGTAGTAAAGGATGCTTTGAAACAATCCACCATTTACTTGTACGATTATGATCTCTGGGTATCTGGCTATGTTGTTTGTACATGGAAAACTTAGCTTGTAAGACTTCAGGATGCTATCTCCTTGAGGTGTGATAAACAAAATGCCTGCTCCCGAGCTATGTCTAGTGTATAAACCATCAAAATATAACTTCCAGGGTTGTGCAGCTGTGATCATGAATATCTCTTAATCAGGGAAGTTAGAAACTGTAGATGTCTAAAACTGGTCAACGCTTGCGGAGTCATACTTTAACATCTGCTCATTGCCTTATTTTTAGGGTTCTTGCGTCGCATTAACATTTCTTCTATGTTGCATACTTGGTCTTTATCATTTGTGAGCATCGAGTCCTTCTTCTACATTTATCATTTTTCTCGCTTTCGAATTAGGTCTTGTCGATAGCAATCTTCAATCATGATTTTGGTCGATCTTGTCATCTTGCGATCGATTCGTCATCGATCCTTGTCCTCTAGTCAATCTTGTCATTTTGCAATCAATTTGTCATCAATCTTGTCTTCTTGCGATTGATTTGTCATCGATCATTGACATTTTCAATCTTGTCATTTTGCGATCGATTTGTCATCGATCATTGTCATTTTCAATCTTGCGATCGATTTGACATCGATCATCATCTTTCTCAATCATGTCAATCTGGATCAAGTAGTCATCGTTCCTCATCAATTGACACATTTATCAATCAAATCATTTGTCAGCATTGGTCCTTTGTCAGTTAGAATCATGATCAAATCGAATCGATATCAATTATCTTTTGTCAAGACCTAATTGTCATCCTTGCATTTCTAATTCATCTTCTAGGGTTTTATGATTTATTCATTTAATCTTGTTTGTCATTTTCCCTCTAGGTTAAATAATTTATTTATTTATCCTAAGTCTTCTTGTCACAATTAAATGTTTATTTAATTGGCTAACTAATTCCTCCCTCTTTGTGAATTAATTAATAAACAAAAAATTGTTAATTAATTCACTTAATTCCTGTTGATCCTAATTGTAAATCTGACAACTATAATTCCTCTTCATTTCCATGTAATAACGGGTCATTTTAGTGTGAATGGTTTGTCATATATCTGGATGTATTCGTAAAAAAAAAAAGGAATATATGTGAATTCCCAAAGTTCACCCAAGCTTTAAAAGTTATAATTGTACTTCACATTATGATGGTGAAGGGTCACAAATCATGTTTTTGAGAAAATTGAGAAACTCTTTGTATTATTATTTGCAATCCTATGAACATTTTCAAAGTAAAGGATATGATTCAAAGTAACATGTTGACTTCTAAACTTCAAGTTAAATGATCCCTCGAATCGCCAATAAATGAATGATAATATTGTATTGTCTTGGATTGTTATTGGCATTTTCAAAGAGTTTAAAGTAAAACATGATCATCAACGGTCTAAGCTGGCAGTTGACCAAGTGTTAGCGGCAGGTTAGTAGAATAATCAAAGCGCCCATATCCACCAAGTTCAAAAAGTGAGGTGATTGTTACTACTAAGTTAGGGAATAACATAAGTCACCGATATGTTTCTTCATGCAAGGTTTAAACATTGACATCTTCTTCATCGGTGAGTTGGCCAACTTTAACAAGTTACCAAACATTTTGCATCGAACTCACTTATGCATGAAAGATATCGGCAAGTTGACCAAAAGGGTAAACAAGCCGAATATAAATATCAATAGCCGACTAACAGTTTTAAGTTATGTTTTGGTTGCTATCGGCAGCTTGGCTAAGTTGACTAACATGTCGATCCTTCTCTAACTGGAAAATCGCTCCACCAAGCTCGCTTGAACGTCCATTTGCCGGAAGGAACTTACCATGTGGCTTGTGAAGGATAGCAAATTTAGTTTTATAACTACTTCCACCATTTGTTTTGCATGCCGATAGATATGCATGCTATCGTGCTCTCTAAACTCCGCTCACAAGTTGAAGACCACTCGCAGGTATTGAATAAGAAATGTTTAAACACCTTATTTCTGCAATAACCTGGTATGTGTATCAGATGGCTCCTTTCACGCAGATGCACTTGGCGGGTGTAGAGGTATTCATTTCCAAGTGAATGGAATTGCACGAATAGTGCCAGGCTCTGCGATTCTTTTGTGTCTGCACTGAATATGGGAGCTTTGGAGTAGGTTGTAAACATCCACCAAACCATCGATGGGAGGAAGATTTATGTTAGATATTATAGTTACAAATGCTCTGGTTGACCTGCATGCAAAAGCCGACAAAGTATTCTAAACCTTCCATTTTCTCAACTCGGTCGCAGCCTCTTAGGTCAAATGATGTGAGGGATGTCAATCGTGCAAAGCTCGAAAGCTCAACCAACTCTGGGCAACACTTTATTACCAGCCTTTCAAGGTTTACCAGATCATAGATGACCCTTATATTCTTTAGATTTTCACAGGATGAAAAAGTTATTGACTTGACTGTTGTTGGCAATGCTTCAATGTCCGTTAAATTATAATTATCGACTAGCATAAGTTTTTCAAGGCAGGGATAACACTGTTCAGAAATTGAAATCTCGTACACTTCAGTGTCCCATATCTCTATTCGATTCAGCTTGTTGAATGCAGAAGAAGGTAAAGATGTGTTGGTAATTTATATATATTGTAAAGAATGTCATCACATCAAGTTTTACAGTTATTTATATATTGTATACAATGAATACTGGGTCGGTTTACTTCAAAACCCATGCTAGCTATCTCAAGGAGCTTTAAATATGTTATAAGTATCCTTTTCAAATACAGATTGAAGAAGGAGTTGTGTCAGATATTATGAAATACAAGGCTCAAGAGTATGAGTATGCCTCGATGATCACCACCATGGTTCCAGAGGGTCATGATACCAAGATTGGGCACATAAATTTGCAGGAGATCAAAAAGTTCTTCATGGAAGGTGACAGATCAAAATTGTCTTGTAGAGTGGCAGGAAGTGGCTTGATTGAAGCAGCATGTTTTCCCATCTCAATTCAATGTACAGATTTGGTGCTAGAATTCTCAAAAAGATATAATCCTGATGCAAGAGAGATAAGAGCTATAGATGGATCCTTAATGGCCAAACTAGACGGAATTTCAATAGCTATTATTCTTCATTTGCCATATAAGGAAAAGTTCACTCACATCAATAAGCAAAAAGCTTATGAATATTTCAGCGACAATAGAAGCAAATGCCTCAACAATCTGGCTAAAGAATGGATGGTTGCACCATGGGGAGGACAGTCTTAGCTTCCAAAAACACTCCATCATTCTCTTTTCATCAAAGAGATTTGTTACTTGATTATCTTACTCCATAGAGTGATAGGAAGTCCTGACTCCACTGAGTTTGAAATGTGGATGTATCTCTTCATAACAGTCATCTCTGCCAATAAGCAATTCATTGACTGGGGCCATTTCATCAGCAACTGCATACATGACCAGTTAGTGCACTTCAAAACAAGTCAACGCTTCCATATGACCTCTTACTTGATATATGCTATTGCTAATTTGAGGTCATGGCTAGGGTTGAGTACTAATGGTGTCCTGAATCAAGAAACTCAAGTTTACCATTATTACAAGCAATTGCAACTTGAGGAAAGCTTTGTGTATTTCAGGCAGGTGAATGATGCTTTCACAATGTGGGCAGTAAGGTTATTACAAGCAGACATTGCCACCAGAATATCAAAGGAAGCCGCTAAATTGATAAAGAAATATGGAAGTTTCTTCATCCAGTTTCTGAGATTTACCTATCTTCGAGTAGGAGGATTTGAAGGTTATCCACACAAGCTACCCAAATATGTTGATGATAAGCTCATTTTAGTTGAGCTTTGTCGGCAATTGGTTTCAGTTCAAAAGAAATGTAGAGATAGAAAGAATAAAGGGGTAGCCTTTCCCATTTGTCTCAGGCACTATAGATGTGAGTCAAGTTCAAGAGTAGATGAGACGGAAAAAGCTTTATCCAAGTTTAACTTGTATCCATATCAGATGAGATTTCCTTTTGATAGTAAGGATTATGTCAAGAACAGCTTAAAGTTAGGTCCTGGCTATTTTCATTTTCCTAATCTTGAAGACTTTTGGGAGGATTGCAAAGATGAGTTCAAGGTTAGAAAAAGAGATTGGACTAGGTTAACTTTGAAGCAAATGAAAGATTTCAAGATGGATTGGACCATAGAAGGCATTGAAGATGATGGATCTGATTTGATTGATCCTATCTATTTTGAGCAAGTTCAGTCCCAGCCACTTCCCAGTTTGAATTGGGTAGATCTAGAAATGAGAGATGTCAGAGAAAGAACAAGTTTTGTAATCAAGAATTATGAAGCCTGGATTAAGAAGAAGATTACTCAAATGACTGCTACCAGACCAACAAAGGAAAATCCAAGAAGGAAAGGAAGTCATCTTGAGAGCTCTACGTCACTGCATTCTTCCCATACTCCAGCTAGGGATACTCCTTCTTACTAGAATACTCAAGGAAGTGATGGAGATGAAGATCCTCCAAGGAGGAACAATCTTCAAAACACATGTGGTGATGAACCCCGATAAAAGAGGAAGAAATCTAGAGCAAAAGACATAGAAGAAAATTCTATTGCAAGTCAAGTAAAGGATCAAGTTCTAGTGGAAATTCTGGATGACACAAGATTTGATGATGGAATGCATTCCATATCTCCCTCAGTTCCTATTGAATCCCTACGACAAGAAGCACAACGAAATACTTTAGTCATGGATTCATCATTTCCAAGCAATCCAAGGGATCAATTTGAAGAAATCAAAGAGGTGACTACAGCACTGGTAGCAAGATAGGAAAACATCCAAGAGTCCACAGAAAATTCTTCATTCCCATGGTTAGAACAAAGTCTATTGAAGAAGAGGAAGGTAGAAAAGCTAGTGGTACCTGAATTTAGTAGCATATCTGATCTTTTTGAAAGAGCTGAAAAATTGAAGAAACTCAAAGTATCCTCAAGAATAAAGACTGATCCAAATTCAAGGAACATGTGCTTAGAGATTTCTCAACCCATATCTAAGAAGGATACAAATGAGGCCACCTCTACGGACTTTGTTGTGACCAAGATTGATATGGGACCTTCTTCTCATGAGTCTGATATTCAGAACTTTAATGTGATGGCAACCAGAATGGTGGAGAGAAGTGAAAAGGATAAGCAATCCAAGGATCAATTGAAACAACAAGTGCACACTTTGTCTTCTTACTTGAGATCCGTAGTTGATACCTCCACTATGCCACTAAGTGTAGATCGCCAGCCAATTATATTTACACCAGAAGGAGTAATTGAAAGGAATGTTATGGATAATCTTCAAAAGTACCAAGCCTATGGAAAGGTAATTGAAGGTTGGGTAGAAAAGGTCAAAACTCTTGCATGTGATTTCCTAGTCCAAGCAAAATCTATCCATGATGAGGCCTTACTAAAGAAAAATACTATTGAGCAAAACTTGAAGAATGTCAAGAAAGAGGAAACAACTTGGAAGGAAATTGTGAATGATTTCAAACAAATGATAGAAATTGGAATGGACACCCTTGCAACTGAGAAAATCCTACCTAGTAATGAAAAAGATTATCTAGAAATATGGATAGAAAGCATTAACTGAAAACTAGTGATCATAGATCAAGTTTAATCAGAATTAGAAAAGCTCATGCTTTTATGTGATCAAGTGTGTACCAAAATCCAAGGACAACTCACTACTCTTCTCCCAGATGTGACATTGATGGAAGATTTGCAGGTGTTACAGAATAGCTTCCAGAACATGGTAGATCAGCAGCTTTTTAACAGGACAAATTTCAGTGAAAATACCATTGAAAGGTTGATTGATATTTACTATTCCTTGAGAAATTCTATGCCTCAGACACTCAGCATGGTGACAGAACTAAGTGGCATTCATAGAAACTTGAAGACATGGAAAATGAGGATAGCTAACATCCTAATTCCCAAAGGAAAATCTGTCACTTCGGCCATTCGACTTTTCAGAATCTTCAGAGACAAAGGACCTGGACAACCTAATGTGCCTACAGAAGCAACAGCCTCATCGGCAATGCAAGGAGTTAGCTTAGAATAAGTGCAGAGTTGCATTTTCTATAGTCTTTTTTTTTTTGTTGTGTTACTCGCATCATGTTTTTGTCTTTCTTTGTAAATAACTCTCATGATCGAGTTTCCTTTCTCTCATCTCTATTTCTGTATTGTAATAAAGGATAATCTTGGCTCTTTTCATATGAGGTAGTTATCCTAAGTTCTCATTTTGGGTAATTATTCTAAGTAGTTATTTCTCCCAAAGTTGAGGAAGTTATTTCAAGTAGTTGAGGAAGTTATAAAGTAGTTATAAAGGTGGTTAGGGTAGTTACCTCAGGTGGTTACCACTTCACCTATATATACCTCATTATTATTCAATGTAGGGATTTCTACTTTTTCACAAGCTTTGTATAAGAGACTTGGATAGTGTTATTCAAGCAATTAAGCAATAGAGATCAATTTGGATGTGTGTTCAACTTATTCTCATGGGTTATTATCAATGTTCTTATGTTTAATTGATGATTACCTAATGCTTTCCCTTTAACATTGAATGTGAGGAAGTTTATTTCAAGTTGTGGTATCTCAACTTGATTATATGGAATTTATTTTAAACTAGATTCATACCTTGTATGGCGTTCAATCTTTCTTTATTGTTCGTTCTTTAAATTTTCAAAAAATCCAAATACCCCCATTAGACAAGGGAGCTGCCCCTCTCAAACACAAAGAAGAATTACCATTTCTTTGTGATTCTTCAACTATTCTGAACGCTTTGTTGCTAATTACAGGGTAAAACAGAGTTTTTCAAGAAAGTTTCTTAAAGCAACAAATCCGTTTACCAACAATTCCTAATTTCCTCATTTTTAATTTCGTAATTTCTAATTCATCTAATTTCAATTTTTGCCTATATTTCTCCTAATTTCATGGGAATGACATAGCAAATTTTTCATAATTTGTCATAATTGTCAATCAATCAATTTTGACATAGCAATTTGTCATAATTGTTAATCAATCCATTTTGACATAGCAATTTGTCATAATTAACAATCAATCAATCTTGCATAGAAAGTGTCAATTTGTCATAATTTGTCATAATTGTCATTCTTGATTTGAAATTTCCTTTCAAATATCTTCATGCTAATCTTGTCATTTCTCCAATTTATCTATAAATTGGATGAATTTCTTCAATCAAAGATCCCAATTGATCACATTTTCGAGTCCCTGGTCGAATCAATCATGCTTCTAGTATTCTTGCGCTATCGTCTTGTCTACTTGCTTTCACATCATGCTTATGCACTAGTAGGTGAGATCCACAAACAAAGCTATTTGAAGGAGAAAGAAGGACAATGGAGCCACATGAAGGAGACATCTGCATTTGGTTTGCTTAGATTTCATATTGAATGTCTTGTTTTCATGGTTTCATTGAATGTTTTTAGGATTGTTATCACTGCATTTTAGTTTTTGTGATTGAACTAGGCTAATTCTTATTTGCTTTGATGATTTTAGAATTCCTAGCTACATTAATTGGTGAACCCGACGTGAACTAACCCCCTAACCATGCTTTTGCGTGCTTTTGAGGTGATTTGCAGGTGAAAAAACCCAAGAAATAGAGTAATTTAGGGTTTTCTGGGCACTTCTGCACCTGTGTAGGAGCAATCTGCGCCTGTGTCAAGCATTCTGCACCTATGTCAAGGACTTTTTCACCTGTGTCAAAGGGATTTGTGCCTGTATTACTGCATTCTACGCCTGTGTAAGGCCAGAAACAGAGGTAAAAAGTAGTGTTTTTACTTGCAAATTGCTTTGTTTTGCATTCTATTTCTACTTTTTGGTTTTTCTTTGGTACTGATTCTCTATGCAGAACCTTGGCATTACGCAAGACAAAGACAAAAAACTGAAACTACTAACACATTTTATGCAGGTTCGCGAGTCAAAGACTAAACAAATCAAACTTCTGACTTGGTGATTTTGCAGGTTGCCTTGTACTCCAACTAAACTTTGTCTTTGTAATTCATAATTAGGCACCTAGTATGATTGCTAAATAGGATGGAATGAATGTGTGTTTGCTTTGATTGTCGAGTTTGACATTGGAGTAGGAGAGTATGCTCTCATCCTTCTTAGGGTGATCAGAAATCCAGATCTTCGATACCATTCTCTTGGCTCAGATTGTTTGTTACCTTTAGAGGGCCTGCCTTCCCAACCATTTGCTTTCTTTTGCAAGCAAGTGATAATTGTGAGAAGGGAATGACCAAAATTGAGCACAGCCAGAGTATCCTGGCATTCTAACTCACTATAAATAAATACCTAATGGGCGAAAGCTTTGAAGGAAGGGTTACGTGGGAATTGTAGTTACTTGGGAAGTGATGACCCTTGGACTCTTTCTCATACCAACATCTAAGTAGGGCCTCAAGCTCTAAATCATGCTTGTGTGACTACATTTATTTAGTATCTTGGTGGGCTTAATGTCTCAATCATGCTTGCATGACACCAAGGAGTAACGCTTAACAGAAATCCTTACTAAACACCTTGTATTTAGAGGCCAAAAATCCTTCTAGTTGCTTGAGAAGGACAACTTCGGATACTTGGAAGAGATACTAAGTTTGCCATGGGGAGATTTCCATGGGGACTAATGCTTGGCTGCCTTGAGAAGTGAGTTCCATGGAGGGGAGCCCCTGGTGTCAAGCATCTATGTATTCTCCTTGAATCTCATAACGAGTCTACCTCTCAAGTACCTATTGTCCTTGCCTACCATAAGAAATGTGTGAATGCGCATGATTGTCTTGAGTCTAAGTTGAAGTATCTTGTCTTCTTTGCTTGTCAAAACTTGAGTTGTGTCTCATTTAAAAAACAAGACAAATTGATTCAAAACAAGGTTAATAACAAGAGTATTTCATTCAACAAAGTTCAAAACACCTTCAAACATGGTTGTCAAACATTTTTCAAAATCTTGTCTCAACATTCATGTCACTTAGATTTAGGTTCATCCTAGGTTTGAATTTTGCAAATTCATTGTCAATTACCAAGGTTAAGTTTCACCTAGGTCATACTCCTTTACATATCAATAAGGGTCATCCATTTTGCATGTGTCTTCTTGCATTAGAGTAATACCATTTCATAATTCAACCTTAGGTTTTGTCTTAGGTTGACATTGTCATACATTTGCATTTGCATCTTTGTCCTCATAACATTAGGTCACATTTGCATACCCTAGGTCTCTTCATTAAGCTTAGGTCATTATCATATCATATTAGGGTCATTTGCATAGTAATTGTCCCTTTGCATATAGTGTCAAAACTAGGTTTTGTCATACTTGAGTAATCCAAATCTTTGATAGAACCCTAAGTTATTGTTAGGAAGTCTAGACCTTATCAAACCTTTGTCTTTTTGTCATCATTGTCATTTTGGTCAAACCTAGCTTAGTATCCAAGCATATAGGGGAGACATTGTCAATTTGTCCTTTTGTCACTTGGTCCTTTTGTCCTTTGAGGTCTAGACATCATTTCAATTTCCTAAGGGTCTCATTTTTAGAATTGCATTCATAAGTTTGTCAAAATCTTGAAAAAAGAACAAAAACATAGGTTGCATTCTTGCCATAGATTGCATTTCCATCTGTTTGGTTTGCATTTAGTTGCATATCATACATCATCCTTGAAAAAAAAAATTCCAAAAATATTGCATTTGCATAGTGACATGTTTATTGAAATGAGGTCTCAACCTTCTTACGAAGCCATGTCATCACAATTGAGCAATCAATCATGTCAATCCAATCTCTACATGTCTCAGAACTTGGATCAAACTTATCATAATGATGTAAATGTCCAAATACAAAAACTAGAGGAGAAACTAGCTCAAGAAGAGAAGATATTGGAACAAAGAGTGAAAAACATTGAGAAGAATAGATCACAAATGTCCAAAATGTTTCAAAAATTTCCAGGTCAAAATCCAAAGATTGAGCCAATTGATGTAAGATCTCTTCTTGAACGATCAGACATACCAGCTCTCCTCTCCCAAATAGAGATGATGAAACAATTTCAAGAAAAGAGACAACATCAATTTCAACATTATGTGCCTCCACAACAAGAACAAGAAGGTGTTTACTATCAATCAGATTTTCAACCAATACAACCAATGGTCCAATTTCAACAATATGTCCAACCAACTATACAATGTCCACAAATGGTTCAACCAATGGTGGAACATCAATGTCAACAACCACAACCAAACATTCAAAAAAAAAACTTGCAACATGCACCAAGCCAAATTTTGAACATGTCAAACCAATTTGATCAACATCTAGTTCAAAATCAAAACATGACATCAAACCAGAACCAACTCCTTGCCAAACAAGTTCAAATTCCAAATACAACTATGTCAAAACCTCGAAAGAAAGGTGGCTTTATTGCAATGATCTTAAGGAAATTACCAAGTGAGTTCTTTGAGGAAGATCAAAATAATACACTTATGTCTAGCAATGCCTCATCCCCTCGCAAGCAAATTGACTCTCCAGTGGCATCTATCCCTACACCTCTAGAAGTTTCACAAGAACCTTCCATATTGTCCTCATCAAACAATACACCCAAGGATGAAATTACCCAAGGGCTATCCATAATTGATTGCCATGATAATCCAATTCATGATGCACATCCTTGTCATGTTTCAGAAATACAAGACCCAATTCCACCATGCACTTTATTGCCATTACCTATTTTAGAGGACCCCATTCGAAGTCCCTCTTCCTCATGTTCAAGCATTGATTCCTTTACAGAATCCATCACAAATGTTCAAAGTGGATTTCCTTCATGCCAAAACATTGATTCCTTGTCAGAATCCCCCATGCATATCCAAAGTCCAACCTCATGTCAAGAGGATAAGTTAGAGCATGAAGAAACGTGTCTTAAAAAAGATCAAGATCAAGATCCTAAAAACTTATCATCCCATCCAATTGTTGACCAGGATCCCATTTCCCCAGACACTCGCAATGATTCACTTATTCCTATCAATTCTATCTAAGAACACAATATCCTTTCAAATCCCATTGACATTCCAGATATCCCTTCCATCCTTTCCAATGATCCCATTAAAAGTCATGAGAAAAGCACCTTTAAAGAGGATTCCAATGATCTTTCTCCTTGTCAAGATCAAATTATTCCTTTAAATCCTCCACAAGATCCTTTTGTTCCTCCATCTCCTTGTCTTAATGCTCCATATACACTCCAAGATCATATTTCTTGTGATGATCCCATTATTCCTCCCATTCCATCTCTTGAAGAGCCTGTCATTGAACCATGTCCACAACACAATCCTAGTCCCCCTCACGATCCTAATCCCACTCATGATTATAATGTGTCAGTGCAAGATGTTCATGAACCCCCTATATGCACAATGGGTTCTTCCACTTTGGTGCAATCCGATCCACTTCAAGATCTCATTATTTCTCTCATATCATATCCACGTCATAATGGACTCGTGTCTTCCTCCCAAAGAAAAGAGTATCCTACAAGTCAAGATATTCATAAAGGAAAAGGAGTAGATCTCCATAAGCAAGAATCCCTTCATGTTAAAGAAGATCTTAAGGGTCATGTCTACACAACTCACTCTCAAGATGTTGGTATCCCTCCATCAAAATCAAAACATACACCTTCCTCATCATACCTTCCATCCATCTTAGATCCTTATATTCCTTTGTCCTCTATGCAAGGTCAGCAAAGGCACACATCTTTGAGAACCTTCTAGTCATCCAAAAGAACTCCATTTCATTCATATTCATCCATGCATTCCTTTCCCTCTCCAAGCAATTTGGATGCCAAGTATAAACGTCATAAGTCTAGAAATCCACATGTATTCAAGGATCAACATGTCCAATATAATCGACATGTCAAAACAAAGAACAATATGATCTATAAAGAAAAAATTATATCCAAAAGGTCACAAAGGCCCACTAAGCAAAATAAAGCAAAGTCAAAATATATATGGGTTCCTAAATCCCTTGTGCAAGCAATGCACTCCAAGGAACCACAAAAGCATGAAAAATCAAAAACCATGTGGATCCCTAAGTGGCTCCTTGAAGCACAAAAGCCTAAAGAAACAATCAACTTGGCATCCAAAGTTTCTATTCCTCCATCCAAACCTCTCAAATTTGTTCCTCCATCACCTCCTTCTTCCATTTTGGGCCCTTATGTCCCAAAATCCCAAGCTATTCCTCCATCCGAATCTCACAATCTGAAATCCATTTTTCCTCCATCAATCCATCACCCCTCAAGGTGTGTGCCAATGTTGATCTTGCCTTCATTTCCATCCGCTCAAGCCCAATTCTTCCAATACCCCATCCGTTATCCAATGCATATTTTCCATCCTTCGATCCCTTTGGTCCAATCCTTTACATAAATCCTTGCCTTAGTTTCATCTTATTTTCCATGTCCTTATCCTACCAACATCTTTACGTATAATTTTAAAGGTCATGGTCCATTTTTTTTCAAGGCTACTATCCAAAAAAAAAAAAAAAGGATGTTTGAGTCCTTCTTCCATCCCCTATCATGTGTCCATCTTCTATTGAAAAAGTCAAAATACCAAAAAAAAAAAAAGACAAAAGAAAAAAGTAAAGCAAAAATAATTCGTCCACTGGTGAAAACCTGGCAAACAGGCACCTTGGGCAAGTACCGTGATGAAAACCTGGCAAACAGGCGTCATGCGTAATCTATGAACTTCTTGCACACCACACTTGGGGGAAGGTTTCCTCCTATCATATCCTTTTGTCCTTCATTGTTCCATTATCCTATCGAACCCTTGTCATTACCCTTCATATCCTATTGTCCCTCATGTCCAGTTTCCCTTTCCATCTTTGATCTTGACAAAGCTGAGGATCTTCATGAACATCATGCATCTTGTTTGCAGCTTTTAGTCCATCATAGCTTTTTGTCATTTATCCATTTTCTTATTATAAACTTTCATCCATATTCTCTGGCTTATTGCAAATTTCTGCCACTATCCTGTATCCTACCCCGACCTTCAATCCATGTCCTTTATCCATTCTTGGTCTTTCTTATTCTATCCATATCTTATCACTATCCATACATTATTTTTTTTTCCATTCCTTGATCTTGATCTGACATAAGGATGCAAAAATTTAAACATGGTTTCAAAAACCTCTTGACATGTCCCTCATGCCATGTCACTACTTTACATTGTCATATCCAGTCTCTTGTCCCATCACGCAATAGCCCTTGAAAATTGCATCCATATTGTCTCCATAATAAAAGGCCTTTGTCTTCCCTCTATCCACCAACATTTCAGAAAGCCTATTTATTCACCTATCATATTCCTTGCCTTGCTAGACACTGGGGGCAAAATCATAAAAATTGAAAAATGTCCTAAAATAATCCAAAAAAATCAAATAAAGTCTTGAAATAATAAAAAAAAAAGTCAAATAAAGTCTTGAAATTTTTTTTTTGTAAAAACTCGAAAAGCAAAACAAAAAAAAAACTATCCCCATTGTGCATAAGACAGATCACTAAGCATCCCTCCAACGACACGCAATCACACATTGTGTTTTAATGCAATCACGTATTCACAGATGAACTTTTTCCATCAAACCAGACATTCAAACTGATCAAAATTGTCTTATCAATCAAACATCAACATTAATATCATTCATCCTTGGCACACTATCATGGGTCTTATACAGGGTGTGGTATACTCAAAACCAGACTGTGTCCTGTCTTAAATGGGGTACCGCATGTCCTGAAACCAGACAGCATGATCATCCTATCAACACTTTCAACTTTTGACAATAAAGATCAAGATGTTTGTTTGAATTGTTGGAATTAGCCAGTCTTATCATTAATTGATTTATCTTCGATCATGTTCCTATGTTGCTCGATGATGTCATTGAGTGATTTAGAGTGACCGGGATGGTTCATGGTCCCTTTCTTTTTTGTTGTGATTGTTGTTTGTCTGCGATGTGTCTGTCTTTTGTAAAAAGGGTTGCATTTCAGCTCTGGCCTTCAATGCCATGATGCTACGCATTCATTTTGCTACATTAAATAAAGGTTCTCACCTACAAAGTGCATTAGTGAAAGCAAGTTTTTCTTCGTCTCTAACTTTCCTTTGTCTCATTTCTTCTTACTAACATTTCTTCCGTCAGTTTGGATAGTCAGTTCGGTCTAGTGCTCCGATTTCCCCAAACACATATGCTGCATCCTGCATTCATTGGTTAGTACATTTGCATTATATCAAACATTATATCAAGCATCACATCAAGCATTTTATCCATTTCATATTATAAATGCATCAAAAACACATAAAAAAATATATCCATACATGTTCCACAATGGTACATCAATAGTGCATACGCCTTCCATACATGGAAAATAACCATTAGTCATAGCACATTGCATCCCATCATATCGATGCATATCATATCATATATCCAAATAATATCGGAGTACAAAATTGGACTGTCTGTCCTAAGTATGGCCCGCAGGCTGACTACAAAATGTCAAACTACATATGTCTCTATCGTAAGGACCACATGCCTCTGTCACTAGGTGCTCCCTCTATCCTCCTCATCCCTGCCATGTCTCAAGGATGATGTCCCTCCTGCCCCAGGTCCTGGCTGTGGTGGGCTCATAGGTCCACTCACCCCCATGCTGCTCACTGACCTCCGAGAGCGTGCCCTGCTCTCTATCCTTGATCATGCATGATATGATGATGCTCTCTGCTCTGGTGGAACTGCACTCTCATATAGTGTCCTCCAATGGTGTATCTCCTCTCCGGTCTCTACCAACATCTGTGCCATCTCACATGCACTGGCATCCCTAATCGACCCAATATACTCAGTGACTCTCTGTTCTTCTCGCTGTGCCTGGGCTATTGCTCTATCTCGAGCTGTTGTAAGTCTGGCTATCTCTGCTCTGAACTGATCCTGCTCTATCCTCAAGATGGCATTCTGTCTCTCTAATGTCACAATGTGATCATGCTGACTCACTATGGTAGCCCTGCACATCTCCATCACCTCTATCCTAGCTATCTCCGGCTCTATGGGTATATCCTGCAATGACTCCTGCTCGGCTGAATCTGGCTCATAATCATCATCCCCCTCATTATCTTTGTCCTCATCATCCCCCTCATCCTCATCACCACCCTCATCCTCCTCCTCCTCATCTCTGTCCTCATCCTCTCCAGTAAGTGGGAAGTCCTCCTGTCTCCTCGGTACCAGGATCTGTCAATGGCACTGGCCTTCGTCATGCAAACCATCGCTCATAGTCCTCTGTCGTCCCAACCTCCATCATATCTGATCTCCAATCCCACTATCTCTGCTATAGCTATGTGAAGTCAACATATGCTATGTGTGGCTGAATCATTCTCCCCCACTAACTCGTCTCTCTGTGAGATCAGGCAAAGTGTGCAGTCCCTCTAGGTACATCTTGTCTCTCTCCAAACTGTCATCTGACTTTCTCTGGCAAGTACATCTCAATCACTCTCTGGCAATTCACTAGTTGCCCAATCAGGTATCTCTCTTGTCTGCAATACGATAGCTCCTCACTATCATCTAACCATCCAGGGCAATCAAGATATGGCCTCCATGTGAACTCTCTTAGTCTGTCTAGCTTGTGTCGCCAATACAGTATGTATCCAAATGGACCCTATCTTAGTACTCACTGATATGCCATCTGATGCAACTGAAAATATAGCATAGCAAGTACACATGGTCCCCATGCGTACACCATCCCCTCAGTCACCATCCACTCTAGCACTCTTCCCCATCCAATAGGGAATCCATGTCCTCGTCTGTCCCCTGCCAGTAGGCGTGCTATAACCATGGCTATCACCACATATCATCGATCATACTCTGATGCCATGGTCTCCCAGCCAATCTCCCTCTCTACGATATCCAGATCATCTACGTCGCACTTAAATAATCTGCACAAAGCATCTCTCCCTATCACTGGGTCATACTCTATCATCTCTCCATGAATCGAAATGCGGAGGATACGCCATACATCCTCTAGTGTCACAGTCGCCTCTCTAGTCGCTAGATGGAATGAGGAGGTCTCAGAATGTCATCGCTTTGCCAATGCGGTAAGCAGTCTTGTGTTTGCCCTAATCTTGGGCATGAATGTGATATAGTATATTCCAAGTCTTGCTAATGTATCTCTGTCCGTGCTTTTGAGTCTATGTCATAACATGAAGCAGTCAGGTCGGTTCTCCCGTGTGATCAATGGATACTGTCGACTCTGCATCACAATTGGGGCACATTTTGTCAGTTTTAGGGTTTTCTCCTACTAGCTGCATTTCCTTGTTTCATGTCCAAATTAGGGTGTTTCTCATCTATTTTGACCTATCCTATTCTTATCCCCCTTTTCGGATCATTTGCATGCTGTTTTGGCCAAATTAGGGTTCCCAATGCACAACTGCGCATGTGTGCTAAGTCCTTTGCCTGTGTAGCAACAACCTACACCTGTGTACCCTACACAAGCATAGGATACCCTACACAAGCGCAGGATGTGCTCACACAGGCGCAGAAGTCAATTTCTACATTCCTTGTGGGCCCCACAATGTCCCGCAAGAGATCCAAATTCATAAAATTGACAATATGGGTTTTTGAGATACATACCACTGCTCTCGCATCATCCACTCATCTGTAGGTGCATACACATTCTCTGAGGTGATCTACCATTGGAATGTTCACCATCTCTCTGCAAGTGTCCTTTTCTAGAGCAACAAATTCTCCTCTTTGGCTAGCGCAAATGATCAATTTTCACTCTCTTTGTCTCATTTATAGATCTTTGTTAGTGTATAGATGGATGTGCACTCTCTCCATCTCATGTTGGTCGCAGTCTTTTGCACCTTTCATTGCTTGTCATTCGTGCATCCAATCTCCAATTGTCAATCTGTTTGCTTCTATCATGTTCTATCATTCTTATCGATCAATTGGCCTCTTTTCTAGATGTTTCCGACCAATTCATCGAGGGGGCATGCATATGTCATTGTCATTGTCTAGGGCATTTTCATTATCATTCTTTGAAACAACGCTTAAAATTGCATTGTCTCAAAGAGGGGCAAAATGTAGACGTCTAAAACTGGTCAACGCTTGCGAAGTCATACTTCAACATCTGCGCATTGCCTTATTTTTAGGGTTCTTGCGTCGCATTAACATTTCTTCTATGTTGTGCACTTGGTCTTTATCATTTGTGAGCATCAAGTCCTTCTTCTACATTCATCATTTTTCTTTCTTTCGAATTAGGTCTTGTCGATAGCAATCTTCAGTCATGATTTTGGTTGATCTTGTCATCTTGCGATCGATTCATCATTGATCCTTGTCCTCTGGTCAATCTTGTCATTTTGTGATCAATTTGTCATCAATCTTTTCATCTTGGATTGATTTGTCATCGATCGTTGACATTTTCAATCTTGTCATTTTGCGATCGATTTGTCATCGATCGTTGTCATTTTCAATCTTGCGATCGATTTGACATCGATCGTCGTCTTTCTCAATCATGTCAATTTGGATCAAGTAGTCATCGTTCCTCATCAATTGGCGCATTTATCAATCAAATCATTTGTCAGCATTGGTCCTTTGTCAGTCAGAATCATGATCAATTTTTTATCGATATCAATTATCTTTCGTCAAGACCTAATTGTCGTCCTTGCATTTCTAATTCATCTTCTAGGGTTTTATGATTTATTCATTTAATCTTGTTTGTCATTTTCCCTCTAGGTTAAATAATTTATTTATTTATCTCAAGTCTTCTTGTCACAATTAAATGTTTATTTAATTGGCTAACTAATTCCTCCCTCTTTGTGAATTAATTAATAAATGAAAAATTGTTAATTAATTCACTTAATTCCTAATTTCCTCATTTTTAATTTCCTAATTTCTAATTCATCTAATTTCAATTTTCTCCTATATTTCTCCTAATTTCATGGGAATGACATAGCAAATTTGTCATAATTTGTCATAATTGTCAATCAATCAATTTTGACATAGCAATTTGTCATAATTGTCAATCAATCCATTTTGACATAGCAATTTGTCATAATTGACAATCAATCAATCTTGCATAGAAAGTGTCAATTTGTCATAGTTTGTCATAATTGTCATTCTTGATTTGAAATTTCCTTTCAAATCTCTTCATGCTAATCTTGTCATTTCTCCAATTTATCTATAAATTGGATGAATTTCTTCAATCAAAGATCCCAATTGATCACATTTTCGAGTCCCTAGTTGAATCAATCATGCTTCTAGTATTCTTGCGCTATCGTCTTGTCTACTTGCTTTCACATCATGCTTATGCACTAGTAGGTGAGATCCACAAACAAAGCTATTTGAAGGAGAAAGAAGGACAATGGAGCTACATGAAGGAGACATATGCATTTGGTTTGCTTAGTTTTCAACCTTGAATGTCTTGTTTTCATGTGTTCATTGAGTGTAATTAGGATTGGTCATTGCAATTGAGTTTTCGTGATTGAACTAGGCTAATATTTATATTGCTTTGATGATTTCTGAAATCCTAGCTACAGAAACAAGAGGATGATCGCCTTTTAGCAGTGTATCAGCCAACTAATCTGCAATAACTTGGCCCTTGATAGCCTTATGGTCCACATACTCAATGTCAAATTCACTCAGAATCATCACCCATTGGGCCAAGCAGCCTGTCAATGCTGCTTTACTGAGTAGGTACTTTAGTGGATTGATCTTTGCAATGATTTGTACCTTATGCATCAATATGTAGTGCCTTAATTTGGTGGCTGCCAAGATTACTACTAGGCAAGCTCACTCATTAGGTGTGTAATTGAGTTCATAGCTGACCAGTGTGCGAGAGATGTAGTAAACTACACACTCTTTCCCTTCTGCATTGTGTTGTGCCAACAATACTCCTAATGTTGTGGTTGTAGCTGAGATATATAGCAAGAGAGGTCTACTTGGATCTGGTGGGATCAATAATGGTGTATTCATGAGATAGTCCTTAAGCATCTGGAATGCTTGCTGGCATTTGGCATCCCATTGAAAGCGGATGTTTTTGTGTAACAGATATGTAAAGGGATGACACTTATCTTCTAGTTGTGCAATGAATCTCTGAATTGATCATAGGCGCCCTTGTAATGTCCTTGACTGACTGATGTTCTTCAAAGGTGGCATGTCCATCATTGCTTTGACTTTTGCAGGATCTACTTCAATGCCCTTTCTTGAGACAATATATCCTAAGAGCTTCCCAGAGGTCACTCCAAAGACACATTTCTTTGGATTAAGTTGAACATGATATTGTTCTAGTTTGTCAAAGATTTTATCTAATATGGCAAGATAACCTTCTCTTGTTAATGATTTTGCCAGTAATTCATTGACATAATCCAGCATTATGGTATGCATTATGTCATGAAAGATGGTGGTCATAGCTCTTTGACAGGCCACCCCTGCATTCTTTAGACAAAAAGGCATCACGTTCCAACAGTATGTTCCCCATGGGCATGTGAAGGCAGTTTTATGTTGATCTTTTGGAGTGATCTTTATCTAGTTGTACCCTGAAAAGCCATCCATAAGAGAAAGCATGGCATGTCCTGCTATTAGGTCCACGATCATGTCGATGTTTGGTAGGGGGAAGTCATCCTTAGGACATGTCTTGTTTAGATCTCTGAAATCTGTACAAATATGGATGCCCCCATTTGATTTACCAACATGTACTATATTGGAGATCCACTCTATGTAATCGATGGGTCTGATAAAACCAACATCCAGAAGTTTCTTAAGTTCTGCTTTGACTACTACAACAATCTGCGGGTGCATCTTTCTAAGATTTTGTTTTATAGGTTTAGCTCCTTTGGCCATAGTTAGGTGATGCATGATCAACTCAAGATCTAGGCCAGGCATGTCCACATAGGACCATGCAAAGTTGATATGATGCTTCTGGAAGAATTCTACAAATTTTGGCCATTCCTCCAAAGTTAAGAGAGATGCCAAATGTATTTGGTGAGGAGTCTTAGGGGTCCCCACATTGAATTATTTTGTTTCTTTGATGAGGATCATTTATCATTCATGATTCGTACTAGAGGGGAGGATGTCAAACCTTTCATCCTCAGGCACCTCATAGAGGTTTTCACTATTGGATATGCTCTTTATTTTTACTTTTTTGGGATCAACAAGTGCCACTGTGTGGTTTTCACTAGAAGATCCATGTTTTATTGTTATGTTTTTGTAGCTGAAAGGTTTGGCATCCACCCCAAAGTATGTTGTGCTATTAAGTTCGATGGCAAATTCAACTTTGCGATCCCTGCTTGGTACATGTTATCCCATAGGTCCAAAAATTCAATGATTGCCTCATCATTTTGGAATTGTTCAAGGCATGGGGGATTAGGTTTGTTCCATTCGATGAGTTTAGGATGGATAATGGGCATTACCTCATCGATCAGGTTAAGTTCATGAGATGCGTCAATGAGGGTTAAGACATTATGGTGAAGGTTGTTGATGGTACTCTCCCTGTCAAAATCAGGCATAGGATGTGACGTAGGGTCTGTGGAAGGTGCTTCCAGTTCAGGAACCCAAGAGGTTTTAATATGTGCCTCTCCATAAACATGGATTTCTTTGCGAGGTGGAGGTGATGATGTGTCTTCCTCATCTGATGTGTATAGATGTACGGAATCAAATTCCCACTCATGGGAGTCTATCTCTGAGCCGCTTTCTAGTATCCGATTACTATACCAAACTGGGATATCTTTTGAGTTCAACACTGCAGTTGTTATCGGCTGATGTACTGCTAGTGATGGAATTGTTGGTACTGTGGGTGCCACTGATGTTGCTGATGGGTTTACCAGTTCCGTCGATGCTATTGGGGGTGCTAATACTGGTAATGGTGCTATTGATGCGATTGTTGCTGCTGATGGGGTTGTTGGTTTGATTGGTGGGATGATTGGTGCTGCAGGTAGGATTATCAGTGTTGCAGGCAATATTATCAGTGTTGCTAGTGGGATTATGGGTTTTACAAGTATTTTTAGCAATATGAAAGTGTTGTGGATGCTACGGATGGAATTCTCAGCCTTGTTGGGGCAGTTGGTTTTGTTGGTGCTGCCGATATAATCAAAGGTGGCCTCTTTAGAGTATTAGGCTGATATGGAGGGGTGTTGGGTTTTCCTTTGAATATGAGCTTAGGAAGAGATTCCTTTTGAAAACCTAATCCAGTGTTATCTTTGGGTTTTAACTTAGGTTGTAAGGGTTCATGTCATCCCTTTTTGCAAGAGCCCAAAGCACTCTGGCCATCATAGCCCATTATTTGCATGATAGTAAGGCCTTTGCCATATTTGTCTGTGGGTACTTTAGCCTGTGGGATGTCTTTGATAGGGTCTTTGTAGATCCATTCTGCTAGGTCCTCATCTCTGGTTTCCTCTTCCTGACTTTTTCCAGGGATGAATTGTGCTAAAGTGCATGCTTTATTGACCAGTAGTGGTTGAAGCAACCTTTGAGACTTGCCATAAGTTCTAGGAGAAGTGGGTAATTTCCCAACACAAAAGATTTGGCTTAGATTATATTCCCCAGGACCTTCCTCAACCATTTTCATTTTCAACTTCTCTTGCTTTGGTATAGGGGTGATTGAATTAGAAAGAGAGGCTAGACTAACATATGATGTGGACGGGATAGCTTCTCTATTGTTAGGAATGGTGATCTCTGGCTGATGGTTAATATTGTTACAATATGCAAATGGATTTGTATCGCCCAGGATTGTGATTTTTACACCGTTATGGGGAAACTTGATACATTGATGATATATGGATGGAAAAAATTGGATGGCGTGTATCCAAGGTCTTCCTAACAAGAGATTATATGAAAGAGGAAGGTCCAGAACTTGATAGACGATGTGCTTCACCACTGGGCCCACTCTGATAGGTAACACAACAACTCCTTTTGAATAATACTCCACATCATCATAGGCTTTAATGGTTATATTTTTCTAGGATCCACTGATTCTATTGCATATCCCAATGCCATGACCAACTATAATGTACATATATTCAGGCCGACACCATTGTCAATCAAGACTCGCTTGATCTTGTGTTGGTTTACAAATCCTTCAATATGGAGTGAGGCATTATGAGGTTGTTGGAAGAATGTATTGTCACTTTCAAAGAAAGTGAGACATGGTGATGACCTCATATTACCAACCTTAGCTTGAAATTGATTTGTATTAAGGTTGGCAGGGACTAACACTTCTGGGAGAGCTTGGTCCAAGATATTTTTGTGGGATGGAAATAGGCGTAAGATCTCTAGTATGGAGATGAGTGCGAGTGTTTTATCTAACTGCTCTACAAGATTATACTGCTTAGGGATGGGTGTTGATCCTTGTGGAGCTGTTTTTATGGTGAGCTTGCTGCGACACGTAACAACATTGCATTCAGGATGTGATTTTTTGATCATGATGGTTACATTTTGTTCATCTACATCATACAGGTGATTCATAGTATAATTGTACGCAGCCTACGTATAATTAGTTGTAGTATCCATGTTTTGCCCTAAAGTGGAAGGACTCCTTTGATCATGTGATGGGAGTGAATTTTTAAACATTAGATGATCATCATTGGTCTTCTTTGGGTCATGCCCATCGATTTCAATCTTGCCTTTATCAATGAGATCTTGAATAAGATCTTTCAGTCTATAACAATTACTTGCTTTATGGCCTTTTCCCTGATGAAATTCACAATGTTCATAGTCTCGCCACCATGCAGGCTTAACTTGAGGCTCATAGTTTAACATTTTTGGCAAGGTTACCAAATTTGAGGATATCAATTGATGCAAAACTATTTCAATGGGTTCCCCTAAGGGTGTGTATGTGCGTTTGGGTTTGAAATTTTGTTGTCTTTTCTTGGGTTCTTCTTGTTGTGTGTTGCGACCTTGATTTTGTGGAGGAGTGATAGTGTTGTTTTTAGGAGGGGGATTTTTCCCTATGAATCTAACCACGGGTTGTGCGATTTTTATTGTTCGGGCATCCACTACCTCGTCATTTATAACATTCTTGTTCTTGTTCCAGAAATTGGGTTTATCACTATTAAAACATGGGCGAGGGCCATCTTTTGGTTTATTGTAAATCTTGATGAGTCCTTTCTTGATAAGGACCCTTTCACATTTTAACCCTTGAGTGATCATCTCTTCAAATGATTTAGTACCCTTCATGTCTAAGTGGAATTAAATTTCATTAGTTAAGTTTGAAATAAAAATCTCTACTAGTTCTCGTTCGGGTAAATGAAGGGAACACCTGCTAGATAATTGCCCAACTTTCCAGGTTTTTGATTTGTGTTGTAGAGATCAGCCATGGTGACATCACACTCTATGTTATGTGAGTAATGAGCGATGAACTTTTGTACTAGTTCTTCAAATGTTCTAATACCATCTGACAGGCATGAGAACCATTGTGTAGTGGTGCCTCCCAAACTTTGGGGAAAGAGGCACATGAGATAGGTGTCCTCATAAGCCACCTCTAAATAGGCTGAGCGAAATTCTCTCACATGATCTCTTGGATCTCCTTTGCCTCGATACTTCTCAAATTTGGGTGTTTCAAAACCTCATGGAAAAGGTGGCATGAGCTTGTTCCTATCAAAGGGATAGGGACAAATGTCATTGAGTGAAAACCGAGTAGTCTTCACACCACTATTTAATTATTGAGCGAGGTTGTTGATCTATTGTCTTAACATATCTATTTCAGAAGGAGGTGGAGGAGGAAGAGGATTCCCTTGATGATTAGGATCATATCAAAAGTATTCTCTATCTCTCCCACCATGGTGATGACTTTGTTAAGATGTTTGTCTTAGTTGTGTTGTATCAAAGTCAGGAGGTAGTTTGGCACCGTCCTAAGCAAGTCTTAAGAAACATGCATTTGCATTGTTTTGAAGGATCTCATCAAAAAGCCTATTGAATTTGGGGTTGTGTTGTGCTCTTTCTATAGCTTTGGGAGTTGGAGTACTAGGGTCATCATAATTCGTACCTCCTCCAATGACTTCTTGGAAATCGTTGAGGTTCTCATCCTCCTCTTCTTTGATCTCTAGTTTTCTAGTTTTCGATCTGGTTTGAGCCATTTTGCTTGAAAGTTTTGAGGTTGGTGAAAGTGATTATGAGTTGGTGATGGAATGAGAGATAAGTGTTTTGTGAAGTGTTTATAAGATGGATCTCTAACATTGAAGGTTGGATGTTACCAAAGTTCTTTGTGAATTGCTCTTTGTGTTGTCAACAATGTTGATGTGATAAGGTATAGCAAGGTTTGAGATGTGTTACAAACCAAGCTACCCAGTAATGAGAGGATGCACTCATAAACTAGTTTTAACCTATGTAGAAATGCCTCTTAGGATTATTTATCCTAGATGTAGAGACACCCTAAAAGTGATTTGTTGTTTTGATTTAAGCAATATCTAAAAATAACTTAGGACAAGACCTTTTTATGTTTTGAGACTTGAATGGATTGATGATGTATGACTGTGAGAGTGGATAGAATATGGACCTCAATAAAAACTGTGTCACAAAGGGAAATTCTTCTTCCTCTTCTCGCTCAGGGGTTGGTGGTTCTTCTCGAGCTATGTTATATGTAACGCAAATATTTGGAAAGAAAGCAGGGTTGGTTTTGCCTCTATTTTTGTGATAACTCAAAGATCTATATTGAGTAAAAGCTCTATTTTTTAAAGGCTCTTTATCGAACTCATTGGATTTTCCTTGAAGATATAGATGCATATGACACAAGAAGGCTCTGTGTGAGATAAAAATTTGTCTATTGAGATAGAAAAATTTCCTTCTTTTGATAAAAGCCTTTAAACTCAATGGTCTTTTCTTCAAGTTGATATGTTGATGAAGATTCCTTTTTCTTAAGTTTTGAATGATGGTCATATAATTTGATATCTTGTTTTGCACTTTGCTTGATGTTTGTTTGTTGGCCAAATGTTTGATGGAAAATAGTGTTGGGTGAATACTTGGTTTGAATTGGTTTTTGAATTTCTTTGACAAGAAAATAGAGCAAGCACACAAACACAACAATTTTGCCTAAAAAAGGCACAAATAGGTGTGGGCCTAAATCAACCCAATCTTTGAACTTTTTGACCCCTTTTCAAATGTTTTTGTATGTTTTTCCAAAAGCTTGAATTCGGCTCAAATTATCACTGGTCTGACACAAAACAAAAGGTCAAATGGCCAGTTGCGATAATTTCAACCCACATCTTGATATTTCTTCAACTTTGGTACTGCATACCTTATGAATCCCATTGTAGCAGGTAAGGATGTGATATACTAACTCTTGCGTGAGAATAATAGATAGATGATCCCTATGATGGGGGAGTCACCACTTTTATCAAGTTACAAGTAACCTTTCAAAAATCCCTATTTCTACTCAAGGAAATATGTATGGTGGGTATCTTGGAAGAAAAACCATCTATGCTCTTGCACTGAACTTCTCACAAATATCCTCAATCAATAGAATGGGTAGGCTTCTATATAAAAAGGTGTCTAGTAATGTTCAATGTTTTTGGACATAAGTTCATTCTGCAGTGACTCACTTAACAACCTTGTAACTTGTGGTGGGGCCCATATGTCCTTTCGACAAGTTACGCTGTAGGATCAACTATACCCAAGGCAACAACTTTCACTCTCACCTGATTTCTATAGTGGCTCAAAGGATTTACCGCACGAGGTCGTTCCCAAGAGTGATGTGTCTCTTGGCAGGCCTCTCTTAAAAAGATAAAATTTTGAGTGTTACTAACACTTTTCTCTTGCACCTAGGACCATGGAAGCCAAGGGAGAGGATAGTGTGTGTTAGAAGTAGGACCACTCGACAAACTTTGCACCAGTTTGCCAAACACTGAAAACACTTGTTCTTTTTAACCAATTTATAGCAATGTGATCTAAAAGCAATTGGGAGATGTTGCTCCAACAAAAATGGTGTTCTTTTTAACTTTCCAAGGCAAAATGTTGTGTAATCTAGGAACTTAAAATCCTGGTCAACTAAATTTGAAGTACGTTTTGCTTGAAGTAAATCAATTTGTAGCTCAAAGGGACAAATTGTTTGTTCTTTTTAAACTTGCACAAATGAAGTGTTGATTGTGAATTTTAGCCCTTTTGCAAAAAAAATGAAATTTTGTTTGTTGATTTTAAACACCAATTGAAAATTGTCTCTAACTTGCAATGAAACATGTAGACACCTAAAAATGTCGCATTGATCATGTACTAATTATTCCTCTAGTTAGTTAAATAATTCTTTAATTCTTTAATTAATTTAATTAATCATATTCTTCTAATTTCATATTTCCTCATAATCTTACTAATTATTCTATTTCCTATTCTATCATCATTTAATCACTTTAACCATTTTCAAAATATTAATTATTTAATTAATTCTGATTAATTCCCCAATTTAAATAATCTTTATTATTTAAATAAATTACTAATTATTCAATTTCTATCTCTAATCATTTAATCATTCAACCCTTTTTTAAATATATATTTTATGTTTTTGATCAGTAATTGGCCGAAGCCTGAATAGCTTTTGACTGGAGCTATGAACCAGTGGGGACACAGTAGGGGGCCCCATCCCCATTACATATCTTTTAATAATAATTATTATTATTATTAGTAGTAGTAGTAGTATTATAATTATGTTTGATTAGATTGACCCCAAGACCTTCCCCATCCTATAGAAGGCCAAGAGTCACAACTTAGAATTCCACTTTAGATGTCCCTGTTGGGAATTGAACTTGGGTCTCCACAGTGAGAACCCAGTGTTTTAACCAGTAAAGCTCAACCCCTTGGACACCCTTTTTTAAATATTAATTAAATATTTATTATTTAATTAATTGTGATTTAATTCCTTTAAATTAAATAATCTTTATTATTTAATTAAAGTTCATTCCTAAATAATTAAATAGTTTCTTTAAATTATTTAACTAACTAATTAATTCTTCTAGTTCCCTAAATTCTAATTTCATCTAATTTCGTATTCTTCTAATTTCTTCCAAATTCAATTACATGTGCATGATTTCAAAAACCAAATTGAAAATCAAAGTTAAGTTCTAAATATATTCAAATGCTAAATTGAATTAAAATAAATTCAATTATTTGAATTAAAATCTCATGCAAAGATTAAATTGAAAATCTAAATCTAAATGCAAGCACATGCTAAATTAATTAATTCAATCAATTAATTAATTAAATCATTTATCTATTCAACTTCTATTTCCATCTTTTAGTTAGCTTTTTCTAAATTAAGCTTTCTTTGTCATCCTCTTTATTTCCACCAATCATTCTTTTTCTTCCTTCAATCAGCTTTTTCTCAATTAGTTAACTCAATTAATCTATTCAATCTATTGAGTTTCACTCCTACAATCAGCAGTTCAACTATCAATTTTCATTTGAGCTCACCTGAGTTCCACCTTTCAATCAATTTTCTCCAATTTTCTATAAATTGAGCATTCAATCTCCATTTTCAACAATCACGAACTTTGAATCTTTGTGTCACTTGCAGGTTACCAACGCAATATCTAAGAGCCATCATACCATGGAGAGGAGAAGAGCAATGGAAGCAATATGCAATCTTGGGATAGGGAGTTTTGATTTCATTTGATTATTTTAATTCCTATTTGCTTGATTGCGTTATTCCATTGTCTTATTTGTTAAATTCTTTGGTTAGGAGGGATTCGTGATTTCCCTTTTGCTTCTAATTGATTATTGTTTTGAATAAGATGAATTTTACATGTACGACAAAACAAATTTGTTTGATGTGAGTTTTGTGGTTATTTTTAATTTGCAAAATGAGGTTCCTTTTAAGCCCAAACTGAAAAAATGTGATTGATTTTATGACCCAAACTAAAAGTGAGGTTTATTTTTAGTCCAAAAGGGAAAATGAATCAATTTTAAACCCAACTTTGAAACAAATTAGAAAGAAAAAAAAAGGAAAATTTAGATTCCTAACTTAACTCTTTGAACCCTGCAAAAAAAAAGTTAGTAAAACTTGCACAAGAAAACCAATTTGTTAGTGAAATGAAGGTTTTGGTGGGCTTCCACAAGCCTAAACTTTGATTTTTTTCGGTTACAATTTTTTTTTATAACTCTTTGTTACAATAGCACTACTCTGTGTAAAAACATAAGCGTTATTTAACACAAAAGCACCAAATCACAGACAAATACGCTAAAATAAATACAAATGCACTACAAGAAAGACAAATGCGCTAAAAGACTATGTCAAACAGAATAAAAATCCTATCAAACAGAGAGCATGAATGCACTAAATTAAGTACAATAGCACTATGTTAATTACAATAGCGCTAAAATAGAGACGATAGCACTATTTGAAGGATGAAAGCGCTACTTTAGCTAACGAAATCGCTAAAACACCAACTTTCGAAGGTGCTAAAGCGAGTTCAAAAGTGCTAAAGTGTGACCTATGTGTCAATTTCAACAAGAAAAGTTAATAGTTTATCAAATTTGATCAGAAGGTTGCATGTTCGATTCACGTCGAGTTCACCAAATGATGCTCTGCAAAAAGGATGTTAGGAAGACACACAAACACAGGGAGCAATTCAAACGTTAGTGTTAGTGTCAGAAATCATAAATGAAAGACTATCCTAAGCTAGTATATCAAGAGAGATACCAAACATAAAATGGAAAGCTTAACAAAATGAAGGAATGCAATGAAACATCCCCAAATGCCCTCCAACATGCTTGTAGCTACTCCTCCCTTGTTCCTCTCCTCTCCAAGTTCCAAATGAGTGTAACTCTCAGTAGCTTTTTGCACTATTCTGGATGTCTTATGGAGATTCAAGATTGAAAATGATTAATTATGTCAATCCAAGTGTAGATAGGAATGAGAGAAAATGAGTTAATTAGCTATTATTAATTTTAACCAAAAGACAATGTGGTTTTATGACTTTAATCTAAAATGCTCTCTCAAATTCACTATAACTTAGATGCATACAAGATTTCTAGATCTAGATTATAAAGAAATGAGCTCTATTTATAGGAAAAATGGAGCAATGGATGGTTGAGATTGAGTAATCCCAACAAGGGTCA
Organism: Cryptomeria japonica; assembly: GCF_030272615.1. NCBI lineage: Eukaryota > Viridiplantae > Streptophyta > Pinopsida > Cupressales > Cupressaceae > Cryptomeria > Cryptomeria japonica. Next base: position 122,795,214 of record NC_081405.1, read on the forward strand.
GGATTGATGGGTTTATGATCCATGTGAGGGATTTCAACCCAATCACAAGATAACAAATGTTAACATGAGATGGCTTGAGAGGAGATGCAAGAAGTATTAAATGCTTGAGATGACTTGAGGGTTACTTTAGGAGTTAAGGTTAATGTTGATTTTAATAAATAAATCCTTTATCCAATGAATAATGGTTTTTATCCAATGGATAAACTCTTGTGCAGGAGTTAGTGGGAATAACCATGGTCAAAGCAATGAATTCTTGAGGAGACACGTGGGTTAAATGGGGGTTGAGTTAGAGGTAAAGTCTCTAACCATTTAGGTGAGTTGAGTTAACCATTAATGGTTATGTAAGAACCATAAATGGTTGTGTAAGAACCATTAAGGGTTTGGAAGTCTTTAGGGGTTAGCATGTGGGAGACATAAAGCCATTTAATGCTTATCAAAGACTTTTAAGGCTTTGAGAAGTGACTCAAAGTTGCTTAGGAATGTGACAATAATTAGGGGATGGGATTAGGCTAATTAGGAATGGTTTAGAAGAATCTAGAGTGGGTTTAGTGAGCAAGGGTTTGGTGGGTGAGGTAAAATAGGTTTTTAATTAAAATAAATTACTTTATTTCAACAAAATAAGTGTAACTTGCATTTGTAGGAGAATGCAAGTGGGGGGGGATTTGTTTAGTGATTTAAATAAATATTTATTTATCTATTTATTTAAAAGAAGAACGTGGTTTAAATTAAATAAATATGATTTATTCATTTAATTGATTTTGAGTATGGCTTAATGAATTAATTTAAATAAATTGGATAATTTATTTAGTTAATAGCAAAAGAGTGTAAGGATGAGTTAATTAAATATTAATTTAACTAATTATTGATGGTTTAAATAATCAAATAAATAGTACATATTCATTTAATTAAGTGGAAATATTTATGTGACTACAATATCAATTTAGTCCATGCATATGCGGCCCAAACGTCAGAATATAGGCCACTTGAATGAGAATCACAAACTAATGATTCTAACTTCACTGAGACCAATCAGAGGGTGATCAAGAGAACATATCCTCGGGAGAGTGATATCCTTAACTCGTTTGAAACAACAATAAACTTTGACAATTATTTCATGACCGTTGAAGTATTTGAAATTAACCAATCAAACGATCCTTTACCCTTAATACACCCAGAATTTATTGACTAGGACATCACCAGAATTAGTAAACTTGACACCTTCCCAAATGAACATGCTATAGTCATATATCTCAATGTCGTTGAACCCGTAACACCCAAAAGAGCTTCCACCAGTAAATCTACTAACACGTCTTCTATTCAGGGGGTGCCAAATCTTATAGGCGCAAAAGTGAAAATAAAAAATTAAAAAGAGGGTCTAATGCTGAAAACCATTTTATGGCAACATTAGATCAATCAAAAGATAAAATAAAGGGCATATCTAAGGGTGAAAACCTCCTTGAGGTGCCCAAAGATGGAAGATTTGATACCATTCCAGAACATTTTGAAGGGAGATAAGCTATCTTGATTGAACCTACATAAGCAATCAACATTGGTACTCCAAAGAATCATAAGATTCTTCATCCTGCAACATCTTTATCAGAACAAGAGAGACAAGAATACAATGACTTCTTCAAGAGAATGAAAATCAACTTTGACTGGTCATATGCCAATATGCCAGGACTAGATCCATACCTCATCATGCATAACCTCAATGTCACTCCAGGAGCTAAGCTAGTCAAGCAAAAACTAAGGAAGATGCACCCTCACATTGCTCTTCTAGTCAAAGTAGAGTTGAATAAACTATTGGATGTGGGATTCATAAGACCAGTCACATATCTAGACTAGGTATCAAATATTGTACCCATATCTAAATCAAATAAGAGTATCAAAGTGTGCACAGACTTCAAGGACCTGAACAAGGCATGCCTAAAGGATGATTTTCCACTACCAAGCATTGACATCATTATAGATCTTACAATAGGTCACGAAATGTTCTCTTTAATGGATGGTTTCTCAGGGTACAACCAAATCAAGATAGCCCCTAAAGATCAAGAGAAAACAACATTCACGTGCCCTTTGATGGTATGATGAAAGGATAAGTATTCGGTAGAATATTGAGAGGGGGGGTGAATCAGTATACTGAAAAAATGATACAAAGCTCCCAAACTCAAATTTAATCACACAAAGTAAACATATCACAGTCAAGATCAATATTCATAAGAATACTTGACATCAACCGATTTGATTGTTATGACAACTTAAAAGTAAACAACTCCAATCTTGTAAACATCAACAATGCTTAATCATATCTCAACATATTCATCTCTCAATGCTTCTAGTTATCATGCCTTATCAGAAGTTAATCAAATCAACAAATAAGATCATAACCACAAAACACATTCACCACTTGACACAAATGTTTATACATGGAAAACCCAAATAGGTAAAAACCACGGTGAGATGAGACTCACAAGGATAACTATCTGAACTCTTTTGAAGTTCGCCCTGTTAGGAGCCAAGTCTGTTAAAGCTTTATAATAAGTCTCGTTAAGAACTAATTTCGGTTAGGAATCACCTGGTTAAGGGATTTACAAATATGCCTTAATGAAAAGTGCAATACCCTGTTAGGAGTAACCTCGCTAGAGGATTTAAGAATTCAAGCTAATGGACCACCTTGTTAGAGAATTTAATAAGTAACCAAGCTTGTTAGAACTTGCCCGGTTAAGGGATTTCACTTCTACTATAATTGTTAGAAAACAATAGGTTTTCGTGATCTGTCTGAATAGAACTATATTTGCTTGTTCAGATCCTTATAAGCTTCAATCTGCCTTTACTCAAAGTGCAGATCCATTCACCGGTTAGGCAACTACACACTCAATAGGTTTCTACCAATCATGCCAACAACTTTTACAAACAACTTCATCGACCTTAAATACAAATCAATTAGGTCGGTAACACAACAAAAACCTAATTCTCATCATCGAGATTACAAACAAGTTGGTACAATCTTGACCGTTAGAAATCATGACAATCTCTTCACATTCTTCAAGAAAATTTCTATTGCTCCATGATCACCACTTCATCGGACTTTGTAACTCATCACGCGCTATGCATTAGATGCAATCTACTTTTCTCCTTCCCTAGAAAACAAAAAAATGCACTAAAACAATCTGAACTTATTCTCATACAATGATCACACATGTCTCCATCATTACCGCTCATAAGATAATAAACCAACAAACTTGATTTGTTAGGGTTTAACAACTGATAGGGTTTACCGGTTACATTTCATAGAAAGGTTTAACCCTTTACACTAGTTTACCGGTTCAACTAACAAACTTAACATACTGGTTTACAACATCTTCCACAAAGCTCTTCCTACCGGTTACTAGCCAATATCAAAAATAACTATATCAACAATAACATGAATACCATTACCGGTTCAATTGACATCAATGACAGCATATCCTTAATGCAATCTATATGAAAAATGCCAACAAACTAAAAATTCCAACAATCACCCCCTTTGGCATTGATGGGAATACAAATATCAATGCCTTTGATTGCTGCTGAGATTGGTGAATAGGAATCCTGGTTTACATTACCAAGTATTTACCTTGCTCTGTCTGTCTTCAGCTTGCCGCTAGTTCACCTAATCAGACACATAATTCATCTCCTCAATCACATAATTCTTCTCCCCTTTGACAACAATGCCAAAGTGAAAGTAAAAACATGTAATTTTGCTCTCACTATGTATCAACAACATACTACAACTTGATGCTCCCCCTGTGGAATACATCCACTTCTTCATCAATCCATGTAATATTCTACAAATAATTTAGGGACTGATGCAATTAGCATCATGCTCAACTAACTTAATGAAGAGGGACAACCCCAAATTGACTTCTAAGATACTCAAAAGTGGTCTTAGGCAGAGGTTTGGTAAAGATATCTACAAGCTTCTCCTTGGTAGAAACATGCTCCAAGATAACATCTTTACTCTAAATTTTTTCCCTCAAGAAGTGATACTTCAATTCAATGTGCTTAGTCCTTGTGTGCAAAACAAGATTTTTAGAAATATTTATTGCATTTGTATTATTAAACAAAATCTTTATTGGTTCTAAGATTTTCATCTTAAAACCTTCCAAAATGTGTCTCATCCAAATAGCTTGTGTGTAATTCATATAAGTTGCGACATACTCAGCTTCAGCAGTAGATTGTGAAGTACTACTTTTCTTTTTACTACTCCATGAAACTAGCCTTCCTCCTAGAAAGAATGCTCCACCGGTAGTACTCTTCTGGTCATCAATATTTCCTGCCCAATTAGCATCCGTGTATGCCTTCAAATCAAAATTTCCACCATATGGATACCATAACCCATAGTCAATAGTACCTTTTAGATATCTAAAAATTCTCTTGGGTGCCATCAGATGTGCTTCCTTTGGATTCTTCTAAAATCTAGCAACAATACAAACTGCATGGGCAATATCCGGTCGACTGTGAACAACATAGTGTAATTTGCCAATCATTGACCTATATTCCTTTTCATCTACAAACTTAGATGCATCTTCCTTGGACAACTTACAACCTATAACCATTGGGGTTCCAACTGGTTTACAGTCACTCATACCAAAAGTATTCAAAACCACTTTCATATACTTACATTGAGTAATGAAAATACCATTCTTCATTTGTTGTATTTGCAAGCCTATGAAATTTTTTATTTCCCCTACGAATGACATCTTAAACTCATTCTTCATTTCATCTGCAAAACTATTGCTCATGTCATCATTACCTGCAAATATAATGTCATCAACAAATACTTCACTGACTAGTATTTCATCTCCTTCAGACTTGAGATAAATGTTACTGTCATCAATGGTTCTAGCAAATCCTATCTTCATTAGATGTGTATGAAGCCATTCATACCATGCTCTGGGTGTCTTTTTTAATCCATACAAAGCTTTATGCAATTTGCATACCATGTCTTCCTTATATGTCAATGCATAACCATCAGGCTGCTCTATATAAACCTCTTCTTCCAATATCCCATTCAAAAATGCAAACTTAACATCCATCTGGTATACCTTGAACTTCTTATGAGCTACAAATGCAAGTAAAGTTTCGACACCTTCCAGTCTTGCTACTGGTACAAAAGTTTCTCCATAATCTTCTCCTTCTTCTTGCGCATAACCTTTGCAGACTAATCTTGCCTTGTTGCAAGCTGCAACACCATCTTCATTTAACTTGTTTTTGAACACCCATTTAGTACCTATAACATTCTTCTTTACCGGTCGGGGTACCAGAGTCCAAGTGTTGTTCTTCTCAATTTGATCCAATTCCTCCTCCATAGCTTTAACCCAATGATCATCACCAAATGCCTCCTTAGCACTTCTAGGTTCAGAGGTGGAGATCATGCAAGAGTTCTCTCTTATTCTCCTTCTAGTTAGTACTCCAGCATCCTTATCCCCAATAATCTGTTCAAGACTATGATTCAGTCTCACATACCTAGGAATAACATGATCATTCTCTTTAGGTTCACCTTCTTCATTATCATCTTCTTTTGAATTTATTTGTTCCGGTTGGACAAGTACATCAAAATTTGCTTTACCGGTTTCTGATTTAACAAGTTTAGGTTCCAAAAGAAAAATGCAAGGATCTTCATCCTTTTTCTTTGAACTATTTCCTTCAGAGACTTCATGGCATTCATCTACACGAACATTACCACTCTCAACAATTCTTTGTGTCTAGTTGTTGAAGCATTTATAGGCCTTACTCTTGGTGGAATAGCCAAGAAATATGCCTTCATCACTCTTAGCTTCAAACTTTCTTATGTAATCACCTCTTTTTAATAAAATATTTGCTTCCAAATATCTTAAAATAGCTAACATTAGGTGATCTCCCATACCAGTATTCATAAGGGGTCTTGTCCTTACCTCTTTTCACCAGAACTTGGTTCATTATGTATATAGTTGTACTTACAGCTTCTTTCCAAAATGTTTTTGCTACACCTCCTTGTATCAACATAGTCCTATCAGCTTCAACCACTGACCGATTTTTTCTCTCTACTATACCATTCCATTGTGGCATCCTTGGTGCAAAAATTTGCCACTTGATACCATTCTCATCACTATCCTTAGTGAATTCCTCAAAAGTAAATTCACCGCCTTGATCTGTTCTCAGACATTTTATCTTTTTGCCACTCTCTTTCTTAGGTAAGGCCCTCAATGCCTTGAATTTACCAAAAGCTTCATTATTATCCTTCAAGAATGTGACCCACATCATCCTTGAATAACGATCAGTGAAGATCATGAAATATATGTCACCTTGAATGCTTCTTATTCTTATTGGTCCACATAGATCTGTATGAACCAAATCTAACAAGTGTTCTGTTGAGAAGGAATTGCTCTTGAAAGTTTAAGAAGTCATCTTTCCTAACTGATAATCCTTACAAAGAGCATTAACTAGTTTCTCTAGCTAAGGCAGACCTCTTACTGTCTTAGACTTGCTTAGTTTAACAATATTGTCAAAATTTATATGACAAAATCTACTATGCCAAAGCTAGCTATCATCTATATTTTTAATCAAACAGTCGTTAACTTGAGGATTAAGATAAAATAGATTACCTCTGGTCTGTTTCTCGATTGCAATCAATTCACCTTTATTGTCAAAGATTTTGCACATATCATTTCTAAACTCCAGTGGGTATCCTCTATCATTAAGTTGTGCCACACAAAATATTGTGCTTTAGGCCTTCAACCCAATCGACATCGTCAACATTTCTCTTCCCATTAAGAGAAATAACTCCCTTACCTTTAACCATACATGGTGAGTCATTTCCAAATCTGACAACACTGCCATCAAATTACTTCAAGGAAATAAATTTGATCTGATCATTGGTCATGTGATGTGAACAACCACTATCAATGATCCAATCATCAGAGTTATCCATCCTGGATACTAGTACCTTATGATCTGATATTTCTTCCTTAATAGATACAAACACAATATCTTGACTACCATCATCATCAGATTCTTCATCAGTAATACCACTGTCAATAGCTACAAGACAATTTCTCTTTCCTTTCCCCTTATACTTCTTAAATTTGTCTCTCTTGTATTCATCTTCACCATTAGGGCAATTAGCTGCTATATGACCAATCTTGTTGCATGCAAAACATTTTAAAGGTATCTTACCTTTATATCTACCAACGCCTCTAGGTAGTCATTTTGCCAACAATGCTTCAAGTTCCACTAAGCTATCTTCATCATCAACATCTCTACTGGATCTAGATTCATAGCTATGGCCAATATCTCTAATTCTTCTCACATATGGGTTAGAGACAAAAGATTTGAATGCAGATTCTAATTTTTGTACACTAGCATCATAGCCATTTAATTCAAAAGTAGTAAGTTTTCCAATAATAGAGTCAAGAGATACCTTTGTCTTGTCAATGAATTTCAGCTCCTGAATAGCTGCAACTCAGATAGCATAGTCCGGTAGCATGGTTCTTAGTACCTTACTAATAATTGTGACATCTTCCACTTTCCCTCCTGCACTCTTTATTTCACCAACTATCTCTTTTATCCTTTGACCATACTACTGGATATTCTCACCTTTAGACATTCTCATGTAATCAAAATTTGCTCTTAGACTCTCCTCTTTAGCAATCTTAACATGTTTATCACCGCTATAAATCTCTTCAAGTTTTTTCCATACTTCATATGCAGTTTCAAGACCATGAACATCTACATATTCAACATCAAACAAGGAACTGATAATAGCCTCTAATGCTTGGTGATTTTCTTGTTGTTCTTTCTTTTGATCATCAATCAAGGTTCCAGTGGGTGTAATATAATTAGTTTCTATATGATCCCAATACTGACTACCAAGACTCTTAATGTAAATCTTCATTCTGTCACTCCATATTCTATAGTTATCTTTGTTGAGCTTCATACCTTCTTTCTTCATCATGATCTACAAGATCTTTTCCTCAAGTTGTTAGGCTTATAGATTAAAGAGGACCTGAGACGCTTTGATACCAATTGATGGTATGATGAAATAATAAGTATTCGGTAGAATACTGAGAGGGGGGGGGTGAATTAGTAAACTGAAAAACTGATACAAAGTTCCCAAACTCAAATTCAATCACACAAAGTAAACATATCACAGTCAAAATCAATATTCATAAGAATACTTACATCAACCGGTTTGACTGTTATGACAACTTAATAGTAAACAACTCCAATCTTGTAAATATCAACAATGCTTAATCATATCTCAGCATATTCATCTCTCAATGCTTCTAGTTATCATGCCTTATCAAAAGTTAATCAAATCAACAAATAAGATCATAACCACAAAAACATTCACCACTTGACACAAATGTTTATACATGGAAAACCCAAATACGTAAAAACCACAGTGAGATGAGACTCACAAGGATAGCTATCTAAACTCTTCTAAAGTTCACCCTGTTAGGAGCCAAGCCTGTTAAGGCTTTACAATAAGTCTTGTTTGGAACTAATTTTGGTTAGGAATCACCCGGTTAAGGGATTTATAAATGTGCCTTGATGAAAAGCACAATACTCTGTTAGGAGTAACCTTGTTGGAGGATTTAAGAATCCAAGCTAATGGACCACCTTGTTAGAGGATTTAATAAGTAACCAATCTTGTTAGAGCTTACCTGGTTAAGGGATTTAACTTTTGTTGTAATTATTAGAAAACAACAGGTTTTCTTGATCTGTATGAATAGCACTACATTTGCTTGATCAGATCCTTATAAGCTTCAATATGCCTTTACTCAAAGTGCAGATCCATTCACCGGTTAGGCAACTACACACTCAACAAGTTTCTACCAATCTTGCCAACAACTTTTACAAATAACTTCATCGACCTTAAATACAAATCAATTAGGTCGGTAACACAACAAAAACATAATTCTCATCATCGAGATTACAAACAATTCGGTACAATCTTGACCATTAGAAATCATAAAAATCTCTTCACATTCTTTAAGAAAATTCCAACTGCTCCATGATCACCGCTTCATCAGACTTTGTAACTCATCATGCGCTATGCATTGGATGGAATCCACTTTGCTCCTTCCCTAGACAACAAAAAAAATGTGCCAAAACAATCTGAACTTATCCTCATACAATGATCACACGTGTCTCCATCATTACTGCTCATCAGATAATAAACCAACAAACTTGATCGGTTATGGTTTAACAACTGATAGGGTTTACTGGTTACATTGCATAGAAAGGTTTAACCCTTTACACTAGTTTACCGGTTCAACTTATAAACTTAACATACCGATTTACAACATCTTCCACAATGCTCTTCCTATCGGTTACTAGCCAATATAAAAAACAACAATATCAGCAATAACATGAATATGATTACCAGTTCAATTGACATCAATAATAACATATCATTAATGCAATCTATATGCAAAATGCCAACAAACTAAAAATGCCAACAATGTACTTTCTATTGGAATGTCATGCCTTTTGGCCTCAAGAATGTCGAGGCTACTTATCAGAGAGCAATGACCACCATTTCCATGATATGATGCATACCTACATGGAAGATTATGTGGATGATATACTAGCAAAATCACACACTAGAGAAGGACACCTGTAAATTATAGACAAAATATTTGATAGGTTAGAGAAATACAAGTTAATATTGAATCCAAAGAAGTGTGCTTTTGGGGTCACATCAAGCAAGCTTTTGGGATATATCATATCTGCTCAAGGAATAGAAGTTGATCCAGCAAAGCTAAAAACTATAATGGAAATGGAGTCACCAAAGAACATCAGTGAGCTACATTTTCTACAAGGGGTATTGCAGTCAATAAGAAGGTTCATAGAACAATTGGCTGATTGTTGTCATCCATTCACTCACTTATTGTATAAGAATGTTTCATTCAGATAAAATGACAAATGTGAGGAAGCCTTCACTCAAATCAAGGAATATTTGGTAACTCCACCAGTACTAGCATCGTTGATTGAAGGAAAACCATTGTTGCTTTACATCTCAGCTACAAAAGTATCACTAGGATCTCTCCTAGAGTAGCACAACAATGAAGGAAAAGAACGATCAATCTACTATAGCAGCAGAACTCTAGTGGGATATGAGTTGAACTACACAATCATGGAGAAAACATGCCTAGAAGTAGTGTTCACAACCCAAATGTTGTGATATTATATGCTCACACATTTAGTGAAGCTGATTGCCAAGATCGATCCTCTAAAGTATCTACTAAGCAAGGTAACACTAACAAGTCGACTAGCTAAATGGGTCATGGTGCTGAGTGAATTTGACATTGAGTATGTTGATCAAAAATCTATAAAAAGACAAGTAATTGTAGATCAACTACCTAAAGCACCCCTACGCGATGATACACCATTATACATTGAGTTTCTTGATGCAGATGTCCTCATTGTCAGCAAGAAGATAGGAACTATATTTTGATGGCTCTTACACACAACATGGATCAGGTGCATGAATCCTATTCATAACGCCTCAGGGCCACACTATTCCTAAATCATGCAGGCTAAGCTTCCCATGTACAAATAATACTATAGAGTATGAAGCATTAGTCATTGGTCTCAAGATGGCCATTGAATGGAATATCATAGAGTTGCACATCTATGGTGATTCACAACTAGTTATCAACCAGATAAATGATGAGTATAAAACCAAGGATGATAAAATGATGCCCTACAAGAAAATAGTTGATGTTTTCAAGAAATACTTTGCTGAGATGACTTTTGATCAGATCCCAAGGAATGAAAATAAAGCAACAAATGTCATGGCAATGATAGCATCTCTTTTACAAACTCAAGATAATGAAGAGCATTATAAAATCCTGGTGGAAGAACTCTTTTATCTAGCCCATGATTCCCCTGACACACAAATTGCATGTAATATATCTGAAACTGAATCCCCACGTTATGACCCAACGTATCTTTACTTGAAAGATAATATCCTTCCAACAGATCTCTCATGAAACCAAAAATGAAACTTTATTCCGCAACCATCCCGCTATACCATTATCGCTGATACCCTTTACAGATGAGGTCTGGATAACACTCTCCTCAGGTGCCTCGAATGTGACAAATCCAAAAAAGCCTTAAATGAATTCCATGAAGGTATTTGTGGCACACATTCAAGTGGTCTTACATTGGCTAAGAAACTCATACGCTTGGGTTATTATTGGCACACTACAAAAAGAGATTCCTTCACATATGCTAAGAAATGTAAATAATGTCAAATTCATGACAATTTGATATATGTAATAGCACAAGAGTTTCATCCTTTAGCAGGATCATGGCCATTTTCTCAATGGGGTCTAGACTTGGTAGGAAAGATTCACCCTTCATCTTCAAATGGACACAAGTTCATCTTGACTACCACAAAATATTTTACTAAATGGATTGAAGCAGTGCCTTTAACAATAGTGGAATGAAAACAAATAGCTTTGACATTCCCATCTCCATTATCATTGATAATGGAAGACCCTTTAAGAATCAAGATGTACAAGAGTTATGTGAGCGATTCCAAATCCAACATAGATTCTCAACACCCTACTATCCTCAATGGAATGGTCAAGCTGAGGCATCTGACAAAACAAGCCTAAAATTTTTGAAGAAGACAGTCAATGAAGCTGGTAAGGATTGGTACATTCAGTTGAATCCCGCTCTATGGGCTTATCACACTAGCATCCGTACACCCACTAGGCCAACTCCATATTTCCCGGTGTATGGGTTAGAAGCAATCGTACCAATTGAAGTAGAGATACCTTCTCTATGGGTGTCACTAAAGGGACTAATTCCAGATGAGGAATAGAGAGTATCCAGGTTAAAAGAACTAGAATTTATACAAGAGCGTCATAAAAATGCTTCTGATCACTTAAAAGAATATCAACAAAGGATGGTGAGAAGCTACAATAACTAGGTCAAGCCAAGAGTATTTCAATTGGGAGATCTTGTCTTAAAATAAAATCCACATAACCAACAAGATCGAGAGAAAAAGGGAAACTTTGAACCAAACTGGTTAGGTCCTTTTGTAGTGGTTGTTGCATATGGATCTGGAGCCTACAAATTGTCGACACTAGAAGATGGGTGGTTTGAAGAACCTATCAACATAATGCATTTGAATTTTTTTATATCTAAAAGCAGAAAATACAAAAACAATAAAAAAGCAGAAAATCCAAAAACAATGAAAAAGTAGAAAAATCCAAAAATAGTGAAAAAAAAAAATTAAATATGAGGAAAAATGCAATAAAAATAGATGGTGAAAACCTAACAACAAGCACCATCTATCAATTGGCTCTTCCATCTATGAGTTCATGCTTTCTTTCTGTATCTATCTATCGCATTTGTATATATCTCTCATAAAGCCTTTTGTACATAATCAGGCAGTGCCATCTCACCATGGTTTGGATCATCGTTGTATATCCATAATAAGTTTGTTTCTAGACTTGGGGAAAAATCGTGAACCTAGCTGGGGAAAATTTTCACTTTGATCTTAATCAAATAGGCAAAACAATAGTTAGGCAACACTTGTCATGTGAGAACATAGACACATCCAACGTTGAACACAAGATCAAATCATCAACCATCAACTATCAGTATAAACATGGCAAACACATATCAATGCATGATATCTTTGACTAATGGTTTTAACACTTTATCAACAATGGTTCAAATTTCATATCTTGATTTTCGCTATCATAATTCCTGAGTGACTCAATGATGTCTTTGACTAGAGGAACAAGGAAGGAACTTGATATTTTCTTGTCTATTGTCTGTAAATTAATCGTTAATTTGTGCAAGTTTGTCTCAGGACATGATCATTAGAGTATCATTGAGGACATTTCAGATTTACACATAGGAATGGTCAATACTGCTTGTTTTATGCAAGCACTACTCAAGTCATCTTGGTTCAATTATACCTCGATGCTTGTGCTAATGTGCAATATCAAAACCTAGGAAAGTAGTGCTTAGGTCATCATGGTTCAAGTATACCATCGATGTTTGCATTCACTTCTCATATTTTAAAGACTCAATGATGATAAAAAGCAATGACCAAATGACCGATCTGATCGAAGCATTGCATTTCATTTGCATTTGCATATTTAAAGTAGATTGCATTTTATTTTGCATGGGATCACAAGATCTCATCTTTTCCAAGGTCGAATGCTTCAACAAGTGTTCTCTCTTATTAAGTGATTGAGTACATTGGACATTAACAAAAATAATTAATTCATCCATCCTGCATAATTAGTAAGTTCATCTCATCACATGTAAGCATTGCATATATGAAACATCCCATCATTCATTCATTTAGTTAGATCATTGCATTACATCCATCTCATATCAATCATGTACCATAATTCATTGCATTGTATTGAATCCATTATCATAAGTATGCATAGGCAAAGTCATAAAAAACATAATAAAAAATTGAGACCATGGCACATGGATCACATAGTACATACCCATACATCATGTAAATACTACATCATCATATGAGAAGCATACATCCATCATCTAGAATCCATAACCATATAGAAAGTAAAGCATACATCATGTAAATAGTGGCACAAAATAATCATAAAGCAAGTAAAAGGCATCCATAATCTCTTAGGTCATATAGAGAAAATAGAATCGACTACATCTCATATCATCATAAATAATCAAGGTCCAATGTACAATTATATCACAAAAATTTCAAAGATACATCGCAGGAATCATCAATGTCTCATCACAAGTGTATACAAAATTAGATCAATGATTAATGTCCCATATCAATGTAAACTAGGATGCGGAGTGGAACTTTGTCATGATGCAGCAATTCTAGTGACACCAACGGATACCCCTATACCTGGGTCCCCACTTAGTGGATCTATCTGGAGTGGCCCTATCACTCCTTAACTCTCAGACTAGCTCTATCCTGACCTCTTGCTCATCTGTGAAAATCCTAGAGCCCTCTGATCAACAAGAATAGTAGTTTAGTTTAAGGTTATATAATACTCAGCCTCCCGGATCGCTTGGGGCATCATCTTCAGGGCATCCTTCCTTGAACTATACCATCCTCACATCTGTACTTGTGCCTTGACCTGTCGACACCTATCCCTGGTTGCATCTCTCTTTGCCATGAGAGAGGCCATCCGAGCCTCTACTTGGGAAATCTGTGCCTCTGCGTGTGTGTGTACCTGGGCAATTTATGCCTGTGCCTGTGTCTATACCTGGTCCATCTGTTCCTGTGCCTGTACCCGTAATTGTGCCATCTGGACCTCTAGCTAGGCTATCTGAGAGTCTCTCTCTTCCAACTAACCCTTTAGCTATTGAACCTGACCTTGCAGGTCACTAATTTGAGTCTATTGATGATGAGATGACATCCTAATGATGATCTTCTATGGTGCCTTTTGTTAGAAGCAATCAAGAAGGAAGACTAAGAGGGGGCGCGATGAATCAGTCTTCACCAGATTCACAAAATAAACTTCCAAAATATAAACTGATAAACCACAACAATAACAGATAAGAAAAATAATCAGCACAACACACAACACCAAGATTTTGACATGGAAAACTCGACTAAGGGAAAAACCACAGTGGGAACCTACCCACAATAAGATGATACTTTGTAGTAGTATGTGAAAATATTACAATGGGGAATGAAAATGCATTCAGGCATACTACCTAGAGCTCATTGCTCAAAAGATATATTCCTAAAAGGTTACAACCCTCAGGGAAGTCTCATTGACTTGAAAAATGATTCGAACTACAATCTGGAAGGAATGAACTATAATAATAGCATCTACAAATGCTTGATGATAGTTTCAGTTAAGCACAGTTGTCTGCCCTACAACACCAAACTCACCACAACACTTCGTTGAATGATATATCCTTGTTCGCACATTTACATCTCTTTGATATTGCAGACACAATACTGAAACCTAAATGACATAAGCATCTCACCTATATATACAAATCATCAACCTTGATAACAAGGTTGGCTAAACCCTTAACCCTCAATTCATAATTACATTACACGATACAAAGATCGACCACTGGACCAATATTATGATTTAAATTACATAGAATGGACCTAATTCAAATTTCCAAATGATTGCATCCACCAAAAATCCCACTAAGATCAACCGTAATACGCTACACCCACTAGAAATATTGCATAACACACAAATTATCACCGGTTCATAGAAATCACCAAAAACTTGCTCACCGATCAATGTGGATCGCTAAAAAAAATAGGACATGACTAGGAAACATGATCAAGAACATTAGAATCATCCTAAACAGTTGCACCATAATCTCTTTTCAAATCTTCATCCGTCAACGTCTCAAAGCTCAAGAACACAACCAATCAGCAACTGTCACAAAGAAATATAACTTGCGGAGCACCAAATCATGAACCATCTGAAATGAAGATACACAAGGTCATCCCAAACAATAATAAAAAATATTAGCACAAGTCTGATCACACCAAAATATACCAGAGGGAATACCGACAGAGATCGGTAAACAAAGAACTACAAATCGGATAAGAAAATCTTCCCAAACTCACCAGAATAACTCACAGGAATATGTTGACATCAATGAAAACAACATATCCTAGTAGAAATAATGAACAACCAAATCCAATAATCTCCCAAATAATCCAACACCTTTACCTGTGGCTGCTCAACCTGTGGTACCTCTACCTGTGGTTCCTCAACCTATGGTACTCATGCCTATACCTGCTCAACCTGGGGAACCTCCTTCTCTGGAACCTATTGCCCCTGGTTCACTAGACCTGATCTCCTTTGTTTGACCACTCGAGTCACCCAATCAATAGGTGTCTCTCTATCAGGTCTAGAACTGTTGGCTCCTGGTGTGCCTCTCGATACCACTGCCACCGCTCTGCCATCTCCCTCATCATCATCTCCTCCATCTCCATCTCCACCACCATAATATCTTGCATCTCTTCCATATCCATCTCTATCATCATCTCCACCCCCACCTCCTCTCCCCTCACCATTCCTTGGTCGTCTCGAAGCTCTGCATCATGGCTTCTCATCGTCATCATCAAAGGTTGGCTCTGGCTCGTCAGGACAAGTCAATTTAGGAAACCTGTCTGTGATAAAATAAACAACATACTCCCTAGTCATCCCTCTATCTATGATACCTAGAGAATAGTCCCAATCCTGTGGCCCTAATGATAGGTACTCTGCGCATGTCTGCTCATATGAAATAGTAGGCCCCCAAGTAGACACATCAAGTCTCCTATGCGCATAGTGGGTTGTAGCCAGTGGAATCCCTTGTATCATACCATACTATCACGACACCCACATACAAAGGAATCGCTCAATAACATAGGGTGTAGATCCAATATCGAGTCAAGAATACATAAGTCATATCAACTTCATCCTCTTGCTAGACCTCACAATCTCTATAGGGTCTCCATATCACTGTATCCAGGTCATCTAGCGCTCATCGCCAATACTCCAATTTGCCTAGCTTTCACTGGATAATAATACCTGAATATCAATGTGTGTAAGGCCTACCTATAGTTCTCTCTCTATCTGCCAATGGTCATGTGATGGAAAGATGCTCCCAGGCCCATATCTGGAGAATTGTAAACCTTGTTTACAATGCGGTTGATCTCTGATACACTACTCAGTGCAAAATCATAATATAGGTGGGCCAAAATGCAATATCCCCACGCAAATCGAGTCCCCCATGTAATCAGCTGCTTAAGGAGATGACCCCATCTAATGGATAATCCCTTTGACCTGTGATCAGGACAAAGGAAACCCTCGACGAATCTAGCAAGCACAGTAGGTAATGTGACATAACCTAGATCTAACATCTCCTGCCATGCGATGTCATATCCACCAACCTCATCATCATCAAAAACTCTGCGAAGTGCATCAGTACCACCCTACTCACTGAGATTATAATATACCAACTCTCCCATCATTGGGATGTGTAGTATCCAATATACATCCTCAAATGTTATTGTCATCTCATCGGTCGGTAAGTGGAAGGTATTATGCTCACTATGCCAACGCTTAGCCAATTTTGTCAGTAATCAAGGAGGGAAGATAAGCCACACCTATCGATATGGTCTCGCTTTGCCTGGCTAAGACGGGGTATCATCCATGTCTTCAAGAAGTGCTCCCGAGACTAGACGACACTAAAGGGCTCTTGCAATAAAATCATATCAACATATCAGTAACTTGACTTATCTATCAATCAATCAATCTATTAGTCAATCTATCAACCTATCTTTCTTAGGTGAGATTTCTAGAAAATCTCATTGAGCCCCTATCAAGCAACTCTCATCTATCATGAGGTCGTAATCAATCCTATCTTATCATGCACACAAATCGAGATAATCAAAATTGATCATCAATTTTCATCAATCAAGAGTATCTAATTTTATCAATTTGATACCTATCGTAAATAATCAAATCTATCTTACCCTATCGAAAATAAAAAATCAAATCAAATCAAAGTATTGATAGTCAAGGATCAAATCAACATGATATCATTAGTCACTTTATCAGAAAATCGTGACGATTGGGGGACAAGGGCGCAAAAATTTTATCTCATTTTTTGGGTGCTATAATTTTATCGATCTTTTTTTTTCCAGCAGTATCACCTTGTCGAGGTGGGTTGACACCCTTGGTGGTTGGTGGGATCCACAATCGTGCCCCCGTGGTGGGCAACGATGTTCGTGGACCCCACAACGGCATCAATGACACTTGCAGTGGCCGAAGCAATGACCGCAACGCGCGTGGCGTTTATGGCAGTGCTGCCACGACACCATTAGAAATAAAATATATATTTTTTAAATCAAAAAACAAAATTTGAAAAAATGGTTAAAACCCATTTTGACCTACAAAAAACCCATCTTGATAATACCAAAATTTTAAAAACCCATATGCTAAAAATGAAGAAAATCAATTTTTTTCTAAACTGGCTTTTTTTTAAAAAAAATTAACTAAAAATTGAACAAAGAAGGGTTTTCTCAGGGTACGTATCGGTGGACTGTACACTGCGAGATGCTCATGTCGCCGAACTCGCTCGAATCTGTGCTGGTGGTAGGGGATCACCATTTTCTTCTTCAGAGAAACTTTTCAACAAACTCAAATGCACAAATGAGTGGTAAAGTGATTTTCACTTTTTAAACTCAAAGTGGGGCATTTAAGTGGGATTTTTATCTCACTTATTATTAATCATATAATCAACTAATTAGACTGGCAAGGCAATGTCTTCAAATTTCTTATCGGAAATGAATCAGATTGAATTGGAAAATATCTAAAAAATCATCAAAAAAATAAAAAACATTATAAAAATTTTAAAATTGCAAAAAATTCAAAAAAATAGAAAAATTATCTGATTCATCTCCTGAGGGGGCATCCTCGCATCACAATCTATCAATCAGTATCTAGGACATCATATTGAATCATGTCCGCATCAAATCAAAATTTATCGTATCAAGATCAAATCCACATTGAATCATATCAGCAACATCATCAAATTGAATTTTCTTTGAACCAATGCATAGTCACACATCGCTTCAAAGAGGGACAAAATGTATACATCTAAAAATGGTTTGAAGATAATTGATTAAATATGCAGTTATTTAATTAATTCCCCTTCCCAATTAATTGAATTCACAAGCAATTTGATTAATTTTTCTATTCATATACTTCTAAATAAATTAAAATGATTTATTTTAATAGTTTATTTCATAATTCCCCTTTGATTAATTAATTCTAAATTAATTAATTCCCCCCCCATTTAAATCAATTCTTTTAATCCCATAATTAAGATTAACAAATTCAAGTTTGTTGAGATTAATTATCCATTTTCCTAATTATTTGAATTTCTAAATTCAAATGAGCA
This sequence comes from Cryptomeria japonica, assembly GCF_030272615.1. Lineage (NCBI taxonomy): Eukaryota > Viridiplantae > Streptophyta > Pinopsida > Cupressales > Cupressaceae > Cryptomeria > Cryptomeria japonica. Next base: position 122,814,147 of record NC_081405.1, read on the forward strand.
CATAGCTCCTAACTTCTAACCACCTAGCCTAACCACCCCCTAACCTAACCCATTCTATCTAATCTTGGGTTTAACTAACCCTATCCTATTTTGCACATCCTAACCTCTTTTATTTTAACCTCCTGTGGGTTGGATATCCCCTCCTTGAGACACAAGACACTTTGGCCGCATGTCTTCTCCCTTGGACATTTGCCCTCTCATGAGCAAGGTTCATTGACATTTTTCACCACAGAGATGACATGTGTCCCTCCCTCCAACCTCTTCTCCAACTTCCTCAATCCTAGCCCTTGATATCTTCAAATTGAATCTAGACCATTGATTCCTGCCACCTCAACTTTGGCCTTGGAATTCCTATAAATACCCCTCATTTTGGAGCAATAAAGATCCCTTGTATCCTATAATTTAGGATCATTACTATATGCATTTTATATCTTAATCTTCTAGCATAATTGGAAATTAGATCAATATTAGCATGTTAATTTAGTTTCCATTTATCAATAATGTAGCTTAAATCATCATTTTAGCTAAATCATGCATCAATGAATCATGCAATAAATCACTTGCATTATCATGAAGTAGCTACTCAACTTTTGAGTTGCCACTTTGGAGGTCATTGCTCCACTGAGAGCCAACAATTCAACACCTTCAAGGTCCTAAAAAATAGAAGAAGATGAGACATCTCAAGGGAGGCTTATGGTTTGGTCTTATTTAGTTTTCAATTTGCTTTCCATTTATCTTTTGTTGTCTCATTAATTGTGCTTGTTTATTGCAATTGACCCTAATTTTAGCATCACATATTGCATATGGTATATAAAATCTATTTCAAAAATAGACAAGGATCTACATCGATAATTGCAGTTTATATTGCCCATCAAATAGTGAAAAAAGGCAAAAAATTTGATTTGTGTGAGTTGTTATGGACACAATTAGCAAAAAATATTAAGATGACAAAAGATCAGGTATACTTATTTTGGTTTGGTTCATTGATTGTGTGCTTAATGTTTTATTTCACAAGATCTTTACCCTTGAAGGAGAATATAGTATGAAAATCAAATGTATTTGTTGGGAAGCATTTTTTTAGATATCTAGCTTGTGTGGATGATAAAGATCAGGATGTAAGAATCACTTCATAAACCTTCAGAAGAAGTTGTTCTCTGGTCTAATTCCTAGCATTATCAGTGCTCTTGAGGAGAGTCCCTCCTCTGGTAGTAGAAGTTCAAAAAGAAGAATTGATATATCCTCTTTGGAATAGATGAAGAAGAAAAATATATTATTTCCTTAGACAATCCAAAACCACTTTTAGTGGCTAAGGAGAAATTGGCTTCAGTTGAAGATAGTAAAGAGGAAGATGACCCCTACAATATTGAGAATATATTGAGAATGCTTGAGGAAGCTGATGGAATGAAGAAGATTGGAGATTTGTGGGTTGAGAGACCCTCTTATGATCAAGATTAGATTGAAGAAATTTTGGTTGACCACTTTGTTCAAAACGATATTGTTCTTACTAATCTTCCAGACATCTTGTCAGATGTTCTGTGTGAAGTGCTTAAAGATTGATTGAAGAAGCCTCTTAAGGAATCTGTTGCAAAGTATGAAGTAATGGATGACATGGAAAAGAAGAATGCATATGCTCAAAGGAGATTATCATAAGACATTAAGGGTACGAGAGACTGTGTTGTAGAAGTGGGCAGAGTGTACAAATATTGTCTCTAGTGGTTGACATTTCAAAGCTAAGATTGACTCTATTGAATCTGAGTTGAATTCCATAGGCAAATCATTTGACATTTTTAGTGATACAAATGACACACAAAGAAATAAAATTAATTCTCTACAATCATAGCTTATACTTTATCAAAGGTGTAGACACCTAAAAATGTCTCATTGATCATGCACTAATTATTCATCCTATTCGTTAAATTTTTATTTAATTATTTAATTAACCTAATTAATCTTATTCTTTTGACTTAATCATCATCATCCATCTCATTACTTAATCAATTTCTATCTTTTAATCAATTCATCATTAACCCCCTTCTCAAATATTAATCAAATATTAATTATTTAATTAATCATGATTTATTCCTTAATTAAATAATCTTTATTATTTAATTAATCACATTTCTAATGATTAAATTTTTTTATTTAAATGATTTAATTAATTAATTTATTCCTCCAAATCCCCAAATCCAAATTTCAACTAATTCCATCTAATTTCATTTTCTCAAATTCACATTTCACCAAATCTGCATTTCAATAAATTTCAATAAATCTCATGTGCATTTCATCATTCGAAAATCCAAATTCAAATTCAAATCAAAATCAAAATGAATTTCAATTCAATCTCCTACAACACATGTTGAAAATCAAGACTAATTGATCAAATCAGTTAACTAATTAGTTAACTTAGTTAACTCTTCAATCTCCCCTTTTCACTCCAAATCATCTTTTCTGACTAATCAATCTAATCAATCATATCTTCAATAAACTTAGTCAATTGGCTAATCTATTCAATCCATTATCCAATAAATCTAGTTGACTACTTAATCAATTGAGTTAACGGATCAATCTATCCTGTTAACAGATCAATCAATCCACTTAACTGATCAATCAAAATCAGTGAACTATCAATCAACTCTTCAATTCCAAATCTCACCCCATTTCACCTGAAAATCTATAAATACAAGATCAATTTCTCAATTTCTAGAACCACTATGTTCAAAATTATTGTGCCATCCTTATGCAGGTACTCCAATGCAACACTGAGAACAACACAATCACAACGATGAAGAAGAGCAATAGAAGCCATGGATGAAATCATTTGAGGGAGTTTTTAAATTAGATTTTATGCTTCATTGAATTCTATTTAATATTCTATTGTCATTTATGGATTCAGCTAATTAGAATTGAGTATTGGTGGTTTACTCATCTATTCTAGTTATTTATGCTTAAAAATCCTGTAAAATATTTAGTGAACCCAACGTGAACTAACAACAATTTAAAATTTGGTGTATGCCCACAAGTTTCCATTTTTGGAAAGTTTCCATTTTTTACAGGTTTCCATTTCTAGAAAGTTTCCATTTTTTTGTAGGTTTCCATTTCTAAAAAGTTTCCATTTTGGGTAGGTTTCTATTTCTGGAAAGTTTCCATTTTTGGCAGGTTTTCATTTTTTTTATTTTTTTCGTTTTTGGCAGTTTTCCATTTCTGAAAAGTTTCTGTATTTGGTAGGTTTCCATTTCTAAATTTTTTTGTTTTTGGTAGGTTTTTGTTTTGGGAAAGTTTTTCGTTTTTGATAGGTTTCCATTTCTAGAAAGTTTTTGTTTTTGGCATGTTTTCATTTTTGGCAGGTTTCCATCTATGGAAAGTTTCCATTTTTGCAGGTTTCCATTTTTGGAAAGTTTCCATTTTTGGCAGATTTCTATTTCTAGAGTTTCCATTTTTGACAAGTTTTGATTATTAAAAAAAAAACCTCTCTATTCTATCATTTTCTTAAATTTTGGTCTTTTAGTGTTATGTTTTATAACATATCATTGACAAACAATGAAGCAGATTTTTGTAACCGAAGGAAAAAAAAAAGGCTTGTGATCCCCCAATGTGCTAACAATTCTCATAGTTTCTTCCAGGGATAGCTAGACATAGTTTAGCTAATATTTCTTTTGGTGCTATAAATAAGAACAACACAAATTCCACCATTGATATGTCAGTTAAAATGAACATCATGTCTTTTGGAGCAACATCTCCAAGTAGTATAGACAATTTTGCGATGAAGGTTTAGAAAGAACTTTGTTTTCCGTGTTTTCAAGGTGGTAGGCATATGCTCTCCCCTTCATTGGGTGATCAAAAACCCAAACCCACCTTTTTCATGCTTTCTGTCAATTCTACATTAGGCTAAAACCTTTAGAAGGCCTGCTTCCCGAGTAGCCCATAAGGCCAAGTGAGAGGAAACGACCTAAGTGGTAACGGTTAACGCCAAGTATTATGAGCCACTATAAATAAATGTGTTTGCAATAAAATTGTAAGCAACACATGATACATGTTGTCATAACAATGTTATGCCTCCCTCAGTGCCTATATGGTATGAGAAAATCTATAGAGCGTAACCTCTTTAGACATGGAGACCTCCTTAATGAAGTGTAACATGCTGTTGATTATGACCACCTGAACAGAAGCTTGATTAAATACCTTAGGATCTAGAGGCCAAACCCAATCAGTAACCAGACACTTATACTATCACAGGGCAAGGGTGGGGAAGAATCTTCCCCCAAAACACTCACCATATATCTCCCAGGATAATGAGCTAATTAAGGAGCAATCCTCTTTGGTTTAATTTACAGACAAAGGCAAAAAAATAGGCGTAACTTAGGGTGTGATAGGGTTGTTTGAGTTGATGGAGTATCAAGATGTGGTCTACGATAATATTTGTGACCTTTTGACCATAGGAGAGTCTGCTTGATGTGCTATCAAATGACCAACATTTTATCGAAAACAAAATGAGGTTTTGAAAAAGATCTCAACATCCACAAGGGTTTGAAAAAATCCTTTAAACAATTCTCTCTTTTGGCTATGTCAAGCATTTTTCACTGCTTTGTTGTTGTGTCATTGCTACATGATCAAACATTATAAAGTGGAATATCAACCAATTTTTATCAAAAACATCAACAAGAACCTCAAAGCTCAAAGAAAACTTCAAGTATCAACATCAACATCAAAATCAAAATCAAACATTGCCACTTTCAGAGAAATGGAGATAACATCTTACATGTTGTGATTTTAGGTCCAAACTAATCAAGCAAACATCATGGATTGATGTTATGCATTTCGTAGGGAAGGTGAAGAATTCATCCCTTCCATCCCTATTCCATCATCATCCATAGAGATTTTAGCTCAATAAATCAAGACTTTGCAACAACAAATGAGAGGCATGACTAGTCCTAACAACCATAGGGATTGGTTAATAAAAATGATGAGGGAAGTGATAACCACGAGGGAATCATTATCAGGCCAACCTTCCTTATCTTTTGAGACCATTCAAACATGCCAAACTTCATTCTTCAATAAAATTGCTCCTACTTCAGTTCAACCAACATTAGAGTCATGTCAACCTTATTTTTCTTTCAACCCAATATATCAAACATATCAATCACATCATCCCACTATTAAAACCCCTTTCTACCAAAATCAAACCCTTTTCAACCAAAATCTAAATCAACCATATCCATCCACCATTTCATCATCCCCTGAAGTCACACAAGACTAGTCCACACCATCTCTATCCAATAGCACAATCTCCCAAGGGATATCCATAGTAGAAATCCAATCTAATCCAAGTCATGATGCTAGTCCTCTCTATGCTTCAAAAATTCAAGATTCAATGCCATCATAAATTTCATTTCCAAGAAAACCCACTTCAGAGAGTCTCATCCAAAATCCTTTCTTATCAAGACAAAGTGTTGAAACCTTACAAAAATATCCCATGCATATCCAAACTCCTTCCCCATGTCAAGAGGATAATCCAAAATTAGACAAAATGAGTCCCGAAACAAATCAAGATCAAGAACAAACCCTTCCATCCTACCCAATTTCGGATCAAGATCCCATCGACCAAGAATCTTATGATGATCCCCTCATTATTTTCTATTCCATTCATAATAACACCCTTTTATCTCAAGAGCAAGATGTTCTTTCAAGTCTTATCCAACATCCACCTCCTAAGCAAGATCAAGACATCCCTTCCATCCATCCTAATAATCCCTTCCCAAGTCAAGATCAAATTATTCCTTCACCTTCATGTCCTAAGCAAGATCCCATTATTTCTCCATGTGAGATTTTGCCAAGATCTAGAGGCAATGGAAAGAACAAATAAGAGAGAACAAAATAGATGATAGAAATAAATTGTATTCTATCAAGATGAAAATACTGATCAACTGGATCATTACAAGATGTTCAATGATTGCCCGTTGTCCGTACAAACAATGTAGATGAGCCTGCTTATATAGGCAGGGCTAGGGATATGTGAGCACACAAACATGACATGTGGCTCAATAAGAAACAAGGGTAGGTAGGAGAAATAATATAATATTCCACATGAGGTGGAATGTAACAACAAGATAAGATCAACACCATAAAATGTGGAGATTGTCCTACACACACTATCCCAATGTGGCACAAACACCCAAGTGTCTCATAACCAAACTACTATTAAATGCATGTACCTAGGTAAACTTAAGTAAAGTGTAAAATATCCATGATGAATAATTATTTACACCAACACCCCCCTTAAGTGCAACTTAGGGGAATGCACTTAAGTCTACAATGCAACTAAGCAATGCAAGATGGGTCCCAACTACACGGCCATGTTAGGTACCCATGTACAAATACAAATGCAATCTCCCATAAATGAAGAAAGAGAGAAAAACCCAATGGGAAAAAACCCTCCCCCAAAAGAGAGATGATGAAAGCACACAATTCTCTCAATGATGAATGAGAAGAACAAAATATATCCTCCCCATAAGAGAGAAGAAAGACCGTGAAGCCCCCCATCAATGTAAAATCTCCTGCAAGGATGTTCCAATGATGATGACCAAAAATACCTCCCCATAAGGAAGAAAGAGAGCCAATGCTGCACCAATAATGTCAAAGTGTGACAAAACCAGGTACCAAGTTGATGACGATGAATCACTCACTGCAATAAAATAAAGATCAGGCATGGAGACAATCTTCTTTGAGCATCATCTGGATACTTGTAAATGGCAGAAATACTGGTACAATCTAAGTCTCACTAGAGCCATGCATAAATGTGTACAATCTAAGTCTCAACTGGATGCATGCACCAAGTCTCACAAGATATTCCTAATCTACGTGTACAAGATGATTACATCAAATAGTCAACAATGACAAGATACAAAGAGGTGTGGCACTTTATGATAGTGTGAGTACAATATTGCTCAAGCAAGATCATACATCATGATAAAATATTCAAATGTGGAAACATGAAAATGATACCACCAACAAAGAAGCCCTGTAGAATAATGCAGATGAAGATGCCTCGAAATGGAATTTCACCAAGAGATATAAATGAACAACTGACCCTCCATAAAAAAATCATGTTGGCACTTACAAATAATGGCAAAGTGGACTTCTAATTTCAATGATTGCAACTTCTCAAAATGAGATATAAGAGACTTCAACAAATATTGCTAGTGATCTAAATTGAGATCCAAGCAAAATACAAGTACCAAATAGGCCAAAAATGACCAAATACTAAAAGTACAATTTCTACTCAAAATAATTGCAAACTAATGGCTGATTATGAAATTAGATGAAAAATTATGCACTTTAAAAAAATGGCACCTACAAAGGAGTCCATATGAGCTCAAACAAAGCCTCCAAAGTTGTAAAAATTGGGATTTCATGATTTCTGAAAAACCTATATCCAAAAAATAGAAAACTCCTACACCATTGTATAGATCACAAAATTCTACCCCAAAACAAAAAACAAAAAAAAAGCTCAAAAAACGGAGTCTAGATGAGTGAGATATCACTATTTGAAAATTGTCTGCAAAATTATAATTCTGGAAAATTTCCACCGCAGCTTCAAACTTCAAATGCCTCTAGATTTGGCCTTCGAAGTCCGATTTGGATGAAACAAAAGGAAAAAATGACTTTTTTGGACCTCCTAAATCCAATGGTGACCTCATATTTGACCCATCAAGCTTCAATAAAAACCTGCAATAGAAAGCTCCAAAATATACAACCCCAAATAGCATCAAATTTCTCTCAATTGGCAAACCAATGACACTCTAATGGCTCTAATACCATGTGAAATTTTGCCAAGATATAGAGGCAATGGAAAGCACAAATAAGAGAGAATAAAATAGATTATATAAATAAACTATATTCTATCAAGATGAAAATACTGATCAATTGGATCATTACAAGATGTTCAATGATTGCCCATTGTCCGTACAAAAAATGTAGATGATCCTGCTTATGTAGGCAAGGCTAGGAATATGTGAGGATACAAACATGACATGTGGCTAAATAAGAAACAAGGGTATGTAGGAAACAGGTGTGGGTAGGTAGGAGAAATAATATAATATTTCACATGAGGTGGAATGTAACAACAAGATAAGATCAACACCATAAAAGGTGGAAATTCTCCTACACTCACTATCCCAATGTAGCACAAACACCCAAGTGTCTCATACCCAAACTACTATTAAATGCATGTACCTAATTAAACATAAGTAAAGTGTAATAATATCCATGATGAATAATTATTTACACCAACACTCTAGATCTCGATCAAGATCCCTCCATCCCTTCATCTCCATCTCATAATCCTCCATGTTCCTCACAAGAATTTCTTTCACCAAGTGAACCTACCATTTCTCCTAGTCTCCCTCATGATCCCAATGCCTCTACACAAGTTGTTCATGAACCCCTTATCAATGAAATCACCAATCTAGATCATACTACATAGTGAAACTTGTCAACAATTGTATGTGCGCCACCATCAAATGCCAATGTAGTGACATAAACAATCATAACACCAGTTAATAAGATCAACTCCTGGTTGGTTTCATCATCATCTTCAAGTGCATCAATAAAAACAAACATAACACCCACTCATGTCACAACTTCAAAACTAGAATCTATTTGCCTCATACACCCGCACTTGAAAGACTGGGGGCAAGAGGATCTACCATAGTTGGATTGGTTTAAAAATAATGAGGCCATAGCAAAAACTATACATGAAATACACCCTGCTGAATATCCTATGGAAAAAGCAAGGTTTATCCAACTCTTCAAACAAAGACCAATGAACTATCTACACAAAATTCATACCGATCCAATAACAACATGCACCTTAAAATATATTACATCTAGGGGCTGGGTTAGTTTAAATTTCATTGTATCCCATATCTGCATTGCAAATTGCACAATATATAGCTGCATATCATCTTTGCTTGTACATATAGTTGCATCAATAAAGCAAGGAGATTGTCTAAGTCATTCACTTGTCTGCATTGAAGGGAGAGAAGGTGGTCTCATTTCCTAGATACTTGTTCATGGAGTTTTTAGAAGGTCTTTACTCATTCATTTTTAATATCACCTTGTGATTGAGCTTTATCCATGGTTGTGTAGAGGTTTCACTATTGGGCCTTGTTACCCAAAATCTATCGATTTCTATATCTCACATATTAAGCAATAGCTCTAAGTCATTGTAGATACCTAGTTGGTCATGTGGCTAGTGAAAAATCCAATATTCTGTTTTAGCATCATTGTAATTGTCATACCCAAGTAGGTGTCATTACTTACAAGTCAAGGCAAGAAAATAAAAGGAAAAAGTGCTATGCCAAAATCAATATCAAAATATCATGGCAAAAATAGTAAAGATATATAACTAAAATATCATGAAAAAATTTGCAAATAAAGCTTGGCTAAGGGAACATGCGAATAACTCCATCTGGGTTATGGATACCTATTGGCAATGGATAAATAGTCGAGAGATTATGGTGTATAACCTCATCGGAGCCCTAAAAGCTTGTTGGCAGTGAGGCTCTATTTGAGATGCTTTTGAAGTCAGAATAACTCATGTAGCTAGCCACATAGGATTCCAAGGGTCTATAAAAGTTATAAGGGTAGGAATAAACTCAAGTGCATACACATTGGAAAAAGAAGATCAAAGTTTCAAGAATTGATGGATAATTTATCCGCGCCTCCATTCATAAATATTGGTTACATAGTGTGTTAGGTTGGATGGTCTAAAGTCTTATGAGAACGGATTGAACTTCTATCTTTGAAAAGTTATACACCTTTAATCCACTTAGTGCATTTCAAAATAAAATATGGATACAATCATCCTTGTTCAAATAAGAATTACATCTTTATCATGCATCTTGCATTAGCATAACTCATATAAAAAATTCATTATCTCCATATGCATTGCCTAGATCATCATGTCTTAATAAGTCTACATACTAGGGGCACAGCTGAAAAAATCCTAAAAAAACAGATAAAGTCCTGAAAAAATCATAAAAATCATAAAAAAGTCATGAAAAAATCCCCAAAATCCTAAAAAGATCTTGAACAAATACTAAAAACATCAAAAAATTCAAAATCAAACAAAAACATCAAAAAAATCAAAATCAAACAAAAAACTCGAAAAACTCAAAATCAAATAAAAGCATCAAAAAATTAAAAATACCAAAATCCAAAAATATCAGAAAAACTCTTTGAAAAAGAACTTAAAATCAGAAAAACAATCAAAAACCCAAAAACAATCCATCAATCACAATTCACAATAAATTATCCTTTGCAAACAACAAAAAGCATTTCAACAAACGCAAAACACAAAACAGATCAAAACATTGAGCTTAACAAATCATGTATCAACAGACAAACTACCAAGCTAGTCTACAACCTAACTGATCAATGCCTATCGGTTGTCAATATCCTTATCAAAAAATGTGCCTTTACAGATACATTGTTCCTATAACATGCATCTATCAGATAATAGATACATCTTTCCTACAATGGGCATCCTATCAAACAATCATCCTAGCAACACTTATCCCTGGCAAGAAGATCAATATGGCTGTTGTATGGTCAAGTTTGTCTTATCTTTCATTGATTTATCTTTTATCGATTTATGTCAGATCATGTTACTATGCTACTAAAGGATGTCTAAAAGTGACTAGAGGAGTCGTGATGGGCATGATCTTTTTATTTGTTTGTTGTTTGTAGTGTGAACCAATGAAGTTCTGGGGAAATAGTTCCAGTGGGTGCCTGTGATTGGTATGTTCATTCGGCAAGTATCCTATGCAAAATTGAAGTCAGGAATATCTATGCTTGTGACTACCGCACATACCTTGACCCCTGGCATTATTCCCAGAATGGAGGGTTCATTTCTTGTCTGCTACGTGTTTGTTCTTTGCAATGAGATATCTATACATCTTGGTTCCTTATACCTTGGTGTACTAAGAATCATTGTTACATAATAAGGCTCAATGATGATAATATGTTGCACTACAAATAAAGGCAAAGAAGAGTATTCATCACCATCATTCACTATCATCATCAATCATATCAGTTCATTCCATAAATATTGACTCATGTATCATCATCGATCGTATCATTTCATTTTCTCATCTAATCATGTTGATTCTGTCTCAATGATCATTTTCTCATCTAACATATTCTACTCTCAATGAGTTCATTTCTGTTGGTGTAAATAAATATTCATTTTGGATATTATTACACTTACTTAAGTAAACTTAGGATAATGCATCTCTTCATAGTTTGGATTTGAGACACTTAGGGAAGTGTGCACATAGGGATAGAGCTTGTAGGAGAAATTCCACCTTTTGTGGTCTTATTTTGCTGTTACACTCCACATTCGGTGGGTCATCCACCTCTTGTGGAATATTATATTATTTCTCCTACCTACCCCTAGTATTTCTTACCTACCCTTGTTTCTCATTGAGCCACATGTCATATTTGTGTGCTCATACACCCATATGGCCTTGCCTATATAAGCAGGCCTATATTCATTATATTGGTTAATCCAGTTGATCATTTTGCATATTGATGAGAATATAGTTTGTTCTTGTCATTCTATTGTCTCTTTTTATGCTTTTCATTGTGCCCTTGATCTTGACAAAATCCTACATGGTATCAGAGCTATTGGGGCTTCATTGATTGGTTTTTGGAGACATCGTGGAAGGCTTCTATTTTTGGATTTGGGGATCTTCATTTTTTGGGGGTGTCTTATAGTGATTTGGACATCACCGTTGAATCCGGGAGGCCGTTTCCATAAATTTTGACTATAAAGTCGACCTATTTTGGTGAGAAATTTTTTTTTCCCCATTTTGGCTATTATCGTATGAATTTTGAAATTTATTTATTTATTTTTCGGAAAAAAATTCATATTTTCTGAAAAAATTTCGAAAAAAAAAAGTTTTTTTGCATTTTTGAGGGGTCTGCAGACCCCCCCCTGCAGTTTGTACCTGCGTGTTGCAGGTGTTGCAGGTCCGTACCTGCCGCTGACGCGTCCTCCCGCCGCTGCTGCAGTGTACCTCCCACTCTAGCCGTGTACCCTCTGGAGCCCATCGCCACCGCCGGCCGTCCCGTCCTCCCGGCTTCCACCGTCCCTGACGTCGACGACGCCACCGCCGGCCGTTCAGAAACCTCCGGCAGCACAACGTCACCGCCGGCAGCTGCACCTCTGACCCTGCCATGCGGAGCCCAGTCGGCTACCAGGACCCACCATGCAGCTCATGAGCAGAATTTTGTATGCCATGTCACCCGTGCCATGCAGTCCGTCCGTATGCCACTGCACAGTGCCATGTCAGCATCCGTACTGCACAGTCATCTGCCCAGTCAACAGTTCGTACAGTATGGACGCCCAGTCAGCAGTGAGGCGAAGTTTTCACAACAGTCATATGGCCGTCAAATTTAACACAGTGAATTGATAATGTTAGCACCACATCAGCAACTTTTTGAAATAAATTTGACCCCTCTCCATTGGGCTTTTCAGTTTTGCAGTCCAACTTTGAAAGGCCATATCTTGCTCATTTTTGCTCCTTTTTTGGTGCAATTTTTTTTGAAATGGGATAAAATTTCATGATCTTTGCATTAGTGTGGTTATTTTATGATTTTGGTGCATAGGTTTTTCAGAATTTTTGGATTCTCTCAGTTGTACCTGTCTAATCCTCAATTCTGCAACTTCAAAGGTCTCGTTTGAGCTCATAAGACCTCCTTTTTAGGTGCTGTTTTTTTTTAAAGTGCTTATTTTTTTCATCTACTTTCATAATCTATGGTTAGATTTTAGATATTTTGAGTGGAAATTGTACTTTCAGATATTGATCTTATTTGGCCTATTAGGTACTTGTAAATTGCTTGGATCTTAGTTAGATCTCTTGCATTATCAGTTTGAGACTCTTTTGGCCTTATTGAGGCAGTTGTAAAATTGTAAATCAGAAGTCCACTTTGCCATTTTTTGCAAGTGGCCCATTGTATACGCACTACTTATAAAGTGCCAAAATCATCACATTTGGGGGGGTGTCTTGTGTGATTGTGCCTCTCTTTGTGCTCTTTCCATTTTTGTTGCAATGAGTCCTAATACATTTCCACCTTTAACTCCACATAATTATGCATCATGGAAAATTAAAGTATGGAGTAAATTAATGGAAAAGGGTCTCACACACTACATAGATGGAACAATAACAGCACCACCTGATCCTAAGGCTGATCCAAATGCTCAATTAGAATGGCTCACAAAGAATTGCATGGCTCTTGGAACCTTATGCAAATATGTATCAGATGACCTCATTTTTCACATTAAGAAGTGTAAAACAATCAAAGTGGCTTGGGATATGATTCAGAAATTGTATGGACAAGTTGATGAAATTAGAGGCTATCAGATTGACAATGAGCTCACCAACTTGGATCCCAAGAGTTTTGATACAATCCAAGATTATGTCACCAAAGCAAATGAGCTAAGAGAAAAGCTTAAGGATTGTGGAATTGACAAAAAGGATGCTTAGTTGATATTCAACTTGTTGGATAAGCTTGCACCAGAATATGCAGCATTTGTGTCTAGCTTCCAAACTCATCGTTTGACAGTGGGGAGTTCTTATGTTATGCCTTCATTTGATGCTTTCACAGAAATGTTGATATTGGAACAATCTAAGTTGTTGAACATGGGGTTTCTCAAGTCTTCAAAGTCCAAGGCTTTGGTGGCTAATCAAGGGAATCAAGGAAGTCAAGGCAAAGATTCCAACAAGAAGAAGAAGCACTCTAAGTCTAAGCCACACCAGGAAAAAGGGAAATCATCCTCTCCATCACAAGGTGATTTTGCATCCTCTTCCAAGAAGGGGACACCACCTAAGAAGGATAAACCAACTTGTGCATATTGCAAGAAGTATGGTCATGATGAGCATCGATGCCATGCAAAGCAAGTTGATGAGTTAACCAATCTTCTTAAGAAAAACAACATCAACTTGCCATCCGCCTACACAAAGAAGGATTCATCTCCTTCCTCTTCCTCATAGTCTAAGGGAAAAGGGCAAGCATTTGTGGCTACAACAGGTTCCTCACAGCAATGGATACTTGACTCGGGTGCCTCATATCACATGGGTTCTACAAAGGAGCAGTTTTCTTCATTGGAGCCATCTAAGGTACCTCACATTTACATAGGTGATGATACTCAAGTAGAGGTTGAAGGGAAAGGTTCAGTTGACATGGATGATGGCACATTTGAGAATGTTCTCTATGTTCCTAACTTGTCTACCAACCTTCTCTCCATCTACCAAATCACTCACTATGGGGATGGGAAAAAGGTTGAGTTTACACCAGATTCAGTTGTGGTAAAGGAACTTGATGATGATGCCTTGGTAGCAGTGGGACAAGTCAATGACAACTCAAGGCTTTATTCATTCTCCCATTTTGTGCCAAGTTCACCTTCTAGGGCCTTGCTTACTCATTCAAATTCAGAAAGTAAGCTATGGCATGAGCGGTTTGGTCACCTCAACTACCACTATCTTCATCAGCTAAGCACTAAAGACATGGTCATAGGTCTACCTCGAATCAGTTTTTCAGAGGGTGTATGTTCAGGTTGTTCCATGGGCAAGCATCTCGAAGAGAAGTTTGATAAAGGGAAAACTTGGAGAGCTTTGGAAGTTCTTCAACTTGTTCATAGCAATGTAGCAGGTCCATTTCCAGCACCTTCATTTAGTAAGGCCCGCTATGTTCTTACCTTCATTGATGACTACTCCCGCTTCACTTGGGTCTACTTTCTCATTCATAAGAGTGAAGTATTTGACAGATTTCAAGACTTCAAGACTCGTGTGGAGAAGCAATCAGGGAAAGTGGTCAAGATTCTTCACACAGATAATGGAAGGGAATATGTGAACAAAAGACTTGAGGATTTTTGTACATTTGCGGGGATTTATCTTTAGCATTCTGTCACATACACTCCACAGCAGAACGGGGTTGCAGAACGCAAGAATAGAACTCTCAAAGAAATGGCTAGCTATATGATACATGCACGTTCTCTTGATCCCACCTTTTGGGCAGAGCTTATCAGTTGTGCCACACACATCTAGAATCAGGTTCCTCACAAAGCTTTGCAAGGTATTACTCCTTTTGAAGCTTGGGCTGGTAGGAAACTGATTGTGAGACATTTCAGAGTCTTTGGGTGTCCAACATGGGCTCGCATACCTCCGTAGAAATGCAAGGCATTGGAACCTCAGAGTCGGCCTTGCATATTTGTTGGATATCCTGAGGGTGTTAAGGCATACAGATTGATGGATCCAGAGACACATGAGGTATTCATTGAGAGGAGTGTTCACTTTGAGGAAAGCTCTCCTAGCTTAGCCTCTCTACCTCCTCCACCTTCCTCCATTGTGGATAGTGATGTTAGTGATTCAGATGATGAGACTCCTTCAACTCTGACTCGCAGGGTTACACCTCCACAGGGTCCACTTGTAGTTGAGGAGCCTTGTTCTCCACCTCCACCTAGACCTCGATGGGCTCGACAGACACTTGAGTTCGCGGGTTCTCTTGTTGGGGATCCTTCAGATACACGGAGAACTTGATCACAACATCAGGATCTTCCACATGCATTGATTGTTACTGCTTCTGATCCACAGACATTTAGGGAAGCATCAAGGGTTCCTGAGTGGGACCAAGCTATGGAGGAAGAGTATAGTTCCTTGATGAGAAACAACACATGGGATTTAGTCCATCTCCCTAAGGGGAGAAAGATGGTTTGATGTAAGTGGATCTATCAGACCAAATTTGCAGCGGATGGTAGTGTGGATAAGTATAAGGCTCGGCTTGTTGCGAAAAGGTTTTTCTCAAGTTGCAGGTGTTGACTATACTGAGACCTTTGCTATCATAGCCAAGATGAACTCCATTCATTTGACACTTGCTATTGTTGCAGCTCATGGTTGGGTTGTACATCAGATGGATGTGAAGAGTGTTTTTCTTCATGGTGATCTTGATGAGGAGATTTATATGGAGCAGCCACAGGGTTTCATCCAGGATACTTCCTTGGTTTGCAGACTAAGGAAATCTCTCTATGGCCTTAAGCAGGCCCCCAGGGCTTGGTACGCCAAGATGGATTCCTTTCTTCTCTCCATAGGGGTCACCAGTTGTCATTTTGATCTGAATGTCTACATTTTGTGACAGGATGACTCTCACTTGATACTTGTGCCCTATGTTGATGACTTGATCATTACAAGGAGTACTTCATCCATCATTAGCCGGGTCAAATCTTCTTTGCATGATAGATTTGCTATGACTGACTTGGGTCTTTTGCACTACTTTCTCAGGATAGAGATTTCATAGTCACCTTCTGGGATTACTCTATCGCAGCCCAAGTATGCTCTTGATCTACTTGCACGCTTTCATATGGCTGATTGTAAGCCTGCCCCGACTCCCTTTCTTTCAGGAGTCAAGCTTGAGGCTCAGTGTTCTTCTCCACCAGTTGATGCCACTTTGTATTGTCAGCTTCTGGGGAGTCTCATCTACTTGACTCATACACACCCTGATATTTCATTTGCAGTTGGCATGGTTTCTCGCTTCATGTAGGAACCACATGAGCTTCATTGGAAAGACACCAAACGCATCCTTCATTACATCCAAGGTACACATCAATATGGGATTCACTATGCAGCAAGCAGAGGACTTTGCTTGGTTGGTTACACAGACTCCGATTGGGCTAGCAATCTAGTTGATCGTAAGTCTACTTCTGGTTACAGTTTTCACCTTGGTTTGGGCCCCATTTGTTGGCAGAGCAAGAAGCAACATGCTATTTCTCTCTCTTTGACTGAGGCTGAGTATCGAGGCACTGTTAACGCAGCGACTAGGACCATTTGGCTCCAGCAGATTCTCACAGAGTTTGGATTCACCACTCCACAGCCGACAGTTCTACATTGCGACAATCAGAGTGCTATTGCAATCTCGAAGAACCTGGTCCACCACCAGTGGACCAAACACATCGAGATCCATATGCACTATATCTGAGAGCTCATCCAGGAGCAGGTCATTGATTTGCAATATTGTCCTACAACAGAATAGGTTGCTGACATATTCACCAAACCTTTCACCGAGAGTAAGTTCCAGCAGTTGCGAGCTCTCTTGGGGGTGCGGGATGTGTCATTAGGGGGGGTCAGCTGACTTCTCCTTCCTCTCTTATGGGGGGGACTTTTTCCTCTTTGAGGTTTTGTCCTTCTTCTTTGAGAGTCTTTTGTACATTCATCTCTCTTTTGGGGGAGAGTTTTTTCCCACTGGGTTTTCTCCCTTTCTCCATTTGTGAGAGATTGCATTGCATAGTTTTGCTTGCATTTGCATATTGTACATGGGTACCTATCATGGCCTAGTAGTCGGGACCCATCTTGCATTGTTGACTTGAGTCTTCATTCCCCTAAGTTGCACTTAAGGGGGGGTGTTGGTGTAAATAAATATTCATTTTGGATATTATTGCACTTACTTAAGTTAACTTAGGATAATGCATCTCTTCGTAGTTTGGATTTGAGACACTTAGGGAAGTGTGCACATAGGGATAGAGCTTGCAGGAGAAATTCCACCTTTTGTGGTCTTATTTTGCTGTTACACTCCACATTCGGTGGGTCATCCACCTCTTGTGGAATATTATATTATTTCTCCTACCTACCCCTAGTATTTCTTACCTACCCTTGTTTCTCATTGAGCCACATGTCATATTTGTGTGCTCATACATCCATATGGCCTTGCCTATATAAGAAGGCCTATATTCATTGTATTGGTTAATCTAGTTGATCATTTTGCATATAGATGAGAATACAGTTTGTTCTTGTCATTCTATTGTCTCTTTTTATGCTTTTCATTGTGCCCTTGATCTTGGCAAAATCCTACAATTTCAATTTCTACTCATATCTTTCTAATTCCATCTCAAATCATTTCTCCATATCAACTATTCTATCTATCAATCAATTATTCTTCACTTTCATCATATTTTCATCTATCATTTGTCTTATACAAGATTAGTCCTTCTTGAAACCAGACACGATCATCTATCTTCGTCTTATATAGGATGTATCCTTCCTAAAACTAGATGTTTTGATCATCTTTGTCTTATACATGATGTGTCCTTCCTGAAACGAGACTTTATCTTTATCAAATCGATCCTATCAATCAAATTAATCTGATCAATCCCATCAATCTTATCATTCAGTCAATCTTCAAATCATTCTAACCATTTCTTCTATCCAATCAAACCCATTCATGTCATCAACTAACCATTCTTCCATCTCTCATATAACATTCTTTATATTTCAAGAGATCATTCATACCTTTAATGCACAAACAATCTCTTGAGGGGGCATCCTACCTCCATTATCGAGGCATACTGGGGCAAATTTTTTCTTTCTTTCTTTGAAACAACGTCATTCTGACATTGTCTCAAAGAGGGGCAAATGTAGACACCTAAAAATGTCTCATTGATCATGTACTAATTATTTGTCCTATTAGTTAAATAATTATTTAATTATTTAATTAACCTAATTAATCTTATTCTTTTGACTTAATCATCATCATCCATCTCATTAATTAATCAATTTCTATCCTTTAATCAATTCATCATTAACCCCCTTCTCAAATATTAATTAAATATTAATTATGATTTATTCCTTAGTTAAATAATCTTTATTATTTAATTAATCACATTTCTAATGATTAAACAATTTCATTTAAATAATTTCATTAATTAATTTATTCCTCCAATTCTCCAAATCCAAATTTCAACTAATTTCATCTAATTTCATTATTTCAAATTCACATTTCACCAAATCTGCATTTCAATAAATTTCAATAAATCTCATGTGCATTTCATCATTCAAAAATTCAAATTCAAATTCAAATTCAAATTCAAATTCAAATCAAAATGAAAATGAATTTCAATTCAATCTCCTATAGCACATGCTGAAAATTAGGACTGATTGATCAAATCAGTTAACTAATTAGTTAGCTCAATTAACTCTTCAATCTCCCCTTTTCACTCCAAATTAGCTTTTCTGACTAATCAATCTAATCCGTCATCTCTTCAATCAACCAATCAATTGGCTAATCTATTCAGTCCATTATCCAATCAATCTAGTTGATTACTCAATCAATTGAGTTAATAGATTAATCTATCCTATTAACAGATTGATCAATCCACTTAACCGATCAATCAAAATCAATGAACTATCAATCAACACTTCATTCCAAATGTCACCCCATCTTACCTGAAAATCTATAAATACAAGATCAATTTCTCAATTTCTAGAACCACTATCTTTAGAATTATTGTGCCATCCTTATGCAAGTACTCCAATGCAACAATGAGAGCCACACAATCACAATGATGAAGAAGGGCAATAGAAGCCATGGATGGAATCATTTGAGGGAGTTTTTAAATTATATTTTATGCTTCATTGATTTTTATTTAATATTATATTGTCATTTATGAATTTAGTTAATTAGAATTAAGTATTGGTAGTTTACTCATCTATTCTAGTTATTTATGCTTAAAAATCCTATAAAACAAAAGGCAGAAATAAGATGTGATGAATGTGTTCTTAAAGGTAAAAGAGATTGTTGAGGCCAGGCTAGAACATCTTTCTGGTCTCCTTATTGAAGCTAAGAAGTGTGCAGGGAATCCTTCTATTATCGGTTCCTTGTTAGAAGCAGTTGATTAAATAATTAAGAATGACAGTTTTAGTTTGAGTCTCCATTTGGCGGTAAACTCTTGCAAGAATTTCTTTCTAAAATTGAAGAAGTATAAGAGAATCTTTTAGAAGTGTAAGTGAAGCATTCTTTCTTTTGTAGTGCAAATTTTCTTTTGGTAACCCATTTTGTTGTTACCCTTTGTCCTTGATGTCAAAGGGGGAGAAATATTAAGTAGCAGGGAAAAATATCGAGTTTTGTAGAAATAAGGAAGCATTATATAAGGGGGAGTTTTGACAAGTTTTTGATATAAATGCTTTGCCATCAATGATATAAAGAGAGATATTGTTAGAAATACTTGTCTTAGTTGTCATTGATGTCAAACCTGGTGATCTGGATTGGTCCGAATGTGATGCATAATAGTGGAAGATATGTATGTATGATGCTATAATCTCCTAAAATTGTGACCCTGCAATTTTGACCATGTTTTAGGCCCTCACTTATGCGACTACATTTATCTACTCGACTGAGACCCCTCTCCTACACCTTCATCCTTTGTCTCTGCTTGTTTCAACCCTTATGTTGCCTCATGACCTTGTTCGAGCCCCAAAATAGGGTAGGATAGGGGTGTAGCGCCCCTGTCTCGCTAAAATAGGGGTGTGGCACCCTTGTCCTCCCCTCTTAAGGTGGCCCTAAGATGGGTCCATTTGGCCCCTTTTGCCTAATATTCTCTTCGGGGATTTAAATCTCCCTTTGTCGGCCTTTGATGGATGAAAATTAATTCTCTTGGGCATATATAAAAGGAGATCCAATTCCCTCATTTGAAAAGGAAAAAAAGTGAAAAATAGGCAAGATAAGGATAATAAGTGAAATTCAAGTGAAAGGTCTTCATCAAGCATTCAAGTCTTCTTCTTCATGTGTCTTCTTCATTCATCCATTGGAGAAACATTACAACATTCATTTGCAAGCATGTGTGTGTGTTAGTGTTTTCTCATGTTACATGCCATTTCATATAACATTTGTGATTACATTCAAGAAGCAAAGAAATCATCATCATCAATTGCAGATCTGCAAGGTATACATTTCCATTATTTACATTTAAGCATTTGCAATTAATTTCTTTCAAGGTTGATTCCTCAACCAGGGTTTGATTGAGGCAAACCCCTATCCACAACCCTTCTTCCCTTCTTTTCTATGAGTACGTTGTAGGTGTGCACTTGTAATTGCAGAATTCGACTCCACTTACATAGACAAAACAACCCTTTTCGGTGCGTGGATTTTTCGGAGGACCGTGTCCACTTTTAATACGGTCTTCATGACTTTTCTCCAAATTTGTCAAGCAAATTCATATCAATCTGAATATCTTAGATCCAAAATTACAGTGCGATCCGGTACCAGTAGCTCCTCATTTCATTCATTTTATCTCCTTTTTTTACATAATCAACAAGTCAACATATCTATTTACAAAAGAGGGCAAATCACTTTCCAACCCTTACAATCCACTTGGAATTCATATCCTTGTTCCCCTTGGATTTGGATATAGTGGATTCAAGTCCCCCTTTTGAATGTAAAGTTTCTCCCAAGTGAAAATCATCCCAGTGACTTCCTTTCTCTCCTAGGTGGGGAGTCGCTAGGGTTCAATTTTCCACTTTACATTTTGGTGACCCTGACGTCTTACACTCTAATTCTGATTTCTTATTGTTAGATCTGAATTATTGCAATTTGAATTTCAAACTTTGATTTCCAAGTTTAATCTTTTTACAAAATTTAGAGGTTAATTGCCTAAAAACCCTAATTTTCATTTTGACAAAATTAAGCTTGTGAAGTATAGCATTTTAATTTCTTGTTTCAGATCTAATCTCTATTTCAAAATTGCAATTCAAATTTATCTTTTCATTTTGAAAATTAAGTGGTTAAAAAACAAAACCCTAATTTTTAAGAATCTCTTATTTCAACCTTTGACTGCTAATTTGACTGATCTAGACATCTCCAAATCAGTTGTTTTTTGGATTCCGCAATAAAATCATAATTTATATCATCCCTAAAAAAAATTTAAAATAGTTGGTCGGACCGAGTGCACTTTGTACATGGTCCCTGGATTTTTTCCCAAAATTTTGGGAGTCAAAATTGACTATATTTTTCTGCTTAAATCTAGAAAATTGGCGTACTTTATCAATTTTTGCACCCCTTAAAGTCGAATACATATTTAAATTTCCACACTTTCAACTTTTACATTAATTTTCTTAAAAAGGTCCTAATTTTAGATCTTCTTTTCAAGTAAATTAAGATTTCAATTAAGAGACTTTCAATGGCAATTAATGGATTAGATTTATTTGATATTTCACATATGATTACGTTGTTTTTAACATATATTTATTATAACCATGTGTTTGATAATGACTTTCTTCATTTCATGTTGCTCCTTTTCATTCATAGCACTTGGTCATACTGTGTTGATCAGATTTCAAAGTCATTTCCTTTTCAATTTGATATCAAAGCTTGCATGTATCATTTTTGTTGCATTATGGTGATGTTATTAACAGAATGCATTTCATGTATTAATCACCTTCAGAATTTTGTAGATCACAACCTGAGAAACCCTAATTCTTGTACCTCTCCTAGAGTATCCTATGTGAATATGATGAGAGCTACTATATCAACCAATGATCTTTTTGAAAAAGAGAAAGAATTGGAAAACAATATGGGCCCATCTTGTTCTTACAAACATACCCTTGAGAAAGGGGGGCAAAATCATAATATCAACATTCTTACATCTTTATACCCTCCTTATTCTCCTAGGACTTATCTTCAACATCAAAGTATATGTAGAGAGAATTATGTTATGCATTTTATTCATGATATTTCCCCTCACATAGAAATGGGTAAAGATGAACCCTTAGATGATGAAGATGTTCATCCCAAATCTCCCCAAAAGGATAAGCCTGACAAAGGAAAGAAGGTTATCCTTTCCCATGATATTCCTTCTTCATCTACAAGACCTCTCATTCCACCCTACACATCAGGTTTAAAATAAATTCATGATCTTGTTCACCCAACTTCAAGATGGCGTCGACAATGGCAAAATTAGAATTGTGGATGATAAAACTTCTTCTTCTAATAATTCTCCTCTTCCATGTCAAGAAAATGACTTAAAACACATTTATCATCCTGATAGACTAGCTACAAGAATCTATTGGAGATTAAAATATGATAAGAATATTTCCTTTCCTCCTAAAAATCTAAACAAGAATATAAAGCAAGTGAAAGGTGAGGAATATTGCATTTTTCATGATTCATATTCACATTCTCTTGGGAAATGTCATGCATTTAAGAAATTTGTTCAAAAGCAATATGATCATGCACGAATTTCTCTTACAATAGATCTAGTTGTCTTCCTTGACATGAACATAGTGCCTTAGCACTTCTTTTCTTCTCATGTTTCTCTTCACCCTATGACATAATTAGACAACTTAATTGGGGGCTCTTTATCATTTGTGGTGGTATTGTTTCAATTTTTACTTTGGGGTAGCAACAGGAGGCTCACTTCTCTTCTTTTTTTCCATTAATTTATCTTAATGAATTATTCATGATTAGATCTCCTTTCTTGCATAAAGTTATGTGAGTATATAATTGTCCTTTTATTTTTCTCCTTGATTGACAGGGAGCATCTTTAATGAGTAATACACTTCTTATTCTTCTCTTGATTCTATTGGAAAACTTACCTCTTCTATGGTTTAGATTATTTACAAATATGATATGCCCCTAGCATGGAATGGTCTCCTGTAAAGTACATGAGCCTTCATTGAGAGGATTCAGTCCATTAGGAAGGTATATCGCTTGAATATGATCTCCATTAGAAGATGTGTAATATTTCTCCTTGTTCTTCTCACTTGGGGGGCAAGGATTTCGCTCCTTTCTCTTCCTTTTTATCTCATTTATCATTATTTCCTTTAGGGGCAGCATTTTTCATATGTGATTATCATTTGTTACAATGGTACGTCCTCATGACTAATCCCTCTTGAGGAATATGTGATTTTCTTTCCTCTCTTAGAAGATTACCACTTCTTGAGATGTGTATTTTACATTTACTAATGTCTTTTTCTTGCATATGTTCATGTAATTTTATTGTGCATTTGTTTATGTTTAATCTCTCTCTAGAAGATTGTGTAAGATCTTCTCGTTGTTCCTACACTTGGGGGGCAATGATCTCTCTTTTTCTTTCTTTCTCTAAGGATGCACTCTTTCCTATGTTGGGGATGATGTGAGTTTCATTACTTGATGTCTTTCCTTGTGTGAAATCATTGTTGTTTTCTCAAGGGCTCTCTCTTATACAAGAGGTGTATCTCCTTGACTACAACCTCTTTTAAACTTGGTAATGTACATCTATAATAAATTCACCCATCCATAATGGCATAAAAGTGAGTCATCCTTTATCAAGAATCCCTTTCACCTAGCAATAGGAGGAAGGATTGCATTCTTGTTCTCTTATGTTCTTAATTCTAGAAGATGTTATATTTTTCTAAGACAACTCCTCTTGGGGGTAGATGTCTTTTGAATAAAGATTTCTTCTCCTCCAAGGATCTCCTTTACACTTACATCAAGATATCTCTTTTCAACTATCTTACCCTTTCTTGAATAGTATTACCTCTCTTGCTTGGATTTATGACATTGTTTCATAATGGATATCTTCTTTGTGTTGAAGGTAGGTATCCTTGTTCTACTTTCCTTAAGATATCAACATAAAACTATGTTGACATCTTAAGGGGGGGGGCACCCGCACTGCTCCTTTTGTACTATGTTTCTCTCGTGTATTGTTTCTCTTTTACAATAGGACATTTTCGAAACTAGAGCACAACCTTTTAGAGAGAGATGTCGCCTCTTTTCTTTTATACAGTGGATCATTCTCTGAACCAAAGAGCAGCCTCTTAGAGCAAGATGTCGCCACTTTTTCCTCTTTTACAGTGGGATATTCTTGGAACTAGAGGACAACCTCTTAGACAAAGATGTCACCACTTATCTTTTATACAGTGGATTATTCTTGGAACCATAGGGTAGCCTCTTAGAGAGAGATGTCACTAGTTTTCTTTTATACATGGTGATTATTCTTAGAACTAGAGCACAGTCTCTTAGAGCGAGATGTCACGCCTTTCTTGACATTTGTACTATACATGTTATACAAGTTGTAGCATACTCGGGCATAGAATCCTATGAGATGCTTCGAACCTCACTTGCACACACATGCACAAGGTTGGGTGGAATTAACGACATTCTCACCTTCCTCCCTTACATGGATCATCTAGATAGACTCTAGGGGCTAGTTTTCCATGTCCCTTTTCTCCATAGATCACCTAATTCTAAGGGTGAGATGTCCTTGGTTTCCTTTGGTTCACCTATCTTCTCATGGATCACCAAAGTGTGTATTCATGTCCTCTCTCTCCTTCTTCTCATGAACCCATAGTTTTACTATTGATGGTTCATGGATGATGTCAGCTTTTCTCTTTTATGTGATTATTGGTGTTTATGTGATGAAATTGATCTTTGTGTTTCAATTAGTTGTTTGAGACATTTGCATCGAGGTCTCTTAGGCTAGTTGATGTGTGGTCTTGTGTTTTTTTTTGTCTTTGTCGAATTTCTTTTGTGCTTTGTCTTGTTTTGTTCGGTCTTGTTCTTTTGGTCTTGTATGCCCTTGCATGCGTTTGAGTGAGTTAAGACCCTAAGATTGGGGGATTTGTTCATCAAGATTAGTGATGTCTTATACTCCTTGTGGTATTGCTCCATATCTCTCATCTTCATCTCACTCTTTCTTTTACTTTACCGATAGTATTGGTGTAAGCCATTCTCCCGCTAAAGTGGGGGATAAATGTAGTGTCCTAAAATTGCGACCCCCATAATTTCGACCATGTTTTAGGCCCTCACTTATGCGATTACATTTCTCTACTCAATTGATACCCCTCTCTGCACCTTCATCATTTGTCTCCCCTTGTTTCAACCCTTATGTTGCCTCATGACCCTATTTGGGCCCCAAAATAGGGTAGGACAGGGGAGTGGCACCCTTTCCCCCCCTCTTAAGGTGGCCCTAAGATGGGTCCATCTGGACCCTTTTGCTTAATCTTCTCTTCGGAGATTTAAATATCCCTTTGTCGGCCTTTGATGGATGAAAATTAATTCTCTCGGGCATGTATAAAAGGAGATTCAACTCCCTCATTCGAAAAGGAAAAAAAAGTGAAAATAGGTAAGATAAGGATAATAAGCAAAATTTAAGCGAAAGGTCTTCATCAAGCATTCAAGTTTTCTTCTTCATGTGTCTTCTTCATTCATCCATTGGAGAAATATTACAATATTCATTTGCAAGCATGTGTGTGTGTGTGTGTGTTAGGGTTTTGTCATGTTACATCCCATTTTATACAACATTTTTTATTATATTCAAGAAGTAAAGCAATCATCATCATCAATTGCAAATCTACAAGGTATACATTTGCATTATTTACATTCAAGCATTTGAAATTACTTTCTTTCAAGGTTGATTCCTCAACTGGGGTTTGACTGAGGCAAACCCCTATCCACAACCCTTCTTCCCTTCTTTTGTCTATGTAGGTTGCAGGTGCACAATTGTAATTGCAGGATTGGAATCCACTTACAAAAACAAAACAACCCTTTTCAGTGCACAGATTTTTCAGAGGACCGTGTGCACTTTCAACACGGTCCTGAAAAATTTTCACCAAATTTGTAGGGCAAATCCGTATCAGTCTAAATATCACAAATCTAAAATTACAGCGTGATCCTGAACTAGTAGCTCTTCATTTCATTCATTTTATCTCTTTTTTTTTACATAATCAACAAGTCAACATATCTATTTACAAAAGAGGGCAAATCACTTTCCAACCCTTGCAATCCACTTGGAATTCATATCCTTATTCCCCTTGGATTTGGATCTAATGGATTCAAGTCCCTCTTTTGAATGTAAAATTTCTCCCAAGTGAAAATCATCCTAGTGCATCCTTTCTCTCTCCTAGGTGGGGAGTCACTAGGGTTCAATTTTCCACTTTACAGATGCAATGCAAAGCAATGGAATATAAGTATGTATATTGCAGATGGCAGATCCTAGTTGTTTTTTAGGTGTTGCAGACATGTTTATTAGTATGAGGATACATTTATTTTGATATGAGAAGTTTTGGTGTTGGTTGTGGCAATTGGTTTTGTGCTCCAGTCGTTCATGTAGTGACTTATTTCAAAAGTGCAGTCCTCCACATTTGTGTTTCGATGTAGATATGGTAGTGCAATTTTTGATATGATTGTTGTCATCGATTGAAATTGTTGTATTCATGGTTTTTATGCTTTGTAGGTCATGATCCAAATGTTGTTCTTCAAAAGTGTATTTAGTTATGCACTTGTTGAGCAAATCTTCATGCTTTGATTTCCTCTGTTTTCTTGATTTCTGATGATAAGTTGTTGATGATCAGTTATTCTTGTCTTTAACCTTGTAATGTTGAGTTGGATCATGCTCATTGTGCTCCATTAGCATGTTATTGTGGAATTTCGAGGATATTCTCTTTCCGGGTCAAGACGACCTTGAAAGTTCATGTTGTTTTGTTCTAGTGTTTGTAGTGTGTGATTTGACCATTGAAGATATTATCTGGGAAAATGTTGTCAAGGTCAATTTGATGTATATTCTTATTGTTACACTCATATATATACATACTCATATTATGTTTCATGGTATGAGGTGAATGGAATAGGAGATATGTATGAGTTGGTTAAATTGCAATGAAGTAAATGAAGAGTAAGGCAATAATCAATAAAGCAAGGAATTTGATGTTGAGTGAAAAGAAAAGAAGGAAAAATCTAGTGTGATAGTATATTGGAGAAGGCAGACGATGAAGTGATTTGCAGAGTTCCTAACTAGATCTAATACAAATGATTTGTGTGTTGTTTGAGCTTAATTGGAACTGATCCCATGCATATGTAGTTGCAATCCTCTCAGTTCATTTCTCTATTTTTTGGCAGTGAGCCTTTTTGATAGTGAGCCGTTGTATTTCAGGCAGCGAGCCCTTCAGGCAACATGCCTCTTTTTTAATCCCATATAACTATTTATATTATGTTGAGAGTTATCCCTCTCCATGGTTTTTCCCATTTGGGTTTTCCATGCATAAAAATCAGGTGTCTCTTATGGTTGCGCATGTTGTGCATTTTTTCTTCTATTGCATATTTCATTTCTTGTTGAGGATATCTTGGATATAGATAAGTTTCAGATTGTCAGTGTTTTTTATTTTGGGAATATTGATTCACCACCCCCCCTCAATATTTTGTTTTGTTCAACAACTCATACCTTATAATGTGAAAAAGGGTTATTTATTAAAAAGACACAATTGTAAAACATAAATAGAGTCCTAACTAAATTCTGCATTCATCATAAAGAAGGTTCAATGACTAAGATGAATGTAATGAAAAAATAACATTAGTAACTTAAATGTTGAAGTCATCTATTACTAGTAGGAAGATAATATTGTGTATTTAGTGGAGACCACATTTCTCATCATGCTTATTGTTGCATACATGTGTTCAATGTAGCTACAATAACATTGTTGTTTCTAAGCATTGCTTGGCTATACAAGGTCTACATGATGCATCCTTTATACAAAACATGTTAACTTCTTCGTGAGTTCAATATTAAAATAAATGATAATATTTAACACATTTTTACTAATAAACACATATACGCAAGTACTTATCATTTCATTAATATTTATGTTATAATGTTTAATAGTAGTCAAATGTTTGGAAAAGAATAAACAAGTTTAGCAGGATTTGAAGGATTTAAAAGATAAACGACGTAATTAAAAATTCAGTAAAAAGGCCAATTATCTTGCATTGCATGCATGGTAACATGCAACCTATTTTGGCATTGAAAAATCTACCTATATTGACCATTTTAGTATCTTATAAATTCTATTATTGGATTGCATTACATTACTTTAGTCCACCAAAGACATGCTGATTAGTTGGTTCTACCTTCATAT
Source organism: Cryptomeria japonica (assembly GCF_030272615.1). Classification (NCBI taxonomy): domain Eukaryota; kingdom Viridiplantae; phylum Streptophyta; class Pinopsida; order Cupressales; family Cupressaceae; genus Cryptomeria; species Cryptomeria japonica. The sequence goes on from NC_081405.1 coordinate 122,842,856, forward strand.
TTTGGCCAACTTGCCTCCTATAATTTTTTTACATACATTATAGTTATTAGTGTATTCAAAGAATTATATGCTCTCACTCATCCACTCTGGGATTTGGGTGAGTATATTTTGTGGATGCATATGCATTTTCATATTGCAAAATAAGTAGGGTGGGTTGTTACACAATATAAATGTTTGTGAAGCTAAACAACCAACTAGCCAACCTCAACCACTTTATATGTGATTGCTTTAATATAATAAATATTACACAAAACAATCAAGTGGTATAGGTAAAACCATGCGGTTGAAAACTATGAATATACAAAACCATTGACCCCAACAATTACTTTTTGGTACTAAGTTCTTTCAATATTAAATATTTTTCCAATGTGTAACCCACACATACAATACCTAACCAATGTCACTTATAAATTTGTGTGTAGGTCCAAATAAAAATTTAATATGGCTAAACACATATCCTAAAGATGAACCATAAATAAATTTTTTTTTTACATAATTTTTTTTAATATAATTGTATAACACTCTTTTCCTAACATTCTTCCACTTGCATAAATTGTATAAGGTTCAATTGATGAATTACATCATCAGGGAAATCTATAAAACAACATGGATCTCTAGCATGATCTCATGCTACAATAGGATACCGATAGTAAAATATAATGTGAATACCATCTTGAGCAAGAACTCCTCTCATCCTCTAGCATGCCACCTATGGAATAAAATGAACTTGCCAAGGTTAAGATGCACCAATCCAATTATTACAAAGGCTCTAGAAGTTGGTACACAATTAAAAAATCCATACAACTAGAAATCGAAACCACATAAAATAATAATATATCCAATCATACATACTTATAAACGTATTCAAAATAATGATTAGAACTCATGTCAACATTATATCCAAATCATAAATTGCAATCACAATGCCCTTGCATAAAATATGTGAATGAAGAACATACACATATAGAAGCTCCTAAGGTATGGATAATGTCAAATATGAAAATAGATCAAAGAATACCAAGTGTACCAATAAACACTTAAACTAAGGTGTAGCTAATAATTAAACCACATAGTAACAAAGAAAACACACAATGATCCACACATGTAACAAAAAACCACTACATACTCTCTCAACAAGTCACTATTGCAAGGAAGTTAAGTAGTGAAACAACTTCCTACACTAACCTTGAGAGGAGGGTAATGAAATTTTTTTACAGATTGTTACAACAGTTATAAAAACATAACAGAAATAAACAAAATATCATGCATACCACAACCTAGTAACACAATGATTTACGTGGGGAAAACCCTTTCGAGAGAAAAAACCCACACTCCAAAAACAACTCAATATATTATTCAGCAATCAATAACAAATTACAATATACTTGTAGAGAAATCTCTTCATGGGAATACTACTAATTAAAGATTCAGAGGTAACTCAATAGCTATTAGACTCTTACACACAACCTCTGTCTCACACACCTCATATATAGGAGATACAATACAAGAAACTATCAAACAATATTACAAAACCATGGGCTAAAACCACCCAATAAAGTAGAGCCAACCTTATCTCCATTATAGATGCCCTATGACATGTCAAAACACACATCAACATGTGTTCCTCCCTCTTAAAACTCATTTATGTGTCTAATGTACTATATATATCCCATTTAAGGAGTCCAAACTTCCGAAGGCCATAACCTGTGAACCGTGTGTCTGATTGACGAACCATTTGAAGTGTTGGAAAGCTTGCAAAGTTTTCTATCACCTCATAAACCACTATTCCATTTATGCCTACTTTTTAGGGTGTTTTGAAGCCTCTAAAGTCCTCAAAATCAATTTTAAACCTTTCATCGCACCCTTCAATAATAGAAACTTTAATATCTTCAAAACTAGCTTTGATCTTGTGACAAAAATTTACCAACATGCTTATCTAGCCAACAAGAAGCTTCAAGGAGAATCTCACACCATTTAGTGCTTAAACAAATACTTACTATAAATAGTAACCTCATGTAAAAGCGAGGTTGAGACACCATTTTTCCAACATTCTCCCACTTGTCGAACACCTTGCAAGAGCAAAGGGAGTATCAACACAATAATTTAATTGCTAGGGGCCATGAGGCCCATAGACTCTAAACACTATCTAAACTTCTTTGTGCTCACAACCTTAATTAAAAAATCTACAACATTCATCAAAGTCTCTACCTTAATCAACTTCACCATGCCATCTTTGACCATATCTTTGACAAAATGATACTAAACATCAATGTTCTTGGTCTGAGCATGAAATGTCAGGTTCTTAGCTAGGCAGATCGCACTCTGACTATCACAATAAACTATCACTGTACCTTGTTTTATTCCAATATCTAAACACAGTCTCTTAATCCAAATGGCTTCTTTACAAACATGAGTAGCTTCGATATACTCTACTTTTGTAGTGGACAAAGCAACCATAACCTGTCGCTTACTCATCCAACTAATTGCACCACCAAATAAAGTAAACACATAAGAACTGGTGGATCTTTTGCTATCAGTGTCATTTTCCCAGTTTGAATCCACATAACCATGAATATTAAGGGAAATCAAGTCTCCAACCAAATTACCATGATAAAACAAAGAATACTCTGGGGTAAACTTCAAATATCTAAAGACTCTATTGACTGCATCCTAATGAACTCTACCAAGATTAGACATATATCTGGAAAGAATTCCCACTACTTGGGCAATGCCTTGTCTAGTATAGATCATAACATACATCAAACTTCAAACTGCACTCTAGTAAGACACTCTGCTCATGTCTTTCATCTTTGATGGAGATGTAGAACAATCTGAAACAACTAGTTTTTCTCTTGCTATAAAAGGGACACACAATGGTCTATAATCCTGCATGTTGAACCTCCGTAAAACTGAATTCGTATACTTACTCTATCCTAGCCATAGATTTTTGTTTACTTTATACCTTCTAATTTCCATCCCAAGAATGTAACAAAAGGAGACTTAATTTCTCTAAAAATAACACTTCTACTAAGAATTACCTTTTGTGTAACAGGGTCCCAAAGCTTGTATCCTTTCACACCATAACTATAACCGATGAAGATACATTTCATAGCCTTGTTCTCCAACTTTGTTCGCTTCTCCTTTGGAATATGTGCATATGCCTCACAACCAAAAACTCTAAGATTTCTCAATGAAGGCTTGTGACTTGACCATGCTTCCATAAACATTTTATCAACAAGAGCTTACATAGGAGACATGTTAATTATGTAGCAAGCATTGGCAACAACTTTAGCCCAAAAATTTTGTTCTAAACAACCACCACATAACATACTCCTAGCCTTCTCCTTCAATTTCATGTTCATTCTTTTTGCAACTCCATTTTTCTCTGGAGAATATGGAGTTGTCTTTTGTTTGTTAATGCCATGTAGTCTTTACAGAATCTATCAAAATCATTAGAAAAAAATTCACCGCCATTATCAGTCTTCAAACAATTAATTTTCTTTTTAGTCAGCAACTCAACCATTTCTTTAAATTCTTTAAAATGGCTGAAAAACTTGAGATTTTCTCTTTAAAAAATATACCCATGTCCTACTAAAATCATCAATAAATGAAACATAATATGTGGATTTTCCAATCAAAGGAACATCTATAGGACCAAACATATGAGAATGAATATGATCAAAATCACCACAAGATTTATGAGAACAAGAGTACAACTGAACGTGGTTTTGTTTTCTATAAATGCAATGCTCACAGAAATCAAAGTCAAGATTACAATCATTCAAACCTTCAACAAAGTTTTTATATTTCAAGGTCCTTAAACCCTTTTCTCCAATGTGGCCAAGTCTCTGGTGCCATAACATAGTCTTCTCTGATGGTAACTTTTCTTTAGAAGAAAGAGCACCCTTAGGTACCTAAAAGCCATGTCCATCTGCTGAAGGTGAAACCCTCAAATTTTCCGATGACCACAAATTTACTTTTTAAAGAAGTGCTATTGCACTCAACAATGTATCCCTCTAGCTTATACAAAGTGTCGAACCTGATACCTCTAGCAATAACCATAGAACCCTTAATCATCTTACATCCTGCATCAAAAAATACTACCTGCACACTGCATCTATCAGTTTGCTCACAGATAATAAATTTTATTTTAAACCAAGGATGCACAACACACTGCTAATCCTTTATATTCTACCAACAAGAAACATGATTCTAACTCTATCTCAACCAACAATGTCTAAATGTGAATCGCCCAAGTACACCTTGCCTCCATTAAATTCTTCATATTCAGAAAACCAATCTTTATTGGAAGTCATATGAAAAGATGCACCTGAATCAATTGATTAACCATGCAAGATTACCTGTATGAGTAGCCAAAGCTGCAATGAATGCATCATCATCTTCCTTCTCTAACTCAGAATCAGAATCAAACTTCTTCTTTTCTTCTTTGCAATTCTTACAGATGTGACCTGAATTACCATAATTCTAGCAAATGACTTTGGACTTTCTAGGGGGTTTCGATCTCCCTCTGGATTTGGACTTATTGCGCTTCTCATTCTTTTTGCCTTTTTCCTTACGTCTTCCACGAAAAATTAGAGCATCCATCAAACTAATGGATACCTTCCTCCACATCTCTTCACCAAGTAGGGCACCCACCACATCTTCAAACTTCAAAACAATAGAAGTACTATCGATAGCCATAACAAGAGAATCCCACGAATTAGGCAAAGAACAAAGAAAGATTTGACATTTCTCCTCTTCATCGATCTTAACACCAACAGATTCCAATTGAGCTACCAACATATTAAATGCTTTTAGGTGATCTATTATATGTCCACCCTCTTCCATTCTCAAGGAATATAATTTCTTCCTCAAGAAAATGTGATTCAATCAAGATTTCGCTTGATACATTTCACCAAGCTTAGTCCATAGCTTCTGTGTAGAGTTCTCTTCCTGGACATTGATCAGAACAGAGTCTTCCAGGCACAATCTAATTAGACCCTTGGCTTTATGCTCCATAACATCATATTGAGAAACCGCAATAGAATCTAAGGGTCTTGAGACATTCAGATCAACAACATCCCACATATCTCAATCTATTAGCATATTTTCCATCTTAAGCTTCCTCATCTCAAAATTACTACCATTAAATTTATCCACTTCTATTATCCCTAAAAAAATTGCCGTCTGAAAATTCCTACAACAAGAACAAAGTGGCTTCTACACAAGCTCCCACTCAAATCTAGATTAGTTCAAAAAACCCAACCCACAACTGAAACCAAAGATGATCAGGCTCTGATACCACTTGCAAGGAAGTTAAGTAGCAGAACAACTTCCTACACTAACTTTGAGAGGAAGGTAATGCAATTTTTTTATAGATTAGTACAATATTTACATAAAATTAACAGAAATAAATAAAATATCATGAATACCACAACACATTAACATAGTGATTTACATGGGGAAAACCCTTTGAGGAGAAAAAACCCACACTCCAAAAGCAACTCAATGTATTATCAACAATCAATAATAGATTACAATATACTTGCAGAGTAAAATCTTTGCAAAAGTACCATTAATCAGAGATTCAAATGTAACTCAATAGCCATAAGACTCTTACACACAACCTCTATTTCACACACCTCATATATAGGAGATACAATACAAGAAACTATCAAACAGTATTACAAAACCATGGGCTAAAAATACCCAATAAAGTAAAGTCGACCTTATCTCCATTATAAATGATCTATGATGTATCAAACCACACATAAATATGTGTTCCTCCCTTTTACAACTCATTTATATGTTCGATGCAATATATATTTCCCATTTAAGGAGTCCAAACTTCTGGAGGCCATAACTTGTGAACTGTGTGTCTGATTGATGATTCGTTTGAAGAACTAGAAAGCTCATAGAGTACTCTATCACCTCATAAACCACTATGCTATTTATTCCAATTTTTAAGGGAATTGAAGAGCCTCTAAGGTCCTCAAAATTAATTTTAAACCTTTCATTTCACCCTTCAAAAATAAAAACTTTAATATCTTCAAAGCTAGCTATGATTTTGTGACGAAAATTTACTGCCATGCTTATCTAGCCAACCAGATGCTTCAGAGAGAATCTCACACCATTAGGTGCTTAAACAAAAACTTACTATAAAAAGTAATCTAATGTAAATGCAAGGTTGAGACACCCCTTTCCTATCATTCTCCCACTTGTTGAAAACCTTTCAAGAGCAAAGGGAGTATCGACATGATAATTTAATTTTTGGGGGCCATGAGGCCCATAGACTCCAAACACCATCTGAACACCTTTGTGCTCACAAACTTAGTTAAATAATCTTTAATATTCATCAAATTATCTACCTTAACCAACTTCACCTTGCCATATTCGACCATATCTTTGATAAAATCATACTAAACATCAATGTGCTTGGTCCTGGCATGAAATGTCGAGTTCTTAGCTAAGCAGATCACACTTTGACTGTCACTATAAATTGTCACTGTACCCTATTTTATTCCAATATTTGAACACACTCTCTTAAGACAAATGGCTTCTTTACAAGCATTATTAGTTTCCATATAATCTTCTTTTGTAGTGGACAAAGCAACCACAACCTATTGCTTACTCATCCAACCAATTGCACCGCCAAATAAAGTAAACACATAAGCAATGGTGGATCTTCTGATATCAATATCACCTACCCAGTCTGAATACACATAACCATGAATATCAAGGGAAATCATGTCTCCAATCAAATTACCATGATAACACAAAGAATAATCTGAGGTACCCTTCAAATAGCCAAAGACTCTTTTGACTGCATCCCAATGAACTCTATCACTATTAGACATATATTTGGAAAGAACTCCCACTACATGGGAAATGTTTGGTCTAGTACAAACCATAACATACATCAAACTTTCAACTGCACTTTGGTAAGCCACTCTGCTAATGTCTTCCATCTTTTATGAAGATGTAGGACAATTTGAAACAGATAATTTTGTTCCAACTATAAAAGGAACACAAAATGGTCTACAATTCTGCATGTTGAACCTTTGTAAAACGGAATTCATATACTTAATCTAGCCTAGCCATAGCTTTTTGTTTTCTTTATCTCTTCTAATTTCCATTCCAAGAATGTGTTTCATTGCACCAAGATCTTTGATTTCAATGTTAGTGGCAAGCTAAGACTTTAGTTTTGAAACCATACCTTTCCCTTTACCAATGAATAACATATCATCAATATATAATGCAATATACAAAAAATGATTACCATCAAATTTATATTAAACAAAGTGATCTAATTTAGAACGCTCAAATCCCAAACTCAACACATATGTATCAAATTTATGGAACCACATCGTAGGACTCTGTTTGAGGCCATACAAATATTTCTTTAATTTATAGACCAAATTACTTTTACCTTTCACCACATAGTGCTCTAGCTGTGTCATATAAACATATTCCTCCAAATCACCATGAAGGAAAGTAGTTTCACATCCATTTTCTCAACCTCTAAATCATAAGCAACAACAATAGAAAGCAAATATATAGTGGATGTCATTTTTGCAAGAGGAGAAAATATCTCACCATAATCAACACCCTTAACCTGAGAGTAGCATTTTGCAACCAACCTTGCTTTATACTTCTTAATGTTTCCATTTGAACCAATATTTTTTCTTGAACAACCATTTGCAACCAACAAGCTTCTGTCCTTTAGGCAATGGCACAAGATCCCATGTATCATTTTTTTTCAAAGCTATCATTTCTTCTTCCATAGCAATCTTACAAGATTCTGCATCATTCATACCTAATTCCTCTTCTAAAAATATAGGTTCATCCACATTAGTATTCAAAGAAAAAATATATCTCCAATCATTAGGTGAATACCTTTTAGGTGGTTGTCTATGTCGTGTAGACCTTCAAACAAGCTGAGTTGGAGGTTCTTCCTCATCCTTTGAAGATTCAGAGCTAGATGATCTTTCCTCAACTTCTTGCCTATCAAGTTGTCTCGATTCAACTATTTTAGGCGTAGAAGGGAATTGAACTACATCTTCTTATTTAGTTTTTTATCGCTGCAATGTAATAGAAGGAGACTTAGTTTATCTAAAAATAACACTTATACTATGAATTACCTTTTTTGCAATAGGGTCCCAATGCTTGTATCTTTTCACACCATAACTATAACCAATGAAAATACATGTCATAGCCTTGTTATCCAGCTTTGTTCACTTCTTTTTTGGTACATGTGCATATGCCTCACAACCAAAAACTCTAAGATGTCTCAATTAAGGCTTATGACCTGGTCATTCTTTGATAGGCATTTTATCAACAAGAGCAGATGTAGGAGACTTGTTAATCAGGTAGCAAGCAGTGGCAACAACTTTAGCTCAAAACTTTTGTTCTAGACCAACACCACTTAACATACTCCTAGCCTTTTCTATCAATGTCTTCTTCATTCTTTCTGCAACTCAATTTTGTTGTAGAGAATATGAAGTTGTCTTTTATTTGTTAATGTCACAATCTTTATAGAGTCTATCAAAATAATTAGAGCAAAATTCACTACCATAATCAGTCCTCAAAGATTTAATTTTCTTTCCATTCTAGAACTCAACCATTGCTTTAAATTCTTTAAAACGACTGAAAACTTCAGATTTACTCTTTAAAAAATATACCCATGTCCTTCTACTAAAATCATCATTAAATGAAACATAATATGTGGATTTTCCAATCGAAGGAACTATTGTCACGAAGGATTGCACCCATGATGCTAAGTGTGAAACCAAGCAATCCTGTGAAATATGGAAACACCTTTGAGCCTGTGGGTTGCTCAAGTTGAAGGTGAATCTCTAGGTTATGGGTTGGCTTCCCTTGAATCCCTACTAAAACTAAATGACTGATGTGGAAAAGAGTAAGAAATATTCTGAAAATACTGAAAGTTGCAACTAAACTAGGAGGTGATACACCTAAATTATAATAATAATAGCCTAAAAACCCACAAAGATATGAAAGAACTTCATCCACACAAAATAATTTTACTCTTCAACCACATAAATATTTCCTAGGAAGGCTAAGGGAATCATAAACTTGGAAGGAAAACCATTTTCACAACCAAATTGACAAATACCTTTTTTACACAACCTAAAACCTGTGATTATATGAAAAGCAAGGACAAATGCACGTAAAAGAGATGGAAATTAAAAGGTTTCTGGATCAAAACACAGTAAATCTCTATTAAATTTGTAAATGAACATGCATAATTACCAAGGCAAACACATGAAACTCTGTAATATCAAAGGAATCCTGCTATAAAGCTGAAAGACTAAAGTGTTGAGATATAATGCTTTTTTACAAAAATGTGTATGCAAAAAAGAAAGAACCTGAGGGAAAAAAAAGGAGAAATGAATATATAGAAGGTTCTCCTTCAAAAAAACCCTAAAATGAAAAAACTGCATGAGAAAAAGCTTTGGGCAAATTTGCCCAAAATAACATAAAAAACTCATGCATAACCCTGTCAAAAATAGCCTCCAATGCTCAAAGTAGATCTGCCACTGATACTTCATGAAAAAACCATTCCTTGTTGTAAATAGAACTGCTATAACTACTAAAAATAGCCCTGAGAAAAAATAACTCATCCTCTAAAAATTTGCATCCCAATCTCGCCAAATATAGCTCAAAAAAAGAAAAACACTCCCACCACTAAAAATTGCATGAACCTGGAAACCAAAAATAGCTCATGAAAGAAGACAACTCCCTCTCTACTGATAATCTGCATGATTACTGCCAAATATTGCTCAGAAAAATTTGCATGCCCCCTTCTTGAAAAAACTTGCATGCATATGTTTCTATCTTGGGTTTTTGAAAAAGTTTTATTCTAACACTCAAATAAAACAGTTTGTTTTATTTGAGTGCTAACGTAAAACTACATACCTTTATAATATTTTTATTTTAGTATTTCTTGAAATATTTATTTATTTTAATTTCAATAAATAATAAAGTAAAAGCATTAACTTTAGTACAATAATTCTTTTTATATTATATAATATAAAATAATTAAGACTTTTAATAAATAAAAGAAGTCTTAATTAAATTATATTATATAATATAAGAATTAACATGGCTTCTTTTAATATATTCCTTTAACAAAGAATAGCCTAGGTTGCATGACTTTCAAGTCATGACCACGACTTTCATTACATACCTGATTTTTTTTATTTCTAAAGAACAAACAAATAAAGCCCGCTCCATGATTTGAATTAGGGCATATGATATATTCAAGGAACCTTAAAAAGACTTTTACTTTTCACTCTGTCTTCTTGGAGAAGACTCTCACTATGTGGCCTCCAAGCATGGATGTTTGAGCTCGGGCTAGGGTTTAAGTAGGGATTTGAGGCTTTAACTTGGACTTTGGCTTGCTTTCGAACTCCCTTGCATGAATATTCTACGTGGTATGTGGTGTTTTCTCCTTTTATCATGCAAAGATTATTTTCTAAAAGAGATTTATTGTAGAAATATCTTCTTTCTATGCATGGAATCGGTGACTGTATCTACAATATTCCTACCTTTGTTGTGTATCTAGATGCATGTATCTAGGGTTCTAATAAAAACTTCAACACTAGCCTGCACCCAGATTTTGTAGGGTTTATACTTTGATATATGTTCATTGTGACTATGGATGCACGATTTTTAATTGTATTCCACAATATACTCATATCGTTCCTCCTTCAGTTTTAAGACTATCCTTTGGTTTGAAGTATGACTCAGTTTATTAATTAAGGGTGTTATGGATACAAATGTTTTCATGGCTATTTGGGGTTTTGATCACTGTACCCTTTACTGCTACACATGAATTGCTTGAAATCTCTTTCAAAACACTATTTTTCAGTCCTTTGAGCCTTATGGCTGCCCTTTGGCATAACCTCTATTCTTGAATGAGTGAGGTTGTAGATTTTGAGTTTGTTGTCTTTTATCACTCCACGTGAGTTGTTTGATAGTATAAGAACTTTCATCTGTCATCATGCTATGGGCTGCTTGCGTTAACATATACTATCTTTACTTCTTTTATCTGGTATTATGAACTTGGCATTATCACTGCTCATTCTATTTGATAGCATTTCCTTCTCAAGGTTTGAGATCTTTAATGGTACTGCACTTTGTTTTCACTATTGTATTGAACCTATCTTTGACTGCTTATGAGGCTGCCACCTTGCCCTTCTATAAGTGACTATGATGACCTTTTGTAGTGTGCATTGATAAAGGCTTGATAGGATTATGTTGTTACAATGATCTTTCTTTCACTGTACTTTGGGTTATAGATGCTCTTTAACAACGAGTAGGATAACTACATTTTTGGCATATAACACAGTGAAAAGATCACTATCTTTTATTTCTCTTTAATCCTAAAACTTGATGCTACTGTATTCTCTTATCGATGTTTTTTCTTTGTGATTATGATCCTATGGCTGGCTGGCTATACCCATTACTTGGTTTGTTTTGATCGTCTCTTGGAAAGGCCATATCTTCAATAAGTTGCTTATATTATATAGATGATTATTTTGATAGTAAATATTGCTCAATCTATGGTAGACCCTACACGCTCTTGATTCACTTCATCCTTTTACCTCGAGACCCCTTTCTTTGTGATTTTGACAACTCATGAGTGATATGATATTCCTTCATGTGATAGCTTTGGAAGATGCTCTCTTTACCTCTATTTCTTAGAACTTTCTACCTAGTTCTTTGGTGGTTCTTTCAATCCGTCTTCAGATTTGGTCCATTCACCACTATGTTATTCATCCTTTCTTGGTTATCTATTGAATCATCTACTCTTTGCAATGAGGTTATAGACTTCTATTGTGACTTAGGACAGTCACTGTCTTTTGAGTTCCATGTGTTACTATTTACTAAGTTGTCATTAGTTTTATGTCCAAGTCATTCTATATACTCTAGTCGGTTATTACTACTGAAATATTTAGTCGGTAAGCACAGAGCAGTCGGCTACAAAAGTTACAAGTCACAGAGTTTAGTATACACCGAGCTGTCTACCGAGTAACATTCTATGAATATCGAGCAGCAAAGATGGTATACCGAGTTGATACACACCGAGTGAAATGTGTTACCAGATTCATTGAACCTAAACACATATGGGAAACGTGTTACAAAGATCGAGGAACAAGAAACCGTTAACAAATTGGAAATTGCACTTATAGATTTTATATGATTTTGAGGTCATCTATCCAATGAAATAATTTTGTATGGTTATTCATTTAATGAATCATGTTTGTAAGATCGAAGCATGAACAAGATCACCGTCACAAGAGATCTATTTATACATAATGAATTGAGGATCAAAATATATGTGTAAAGCAAGACATATGTGAAAAGCAAAATCATGGAAAAGCACAGAGTGTTATGACTATTACGATTGACAAAGATACACAAAGGTCACCGAGAAGGATTTTAGAAAACAGTCAAGGAACAGAGTAAATAGAAAGGTTTACTGAGTTATTTTATGATTTACCGAGGTATGCTATAAGCAAGGTAATTTCATTTTGAGGACATAGAATTTGCTATAACATTTCAGATGTGAAGTTGCAGATATTTTGTAAGATTTTGATTGTAATATTTTGAGTTGTAAGAGAAACCTTTAACAAGGTAAAAGACTCTAACAAAGTCTATAAATTGTAAAGCCTTTAACCAGGTGCAACATTTAGAATAAGTGTTGTAAAATCCTTTAGCAAGGTAGATCTAAAGATCTTGATACTCCTAACAGGGTAAGCTATCAAAAATAGCTAAACATGTAGCTCTAACCGAGCAACCTTTATTATTGCAGTAGTGAAGTTGTGGGTGCCATCCCCACTGCATTTTTTCTCTCTAACAAGGAGTTTCTACATAACCAAAATATATGTGTTATGGAGTGAATCATGTATGATTGTTATTTGTTTTAGCATTATATTATGTTACAGCAGTTTTTCAGTTTATGCTTAACAGTAAAGTTATTGTTGAAGAAAAGATTTGAAGTACTAATTCACCCCTCCCCTCTAAGTACATTAGCTTTCCATATTGGGCCTAACAATTGGTATTAGAGCTTGAATCTTGGAAAAGAGTTTAACTGCCTAAAGAGAAAGATCTTGTCAATGGAAGGCTACAAACAATCTCGGAGAATTGTGAATCTTCAAAATGAATTGGATCATGCTAATCAAGTGATTGCTGACATGCAGAAACAAATGCAAAAATCTCTGAAAGTTAGAAGAAGATTGTCTGATGATTTGTAGGACTCTCAAGAGCTGGTGGAACAAATTGAGACATCATCTGAGAATAGTATATCTGAAGAGACTGAAGAAATGATTGGAGCATTAAAATAAAAGAACAAAACATTGATTGATCAGCTAAAAGCAATGAAAAGAGAACATGAACATTTTAGCACACAGATGACTGAAAATCTTGATGCATTGAGGACAGCCGAGGATAAATTAAGAGATCTAGAAAGAGAAAAACAACAGCTTGAAGCATTAGTATCTAAAAAGAATGTTGAAATCACAAGGTTGATTGGAATTTAACAAAATCTGTCATATCAATTGGGTTATGCACATCATGAAGCAAATCTAAAAGATGATGAGAATCAAGCATTGAAACTTGAAATATCAAGGTTAACCGGTGAACTTGAAACTGAGAATAAATCCAAAGAAACACTGAAGAAGAGTTATGAAGCATCAAAGATGTTAGGTGAGCAACTGAATACAAAAAGACCCAACAAAGTTGTAGGACTCGGTTACAAAGGAAAAGACTCTACTGAGAAGGGAATCCACACTACCGAGAGAGGAGAATCATCAAAGCAAGCTGAAAATAAGAAGAACATCAAAGGAAAGAAGCCTATTTGCAACTTCTGTGGAAAACAAGGACATACTACCAACTATTGCCAAAACAGAAAAGGTAAGCAATCAAATGTCACTAGGTCCAATGGTTATTATTACAATTGCAATTAATTGGTCACACATCTAACCAATGTAGGATAAAGTCTACTAGCAATTATCAGAAGGCAAAATTCAAAGGGTTTTGTAAAAACTGCAATAGATATGGACACAGTACTGAGAAGTGTTGGTTTAAGTAGAAGAACTACATGTGTTCTGCACATCGAGCAAATACTAGAGGTTACTGAACTCACACAGATCTGAACCAACAGTATACTGCAGTACCATGGGATTACAATACAACGATATGGTGTGAATGTTGTGGAAGATATGGACATATAAGTGCCAACTGCTTTATAAGGTTTGGAGTGAACAACCGAAGATCATGGAGAAATCCTAGTATGGCATGTTCTCATTGTCACAAAGTTGGACACTTGGCTAGAGATTGCAAAGATCAACCTAGAGGAGATATTGAAGAAATTAAAAGCAAATTCCAAATGATTTGGAAAAAGAAGGAAATTGTGTCAAATGAAGAAAGCACCTTACCTACCGTGTTAGGTGCATCTATTCCAAATTAATTGGTAAAGGTATGAAGGGACTGCATTCTCTCAAGGTTAAAATCTTAATAGTTCCTATTTTATCATGTACTTAATTCAAAATCTGCATAGCTAAGATGCATTAGCAAGTTTCAAATTTTATCAAGTCTTTTGGAGCACTAGTCAAGTCAGTAAATGCAGGAAGCCTGTCAAGTCAGTAAAAGCAAGAAGTCAAGCTATTCAGTAAAATCATAATAAGGAAGGTAAATCGGTTTAGTGGAACCGAGTGCATTTAATGTTTTCTAACCTAACTGCACGGATCCCGATAAGGTAAAATGTGTATTTAAAGCTTTTGCGCGGTCATTTTACACTTACCAAGTTTTTCAGAAAGCAGAGTGAAGCGATTCAAAGGCAATCAAATCTCTTCTGAAGCGAAATTCAAGGTATTTATATCAATCACAATGCATTGTCAAGCAAGTTAACTGATCATATTAGTTGTGAATATCTGTGTTATATTTACTAAGTGGAAAGTGTCTACTGGTTAAAAAATTTCAAACCCTAAGGCTCTTTCATTAGTGATTATCCAAGTTTGACATGGCTCCTAAGATTCAGAAACTTGTTGTTATTGAAAACATTGAGAAACCCTCACTGAAATACTCTCTATCTCCCAAAGTAGCATCTGAACCGGATGATAAAACTACATTTTCACTCATTCCGAATAGGGTTTTATTAGTTGAGGATGTCAGATTCTTCACTAAGTGTCGGGTTGAGGAACTAGGTCACACAGAGATCAAGGACATGTATGATGAACTGTGTATCGATGGTAAACTGGATAGCAAGTTTGAACATATTAAAGTCAAGGGATTGATCAAAGCCCTAACCTACCCGCGAGTCTTCAAACCCCAATGGGTTAAATTTGTTTTGAGCAGATTTCATGATGACTTTATGTGGTTAGAGGAGCAACCATTCAAGATCACTAAGGAAATCATCCACTTGATCACCGGTTACCCTATATTCGACCATGCCCGAGCTCAGAAAATTATTTCACAAAAGGAATTGATCACTTTAACCAGAGTTGAATCTGATTGCAGAGGTCTGAAACTAAATAATGTCATAGATGCAAAGCTGAAGTTTGCAATTAGAGTCATAGGTTATTGTTTCTTCCAATCGGCAAGGGAAAATAGTGTGCCATGTGCAGCTATTGATTTAGCTTATAAAATTGTGAAGAAAGGTATGAAAATTGATCTATGTGAAGTGTTGTTGAAAAATCTGTTTGAAAATCTGAACACCATAAGGAAGCCAAAGAAGAACAACTCGGTGAACACACTGAAGTTTGGATCACTCTTGGTATGCATGTTTTTCTACTTTGAGAAATTCTTTCCATCAGCCGGTAAAGTAGTTTGGGAGCTACACCGACCAATCACCCATCAAATCAATGACTTCATCAAACAGCTAGGTGATAACTTCAATGAGATTATGGATGATTATTTTAGCAACTTTCAGGAAAAGATGCATAACAGGCACAGGATACCACCCCAGTTAGTGGAGAAATACAAGGATAGTATATGTTTTGAAGTGGACACCAACTACTGCTATGTCAATGCGGTAGAACTGAGAACTCAATCTTTGTCACCTATGGGTTATGAGATTGATTTTGACATTGCACAGCAGCAGATAGATTCTTTTCTTGCACTACCAAGGCATGCTACTAGGATCAAATATGGTACATATGAAGAAGTCAAAGAAAAAGTTAAGATGAGCATTATAGTGCCAAAGGCTACAAGGAAAGCAACTAAAATGATTAAAGCATTAACGGAGAAATTTGGAGAAGGTTCTTCCTCCACTCCTATCAAGAGCATTCAAGTCATCACCGAGGAGGAATCTGAAGCCCAAGAAGCAGCTATTACATTGAGCACCGAGTTGCCAAAAGGGAAAATTTTGAAAAGAAAGAAACAGGATACATCACAAGTATCACCGAATCCTTTAGTAAAGTGCCCAAACACTAGATCATCTGCAGTGTCACCGAGAAAGAAACAGAAAAATGTTGCAGTTCCAAAGGTAACAAAAACTTATAAGAAATATACTCGGAGACTCATTTTGAATAAAGAGTCCAGTGACACCGAATCTGAAGACGTAAGTAAATTTCAGATTGTTAAAAGTAAAAAGGAAAAAGTACATAGTGTTAATAACTTTTGCAATAGTCTGAAACAATATGGTGGATTTGGAGCATTTAGATATCTAAAATATGACTCCATATCTGATCAAGAAAAGAGACAAATAGAAGAAGCTGTAATCTACACTCTTATGAAATTCTGATTGGTCCCATTGGAAGTAACTAATTCTCTTCCAAAAGAATTGTATTTTCATATTGATAACAGGTGGAAATATGCCACGGACTCGGAAAAACAGATAAGAGAAAGAAGTCTGGTACATCTCTTTCCAGACATGTCGGTAGATGAGATAAGTGAACATCTGAAAAACTACCACACAAACTTCCTAGTCAAGCAAAGAGCCTTGAAACTAATGAATGGCCTTTATCATGAAGTAGAGAAGGAAACAAAAGAACAGTGGCAAGAAATTTTTTGAATCAAGAGTACTATTGAGCAAGAAGAAGTTGAAATAGTGTACATCACCAAGCAAGATCCCGCTGAAACTATACAACATGATGAGGATGTCATGGATACCGAGGAACGGGAACAGGAAATGATAGAAGGGAATGCTTATGCCAAACTGGTATCAAGTGAGTCAATTTTGGAACAAGTCAAGTCCTATCCTCTGGTAAGTCAACATGTTTCAACCGAGACACCTCAGGATACTAAACAAGGAAAAGAGGGTCACTAGTCTATAGAAGGAGAAGCTACTTCTTAGGCCACCAGGGAACAGACTTCTCAAGCCCCTTCAAGTACTAACAATGTTACAACTGAGACCCCGAGCAAGGATTCACCGAAGGCTACATCTGAGGCTAAAGAAATTGACAAAAGTGTTGCCTCTACTGAGCAACCTACCGAGGGTGAACAAGCCTCCCAAGCCCTTGTATTAGTTCAACCAGTGAAAGCCTCATCCTCTAAAGAGAAGAAAATGAAAAAGTATAGTTTCAAGTTAGATTTGTCAAAACCAATTGTGTTGCCGAATGTAGACATATCCAAATTAAAAGGGCAAGCACTTATTAAATTAGGTGAACTATGCAAAGCCAAAGTAGAACAAGAGAAACAAATGGCTATACAAAAGAAAAATAGAGTACTTCAGAAGGTCAAAACACTATTAACAAAAATGCTACCTAAAGCTATAGTGACAAAAGATGCAGCCATCCATATTCAACTAGATGAACTACTCAATAAGATCAAGACATCTGGAGTAGATGCATCTGAATACCTGAGCAAATTGAAGGACAAAGAGCTCACTACAAAAATGATTGAAGAGGTACAAAAAGCCATAGCTATCAGTAAAGTAAAACTTGTCAAATTCATTACTGAGTTGTCCCCTCAACTCTCAAGCACATTCTTTATTTATTTCAAAAACTCTATACATTTTCTTTATTCATTAAATATATCAAGAATAAAACAGAAGTGATTGAGAAAGAGATCACCGATCTCTCAAATAAATTGACCACTGAGCCATATTCTATTCAGAATTTCTATACCAAGTTACAAACGCTCATGGCTCAACAATTGGAACTTAGGAGTGAAGAGCACAAAATAAGGATGGACATTATGACTCTTCAAACCTTATTCATTCCACACTTGTCCTCCATTCAAGAACAAATCAACAAGGCTACCTCCTTATCCACTTAGCCAGAGGGAAGCACTTTAGATGGACTGATTTCACTGTTAGCTGATATTACAACTCAGAATTCACTCATGGATAGTGTCAAGGATGCACTCTCTGCCGCTCTCACTGATGCCAGAACAAAGTACAAATCCATTTTTTACTAGTTGCCTCCACTGAATGGTAACTAGTTTTGATGTTTGTCAAAAAGGGGGAGTATAGTGTATACAAGAGGAGTATACCGAGCAAATCAGTGTACAGATAATTTTGACAGGGGGAGCAGTGATCACCGAGCAGAATACAGAATATTGATCATAGTGCATGCATAAGCAGAGTTATGTACAGTATATTGATAAGAGGAGTATATCTGAGTATACTAGTCCATTGACAAATGTATATACTGTCAGTTTAGTCAAATTTTGTAAGTATATAGATTTTTGAGTTATGACTTTGAAAGAAGTTTTGTCAAACATTTCAAAACTAATGTCAAAAGGGGAGATTGTTACTATTTACTAAGTTGTCATTAGTTTTATGTCCAAAGTCATTATATATACTCTAGTCGATTATTACTACCAAAATATTTAGTCGGTAAACACAGAGCAATCGGTTACAAAAGTTACAAGTCACAGAGTTTAGTATACACCGAGTTGTCTACCGAGTAATGTTCTATGACTATCGAGCAACAAAGATGGTATACCAAGTTGATACACACCGAGTGAAACATGTTACCAGATTCATTGAACCTAGACACATATGGGAAATGTGTTACAAAGATCAAGGAACAAGAAACCGTTAACACATTGGAAAGTGCTCTTATAGATTTTATATGATTTTGAGGTCATCTATCCAATGAAATAATTTTGTATGGTTATTCATTTAATGAATCATGTTTGTAAGATCGAAGCATGAACAAGATCACCATCACAAGAGATCTATTTATACAGCATGAATTGAGGATCAAAATATATGTGTAAAGCAAGACATATGTGAAAAGCAAAATCATAGAAAACCACAGAGTGTTATGACTGTTACGATTGATAGAGATACATAGAGGTGACTGAGAAGGATTTCAGAGAACAGTCAAGGAACAGAGTAAATAGAAAGGTTTACCGAGTTATTTTATGATTTACCAAGGTATGCTATAAGCAAGGTAATTTCATTTTGAGCACATAGAATCTGCTATAACATTTCAGATGTGAAGTTGTAGATATTTTGTAAGATTTTGACTGTAATATTTTGAGTTGTAAGAGAAACCTTTAACAGGGTAAAAGACTCTAACAAAGTCTATAAATTGTAAAGCCTTTAACCAGGTGCAACATTTAGAATAAGTGTTGTAAAATCCTTTAGCAAGGTAGATCTAAATATCTTGATACTCCTAACAGGGTAAGCTATCAGAAATAGCTAAACATGTAGCTCTAACCGAGATACCTTTATTATTGCAATAGTGAAGTTGTGGGTGCCATCCCCACCGCAGTTTTTCTCTCTAACAAGGAGTTTTTGCGTAACCAAAATATATGTGTTATGGAGTGAATCATGTATGATTGTTATTTATTTGTTTTAGCATTATATTATGTTACAGCAGTTTTCAGTTTATGCTTAACAGTAAAGTTATTGTTGAAGAAAAGATTTGAAGTACTGATTCACCCCTCCCCTCTTAGTACATTAGCTTTCCATATTGGGCCTAACACCATGTTGACCTATAGCTTGGTATATGACTGTGATAACTATTATCTCTTCTCTTGATCTTATTGCCCACATAGCTGCTTATTGAGATGAAACCATTACTGACTTTTAACTTCTCTTTGATGACTATTCTATTATAGTATCTTAGACTTATGATGATGAAATTTTTTTTGCTCTCTGACTGGAAAATATGTTGTAGTTTGTGAATGGTCATTCCTTTGTTACTCTATTCTAAGGACTTATTATGCATTGTGTATGATCTTTAAGGTCTCTGAACAATAGGTGCCCATAATATCTTTGACTGTAATTAATCATTTTTCTAAACTATCAAAATCACTATGGACTGTTCTTTGATATTGATGCCTGGGATGCTTATAGGACTGTGTACTAGCTGTTGTAGCTGCAAATCTTCTTGTTGACTCACTCACTATTACCACACCTTTATTCATGATCCTTGGTATTGTGACTATCTTCTATTAGGCCTTCATCATTTTCTTTAATTTGTCCTTGTGATTGTATTTATTAATGATGTTGGTCTTATATTGTGATGACTGTTGATATTATTGAAGAATGGCTTCATGGTCTTTAATCATTAACAATAAACTTCATTATTGGCCTTGATCCACCTTAAGTATTGTGACTGCAATTGTGGATATACTCAGATGTATATAATGTGCTCACTGTAGCTTCAGGATAAGTACTGATAGTAGATGGAATCATTTGATACCTGGCAGTTGTGACTAACCCTTTTTATTTATTGATATTGACCTACATCCTAACCCTATAAGATGTCACTATTTTGGTTTGGTTCATCATTGAGTATTTAATAATAGTTATATGGTTATGACTGCATCTTTGATGTTATTCTTGTTCTCTGTCACCATTGATGCCTTGGGCTCTGGTAAAATACAATCACTATCCTTAATATGTATGACATATGACTTTGATGAATTACCTTGACTATGAACAATGGTGAATAACATTTTTCATGATTCCTTGTTCTATCATTGGTGTTGCTATTATGGAGATCAATTGACACAAAGGACTATGTTTTATACTCTTATTGTGTTTATTGCTAGATGCTAGGCACACTGGTCCTTTGATCATAATGCTACATTTATATCTTTTGTGGCATGCATCATTATAATCCTATCCAATGCTATAGTGATGAAGGTTTCTATTGTCTGTATATATCTCATTGAGATTATAATTCTGATATTGTTGTTGAATGAAACTAGCTCCTGTCTATTATGTGCTTGAGGACTATTTATCATGGATAGGCTGCTATTTTTAGTGGGTGACTTCACTATTCTCTATATGGAGGATATCTTCATGATCTTGGACTGTATTTATAATATTCATGGCTGGGATTGTGAGAACCTTGACTAGAACTTACCTTTGGCAGTGACTCTAAGATATAGAGGAAATGTGGCCATTATTATTTAGACTCATGGTTGTCACAGGTTTCTCTAAGCAGACCATTCATTCCCTTTGTGATGTCTTATCAATGCTTTGGGTTGGGGCTCTAATCATGTAGTGGCTACTTCTAATGACTTTTGACTGCTCTGAGATGACTTTGGGAAATGATCTTTGTGTGGACTATACATTGCATCAATCATCATGCAAATCTCTATGTTAGAGTGCTCTTTGTATTATCATGATAGCTTTTAGAGGCTGACTTTCTTCATTGGTCTTGACAATGAATAGTGATTGTACTTATGTGATTTGGAGACTACAAAAATGTGTCCCTTGATTGAGTTTAGAATCTTTGACTATACTCTTACTTGTTGTATGCTATGTTTTAATTTGTTCCTTTACATCAGGAAAACAACAAATTAGTCTTACCACTACTCATATCTGTACACCTCTGAAAGTCTTTTTTCATAGACTGCTAACTGTGATTTATGCATTGTTATTACTAATCTTCGAATGATGCAATACCTGTTGGCATTGTGTTGTCATTGATGTCAACTAGTATAGAATGACCGGTGTAGGAGATAGAAGTGTATTGGTGACATTGATGTCAACTAGTATTGTAGGTCATAGGTACACAAGTCATCGTTGGGATTTGTTGAATACATGCACTGGATACTGGTATGGTATGATGATCGGTAAGTAATGTGTTGGCATTGGGTGACTGCTAACCGATAAGCATGTGCCTAGTAAGTGTGCAACATGTTGGGATATTGATTGTGATGAAGAGGCAGAATGTTACAAATATCACATCAACACCGGAGGTGAAGCATGTGCAGGCCATCGGTAAGAGTTAGATGTTACACAACAGGACTCCCACCGGATGAAGAAAAGATTGACAGAGAATGTGTTGCTTCAGTAAGCAAGGATGACATATGGGAATGCTACCAGGACATATGTCAAGTTGAAGATGCATCTACTCCTTAGGGATGTCACATTAATACCAACAACTAACATAGATCCTTTCCTATCAGTAAGTGGTGATACCTTGCTTATCCCAGTTTACTTGGCATACATCATGACTCTCCAGGATAAGACAATTTGAGTAAGCAAAGGTAGGTGATTGGATGCATAGAGTAGATGACTAATGTAGAAGATGAGGAAGCCTCCATAGGATATGTTCAAAGATGTGCACCAATTCAACATGAGAAGAAATATTGTGCTACCAAGGCAGAGAAGGAAGAGTTAAGATGGTGAGTTTTCCTCCTTGGCAAACCAGTTGAGAAGAGAAACAATCAAATAAAGAGAAGGCTCTGTAGTTGCACATATGGAGTTACTCGTATGTAGATGGAAAGTGGTGTTTCTATAGATGCATAACAACTGGAGGTAGTTGGCATAAAGATATAACGCACACTACCGGCATGAAGGTAGAAACATGCAAAGTGGTAAACAAGGAGGATACCAACATACAACCAAGTGGACAGAGAGACAAAAGTGAAGTGCTCTCAGTCTGATAAAGATGCACATGATGTGTCATCCAGGATTGTTGTTGAAGACTGACATGGTTGATGACCGGGCTGACAAGATCCACCGACACAAGGAAGGAGAAGGCAAGAAGGTTAACCAGTATGTAAAAAGGGACCAGTGGTATGCTGCACACACTAGTTGTGTGTAATTTGTTGGTGACCAAGTCAGACCAAATTGGTGAGATAAGGTGGATGCCAATAAAGGTGCCACGTGGAGTCAAGATGGAGGACATGCATGCAATAGTAGATGGTGTGTGCACCAACGAGATTGTTATAGAGTTGGTTGACATTAATTATAGACCCCACAAATCACGAGAGGTGTTGTAGAGGTGTGTGGATCAAGGAAGGTCAAACAAAGATGATATATGGGATGCATCGATTGATCTAGAGTGACCAGGTGCAAAATGAGGTTGGTGATGCAATCTGCAGAACCATTTATGGTGAGTAATCTTGTGCCTCGTCGACTGACTATCCATTTTTGCTAAGTTTAGCAAACGTGCCTTGGAAGGAAGAAGATATGGTTGGTAATACCCGATTGCTTGTAAAATTGTTTATCTTTGTGTAGAACAAGATCTGATTGGATTTGATAGTCCTCATGATCAGTGGAAGAAACCCTAGCACATCAAGAGTTTGAAGTTGTGTGTTGGCGAGAATGCTCAGCTATAAGAATGGAGACAGAAGACTAGATTCATTTGATGTTTCTAGAAGAATAGGTGCCGGATTTTGAAGAGTGCGGTCTGAAAAAGTGGTAGAGAGCCAACCAGTCAGAGAATTCATAGAAGATCATAGAGACTAAGTGTTGGAGGTGCAACCAATGAGAGGGTTTAGTAGAGGCTTAACCGACAAGGTCAGAGTGATCGGTAAACTGCAAAGTAAGTTGTAGTGGTGTAAACTAGTGGTGCTAGAATTTGTAGAAAAAAAGAGAAGTTGTTGCAATGCAGAGGGAGTATTAGTGAAGATCCAACAAGGAAAGAACCAAGAAGATCTTGATTGGTAAGGAGAAAACTGATAGAGATCAGAGTGAAGAGTACCGGTGGTGGCAACCAACAGTGCATCTGACAGAACAGAGTACCAACAAAGAAGAGGTGGAGGCTGAACTAGTAAAGCTGCAGCAGAGTGAAGGAGAGGAGGATCTGAGTGCTAAGACAACTAGCAGAGAGCAGAATAGAGAAATATCGGTTGAGAAGAGTAGAACCACAAGAAAGATTGTAGAGGTTACAAAACACATTTGTAACCAGGTATTAAATTTTGTATTTGAAATACGACATTGTAATCACCGAGTTGGATCTCCTTGCAGGGGTTGGTGATCCTTAGGTTGGTGTCCTAAATGTTGTAACTGGAGGTTTCATTATGAGGCTAGATTGGAGCAGTACACTCCAACAACACTTCTCACCAAGGTTTTTCCCATCTTGGGTTTTCCTCGTATATACCGGTGTTATGTGATATGCCATTATGTGGTTGATTTGTGTTGTCTAGCTTTATCTTACTGATAGGTTTTCTTGGTCCTTAGGTTGGTAACCAATAATCTCTCTTGGAGGTAAAAGGATTAAAGGATTTAGAAATCACGGATTCACCCCCCCCTCAGTGGCAGCTTGTGTTCAATAATTGGTATCAGAGCCTAGGTTCTTGATTGATAAGATTTCTATAGCTTGGGTAGATTTTGGTATTTGAACACAATGGTCTGTTTGGTGTCACCCCCTACTCCAGTGTTTGATGGTTCAAACGTTTCTGTTTGGATTTGAAGGATGGAAGTCTACCTATCTTCCCTTGGGTTTGATGTATGGATGTTATTAGTAAATGGCTGCCCTAGTAAAGTCAGTCCTCTCATCGGTCCTGAAGAAGAAAGGAGAAACAAATGTAATGATGAAGCTATGAAGGCCATATTCAATAGGCTATCTAGTGATGTCTACTTAGAGGTGGACAGATGCAGATCTGCTAAAAGGCTATGCGATAGATTGAAGAAAATTTATGGCAATGAACCTTGCACTGTAGAACCAATTTGTGGAAACAAGAAAAGAAATGAAGCACATGTGTCTGTGGATGATGAAGGCAGATCTGTTCGCAACATCAGAAATGATGAAGAGGAAACTCACCTCTTTATGGCTCAAGAATGAAAAGATGAGAGACACACATCAGAGAGTAATCATTCAGATCACTCTTACCGATAAGATGTGTTTGAGAGTGATGATGAAGATGAAGCCGAAGTTGATCTTGAATGTGAACTAGTAAGTGCACTAGAAGAGCTGCAAAATGTTAGAAAGGAATTTAAGAGGTTCAAAGATTTAGTTCATGAAGAATGTAGCCAGTTGAGAATATGCCTTGAAGAATCGAATAATAATATTTGCATATTGACATCTCAACTAGAAGAGGCAAAAGGATTGACTGGTGAATTGAAATCAGTCTTTGATGCTAAGGAGAGAAGATGTGAGGAACTCCAGCTAGAAGTGGAGACAAATGACAAAGAATGTCCGGACCTAAAAGGAGAAATGAAGAACATCAGAAAAGACCTTGAGAAGTGTCAAAATGAGCTGAAGGTAAGGATCCGGTATGATGGCAACATTGAGGCCTTAGACAAAATGTTGAGTAAAAAAAACACACCAAGGATACTAGAGGATTAGGATATGCTGCCGGTAAATGCTCCACAAGTGAGGATGTCTCTCACAAGGACATTCAATTTATCTCCTCTAGTGGATCTAAGAAGGGTTATAATTTCACAATCCGAAGTGCACCAAGGAAAAAGGTTGACCTAGCTACAATCGGTGAGGACTTGAGGCTAAACATGAAGACCGGTGCAACTAGAAGAAATAATACAAATCCTAAAGGAAAAAGAGAGCTGAGAGAAGATAGGTTCACTAGAAACAAGAATGCAAGAAGGCAACCTAAGAGACTCCCCACTAGTGGAAGATAAAGAGATGCAACACCCCATAGAAGTAGGAGTGGAGAAGCCAAACTGGTCAGATCACCTCATGTTTGGCAAAATGAATTTGTAAGTAATAAGTCTCCATTCTCTGGTTACTGTTTTGCTTGTAAAGGATATGGACATAGGACAAAGGAATACAAAACTATGTCTAGGATTAGAAAAGGTGTTTTTCCTAGGAATAGAATTTCAGTTTGTAAAGATGTAATGTATTTGGGCATAGAATATTAGAATGTAGAAATGTGCATGAGCTCACCCCCGGTTATGCTAACCAAAGTCCATTTGCCACTTCAAGAAATAAAAATTATATATGTTATATTGCAATGGATCTGGCCATAAAAGAAATGAGTGTAGGAAGAAGATGATTCATGTACATGGCAACCGACACAACAATAATGCCAAAGGATAACTGTACCTGTAATATCAAGAAGTTAGTTGAAACTGGTAGCTGGTTACAATGGCATAATCAGAAAAGGAAGATGAAACCGATATGTTAGAAGATCCCCCAATCATTTGATTGGCATGAATGTTGTATGCTACTACAACAATGCTTCTGGTCATGCTACAAAATTTGGTAAAGCATGGTCCAATGAGCAGAAGAAGGTCGACACTACTCCAAGGGCTGCAAATAAGGAAAGGAGGGAGTCCAAGAAGGTATGGAGGAAGAAGGAAGAAAACATGACCATGGACTGGCACTCTGCATTCAATGCACATGTGATATCTCCTAAAGTTTAAGGGAAATATAAATCCTTAGGGGGAGCTACATGTTGATCAGATCATTCACCCCCAAATGCTGAGAAGAACAAAGATTAAGGGAGGCCAATCACCGACATGATGAAGAGGTCGAGATGAAATAATGTGTGTAATTGATATCTTGGCTACACATTCACATGGGCGAGATGGATCACTGCTGCAAGTGTCAAAGTGGGATGTGACACCGGAAGGAGAGCCAGTGGACAAAGTATATTGGCAAAGATATTGGATTGGTTCAGTAAAATGACATGTGCAGTATGTTTCTAGTAGGGACAGTTACTGGTATTGAAGAATATGTGAGTTAACGTGTTCTGGTTATGTTGCAGTGGCTCTGGTGGCCTAAATAGATGCATTTATGTCTCTAATGATATTATAAGTTGTCCTAAATGATAGTGTGTTGGACCAGTAGCCGATCCCATGTGTATGAGACATCATGATGTCAACTGGTGTGAGAGTTGACATGGAGTCAATGTAACTTGGCATTGTGGTTAGGTATGTTTATATCACAAAGATGAGATGGATTTCATGAAAGTCAAAGACCATCGATAT
Source organism: Cryptomeria japonica (assembly GCF_030272615.1). Taxonomy (NCBI): domain Eukaryota; kingdom Viridiplantae; phylum Streptophyta; class Pinopsida; order Cupressales; family Cupressaceae; genus Cryptomeria; species Cryptomeria japonica. The sequence continues at coordinate 122,869,914 of NC_081405.1, forward strand.
GTATAGATGCTCACTTACACCGGTACAAAGTGAAGTTTGGGGTACCATTTTAGGACTTGATAGAAAATGAAGACCAGAGGGATGTGATTCAGGGGAGCTCACAATCATATCTTATGATTGGTGCATGATACACTTGACATAGGAGGAGATCAAGTGTCATTACTATTGCACTGTGGACTAGTATACAGGGATATGTGAGTTACCTGCATAGTGAGAGAATATGTAAAACTAATTGATGTATGTTCTCCAATTCAAGTGCTACTAGTTGATAGGTTGCAGAGCATAGTGGTAAAAAGGTAACAATCAACTAGTTCAAAAAGGGAAGAGAGAGAGCTTGCAGTATACCGGCTATCAAGACCCTTTACAATTGTTGTCAAAGGGGGAGAAAGGATCTGTAGTATATCAGATACTACATGTGTGTTGACATCAATGCCAAAGGGAGAGATTGTTGGCATTGTGTTATCATTGATGTCAACTGGTATAGAGTGAACGGTGTGGGAGATTGAAGTGTATTGGTGACATTTATGTCAATTAGTAGTGCAGGTCATCGATACACAAGTCAATGTTGAGATGTGTTGAAGACATGCACTGGATATCGGTATGGTATGATGACCAGTAAGTAATGTGCTAGCATTGGGTGACTACCAATCGGTAAGCTTTTGCCTGGTAACTATGCAACATGTTGGGATGTTGATTGTGATGAAGAGGCAAAATGTTACAAAAATCACATCAACACCCGAGCTAAAGCATGTGCAGGCCATCGGTAAGAGTTGGATATTACACAACAAGACTCCCACCGGATGAAGAAAAGTTTGACAGAGAATGTGCTACTTCAGTAAGAAAGGATGGCATATGGGAATTTTACCAGGTCATATGTCAAGTTGAAGATGCATCTACTCCTTAGGGATGTCACATTAATACCAGTAGGTGTCAAGTTGAAGATACATCTACTCCTTAGGGATGGAAAGTGGTGTTTCCATAGATGCATAACAACTAGACATAGTTGGCATAAAGATATCATGCACACTACCGTTATGAAGGAATAAAATAAAAATTGGTAAACAAGGAGGATACCAACATACAACCAAGTGGAGAAAGAGACAAAAGTGAAGTGCTCTCAGTCTAATGAAGATGCACATGATGTGTCATCCAAGATTGTTGCTGAAGATTGTAAAGCTCTGATGCTAATAGCTAACACGATGAGAGGGGGTGAATCATACAAACTTAATCTTCAATAAAATCAACAGATTCAACCTCGGTAACTTATACTTCAGCAATATAACCAAAAAATTGCTAAACATGCTAACTCCTAAACACATAATCATCATAGCACATATAACACCATATTTAACGTGGAAACCCAAATAGGGAAAAATCACTATGGGATTTTGGACCCACTAAGAAATATACTCTTCTAGAGTATGCTCGGTTAAAAGCAAATCCTATTAAAGATTACAAACACATTGCTAGATGTGACCCTGTTAAAGGATTTCCCTCAGATCTATTTGTTACTACTTATTAAGTTGCCATTAGTTTTATGTCTAAAGTCATTCTATATACTCTAGTCGGTTACCTCTACCGAAATATTCAGTCAGTAATAGAAGAAAGTAGTCATAGATCTTTGTATACACCGAGCAGTCTACCGAGTAACATTCTATGACTACCAAGAAAAAAAGATGATACACGGAGTTGATATACACTGAGTGAAACATGGTACCAGATTCATTGAACCTGGACACACATATGAAAACATGTTACAAGATCAAGGAACAAAGAACTGTTATCACATTGGAAATTGCACTTCAAGATATTGTATGATTTTGAGGTCATTTATCCAATGAAATATTTTGTATGGTTATTCATTCAATAAATCATGTTTGTAAGAGTGAAGCAATGAACCTAATCATCGTCATAAGAGATCTATTTATACAGCATGAAATAAGGATCAGATATGAGTGTATAAAGCAAGACATGTGTATTAGATAAGAAAGCATAGAGTATTGCGACTGTTAGAGACAAAGAGGTCACCGAGAAGCATTTCAGAGAACAGTCAAAGAACAAAGTAAACAAAAGGCTTTACCGAGTTACTTTATGGGTTACCGAGGTATGCTATAAGCAAGGTAATCTTATTTGAGCACATAGAATCTGCTATAACATTTTAGATGTGAAATTGCAGATATTTGTAATGATTTAATTATAATTTGAAGTTGTAAGAGAAACCTTTAACAGGGTAAAAGACTCTAACAAAGTCTATAAATTGTAAAGCCTTTAACCAGGTGTGGCATTTAGATTAAGTGTTGTAAAATTCTTTAGCAAGGTAGATCTAACAGATCTTGATACTCCTAACAGGGTAAGCTATCAGAAATAGCTAAACATGTAGCTCTAACCAAGCAACCTTTATTATTGCAGTAGTGAAGTTGTGGGTGCCATCCCCACCATAGTTTTTCTCTCTAACCAAGAATTTCTGTGTAACCAAAATATATGTGTTATGGAGTGAATCATGTATGATTTTTATTTATTTGTTTTAGCATTATTTTATGTTACAACAATATTCAGTTTATGCATAACAGTAAAGTTATTGTTGGGAAAAAGATTTAAGGTACTTATTCACCCCTCCCCTCTCACTACATTATCTTTCCATATTGGGCCTAACAATTGGTATCAGAGCTTGAATCTTGGAAAAGGGTTTAACAACCTAAAGAGAAAGATCTTATCAATGGAAGGCTATAAACAATCTTGAAGAATTGTGTATCTACAAGAAGAGTTGGATCATGCTAATCAAGTGATTGCAGACATGCAAAGACAAATGCAAAAATCATTGAAAGTTAGAAGAAGATTATCTGATGATTTGCAGGACTCTCAAGAGTTAGTGGAACAAATTGAAACATCATCTGAGAACAATATGTCTGAAGAGACTGAAGAAATGATTGAAGTATTGAAATAAAAGAACAAAGCACTGACTGATCAGCTAAAACCAATGAAAAGAGAACATGAACATTTCAGCACACAGATGACTAAAAATCTTGATGCATTGAGGATAGTTGAGGATAAAGTAAGAGATTTAGAAAGAGAAAATCAATAGCTTAAAGCATTAGTATCTGAAAAGAATGATGAAATCACAAGGTTGATTGGTATTCAACAAAATTTGTCAGATCAATTGGGTTATGCACATCATGAAGCAAATCTGAAAGATGATGAGAAGCAAGCATTAAAACTTGAAGTATCAAGGTTGACTGATGAAATTGAAACAGAGAAGAAATCCAAAGAAACACTGAAGAAAAGTTATGAAGCATCAAAAATGTTGGATGAACAACTGAATACAAGAAGACCCAACAAAGATGCAGGACTCGATTACAAAGGAAAAGACTCTACGGAGAAGGGAATCCACACTACCGAGAGAGGAGAATCATCAAAGAAAGCTGGAAAAAAGATCATCAAAAGAAAGAAGCCCAATTGTAACTACTATGGAAATCAAGGTCATACTACTAATATGTGCCAAATCAGAAAAGGTAAGAAATTGAATGTCACTAAGTCTAATGGTTATTGTCACAATTGCAATAAATATGGTCATACATCTAACCAATGTAGGACAAAGTCTGCTAGCAATTATCAGAAGGCAAAATTCAAAGGATTTTGTAAAAACTGCAATAAATATGGACATAGTACCGAGAAGTGTTGGTTTAAGCAAAAGAACTATATGTGGTCTGCAGACCAAGCAAATCCTAGAGGCTACCGAACTCACACAGATCCTTACCAACAGTATTCTGTAGTACCATGGGATTACAATACAAGGTTATGGTGTGAATGTTGTGGAAGATATGGACATATAAGTGCCAACTGCTTTATAAGGTTTGGAATGAAAAACCGAAGATCATGGAGAAATCCTGGTATGGCATGTTTTCATTGTCACAAAGTTGGACACTTGGCTAGAGATTGCAGAGATCAACCAAGAGGAGATATTGAAGAGATAAAAAGAAAACTCTAGATGATTTGGAAAAAGAAGGAAATTGTGTCAAATGAAGAAAGCACCTTACCTACCAAGTTAGGTGCACCTATTCCAAATTAATCGGTAAAAGTATGAAGGGACTGCATTCTCTTAAAGGTTAAATCTTAACAGATCCTATTTTAGTATGTACTTAATTCAAAATCTGCATAGCTAAGATGTATTAGAAAATCTAAAATTTTATCAAGTTTTTTTTTAGCAATATACAGGAAGCCTGTCAAGTCGGTAAATACAGGAATTTTATCAAGTCAGTAAATGCAGGAAGTCTGGCTACTCGGTTAAAGCGCAAAAAAAAAATAGGAAAGTAAATCGGTCTAGTGGAACCGAGTGCATTTAATGTTTTTGACCTAACCTGCACGGAGCCTGATAAGGTATATTGTGTACTTAAAACATTTACGTGGTCATTTAACACTTACCAAGTTTTCAAGAGAGCAGAGCAAGTGATTCCAAGGCAATCAAACCTCCTCCAAAGCAAAATTCAAGGTATTTACATCAATCTCAACGCATTGTCAAGCTAGTTTACCGATCACATCTGTTGAGAATTTTTGTTTCATATTTACTAAGAGGAAAGCGTTTATCGTTTGAAAGTCTTCAAACCCTAAGGATCTTTTGTTAGAACTTATCCAAAATCTGCAATGGCACCTAAGATCCAAGAGCCTGTTGTAGTTGAGAACATTGAAAAGCCCTCACTAAAATACTCTTTAACTCCCAAAGTTGCATCTGAACCGGATGACAAAACTGCATTTTCACTCATTCCGGATAGAGTTTTATTAGTTGACGATTGTCAGATTCTTCACCAAATGTTGTGTTGAGGAACTCGGTCATGTTGAAATCAAGGATACATATGATGAATTGTGCACTGATGGGAAATTGGATAGCAAGTACGAACACATTAAAATCAAGGGATTGACTGAAGCGCTAACCTATCCCCATGTATTCAAACCCCAGTGGGTCAAGTTTGTTCTGAGCAAAGTTCATGATGATTTCATGTGGTTAGAGGAACAACCATTCAAAATTACCTAGGAAAACATTCATTTGATCACCGGTTACCCTATTTATGATCATGCACGAGCTCAGAAAATGATATCACAAAAGGAATTGATCAGCTTAACCAGAGTGGAATCTGATTGTAGAGGACTGAAGTTGAACAATGTGACAGATGCAGAGCTGAAGTTTGCATAAGAGTAATAGGTTATTGCTTCTTCCAATCGGCAAGGGAAAACAGTGTACCCTGTGCAGCAGTCGACTTAGCCTATAAAATTGTGAAGAAAGGCATGAAAATTGATTTGTGCGAAGTATTGTTGAAAAACCTCTTTGATAATCTCAATACCATAAGGAGGCTGAAGAAGAACAACTCAACGAATACATTGAAGTTTGGATCATTTCTGGTATGCATGTTTTTCTATTTTGACAAATTCTTTCCATCAGTTGGTAATGTAGTTTGGGAGCTACACCGACCAATCACCCATCAAATTAGTGACTTTATCAAGAAGCTAGGTGATAACTTTAATGATATTATGGATGATTATTTCAGTAAGTTTCAAGAGAAGATGCATAACAGGCATAGAATTCCACCCCAGCTAGTGGAAAAATACAAGGATGACATATGTTTTGAAGTAGACACCGACTATTGCTATGTGAATGTTGTGGAACCGAGAACTCAATCTTTGCCACCTATGGGTTATGAGATTGATTTTGACATCACACAATAGTAGATAGATTCTTTTCTAACATTACCAAGGCATGCTACCGAGCTGAGATATAGAACATATGAAGAAATGAAAGAGAAAGTAAAGATGAGCATTGTAGTACCCAAGGCTACAAGAAAGGAAACAAAAATGATCAAGGCATTATCAGAGAAATTTGGAGAAGGTTCTTCCTCCACACCTATCAAAGGCATTCTAGTCATCACCGAAGAGGAATCTAAAGCCCAGGAGGTAGCTATTACATTAAGCACCGAATTGCCTAAAGGGAAAGTTCTGAAAAGGAAGAAGCTGGATACATCAAAGGTATCACCGACTCCCTTAGCAAAGCGACCTAATACAAGAGCATCAGTAGCTTCACCAAGTAAGAAACCAAAGAATTTTGCCACACCTAAGGTAACAAAAACTTACAAGAAATCTACTCGGAGACTCATTTTGGCTAAAGAGTCTAGTGACATTGAATCTGAGGACAAAAGTAAATTTCAGATTGTCAAGAGTACAAAGGAAAATGTACATAGTGTTGAAAATTTTTGTGCTAATCTGAAACAATACGGTGGTTTTGGATCATTAAAATATGTTAAGTATGAATCCAGGAATGATGCCGAAAAGAGACAAATAGAAGAAGTTGTCATCTGCGCACTTTTGAAATTCTGATTGGTCCCAATGGAAGTATCTAATTCTCTTCCACAAGAATTGTATGTGCATATTGATAACAGGTGGAAATATATAATGGACTCAGAAAAATAGATTAGAGAAAGAAGTCTGGTACATCTCTTTCCAGACATGTCGGTAGATGAGATCAAAGAAAATCTGCAAAACTACCACAAGAGCTTCCTATTCAAGCAAAAAGCTTTAAAATTGATGAATGGACTTTATCTGGAAGTAGAGAAAGAGACCAAACAAAAGTGGCAGGAAATCTTTTGCATCAAGGATGCTGGTGAGCAAGCTGAAGTTGAAATAGTTGATGTCACTGAGCAAGATCTTGATGTCACCGAGCAAGACCTTGCTGACACTATACAGATTGATGAGGATATCATGGACACTGAGGCACCTGAACAGGAAATGATAGAAGGGAATGCTTATGCCCAGCTTGTATCCAGTGAGTCAGTTTTGGAACAAGTTCAGCCCTATCCTCCGATCAATCAACCTGTCTCAACCGAGGCCCCTCAGGATACAGAACAAGGCACAGAAGATCACAAGTCTACAGAAGGAGAAGCTACTTCTCAAGCCACCGGGGAACAAACCTCACAAGCTCCTTCTAGCACAGAAAATGTTGCAACCGAGACACCAAGCATAGAGGCACCCAAGGACTCTACAGAGGCTAAAGAAACCGACTGAAGTGTTGCCTCTACCGAGCAACCTACCGAGGGTCAACAAGCCTCACAAGCCATTGTCTTAGTTCCAATGATGAAAGGTAAAGAAAAGAAAATGAAAAAGCATAGTTTCAAAGTTGATTTGTCAAAACCAATAGTGTTGCCGAATGTAGATATATCTAAATTAAAAGGGCAAGCACTCATTGATTTCGGTGAACTATGCAAAGCCAAAGCCAAACAAGAGAAGCAAATGGCTATTCAAAAGAAAAATAAAGTGCTTCAGAAGGTGAAAGCACTCTTAACTAATATGCTACCTGAAGCTACAGTGACAACAGATGTAGCCATCCATGTTCAACTAGATGAACTCCTAACCAAGATAGAGACATCTAGTGTAGATGCATCGGAATATTTGAGCAAATTGAAGGACAAAGAGCTCACTGCTAAGATGATTGAAGAGGTACAAAAGGCTATAGCTATTGGCAAGGTTAAACTTGTCAAATTTATTATTGAGTTGTCCCCTCAACTCAAGCACATTATTTATTTCAGAAACTCTGTACATTCTCTTTATTCATTAAGGACATTAAAAATAAAATAGAAGTAATTGAGAAAGAGATCACCGATCTCTCAAATAAGTTGACCACTGAGCCCCATTCTGTTCTGACTTTCTATACAAAGTTGCAAAAGCTCATGGCTCAACAATTGGAACTCAGGAATGAAGAGCACAAGATAAGGATGGACATAATGACACTTCAAACATTATTCATTCCTCATCTTTCATCTGTCCAAGAGCAGATCAACAAGGCTACCTCCCTATCCACTCAGCAAGAGGGAAGCACTTTAGATGGATTAATTTCATTGTTAGTTGACATTACAACTCAGAATTCACTTATGGACAGTGTCAAGAATGCCCTTTCTGCCGCTCTTACCGATGCACAAACAAAGTACAAATCCATTTTTGACCAATTGCCACCACCGAATGGTAACTAAATTTTGATGTTTGTCAAAAAGGGGGAGTGAGTACAGCATCAAAGTATCAAAAAAATCAAAGTATAAAAAAGAAGAAGTGTAGTATACAAGGGGAGTATACCGAGCAGAATAGATATACGAGCAGAACAAAGTATCTTATGTACAGTTAATTTTGACATTGATCACCGAGCAATAAACCAAGCAGTAATAACATAACATTGATCACCGAGCATACAAAATCAAAGTTTTGTATAGTATATTGATAAGGGGAGTATATCTAAATATTTTTATTGACTAATGTATATACTGTCAGTTTTGTCAAAATTTTGTAAGTATATAGATATTTGAGTTATGACTTTGAAAGTAGTTTTGTCAAACATCCCAACTAATGTCAAAAGGGGAGATTGTTACTACTTATTAAGTTGCCATTAGTTTTATGTCCAAAGTCATTCTATATACTCTAGTCGGTTACCTCTACCAAAATATTCAGTCGGTTATAGAAGAAAGTAGTCACAGAGCTTAGTATACACCGAGCAGTCTACCGAGTAACATTCTATGACTACCGAGCAGCAAAGATGATACACTGAGTTGATATACACCGAGTGAAACATGGTACCAGATTCATTGAACCTGGACACACATATGAAAATGTGTTACAAGATCGAGGAACAAAAAACTGTTATCACATTAGAAATTGCACTTCAAGATATTGTATGATTTTGAGGTCATTTATCCAATAAAATATTTTGTATGGTTATTCATTTGATAAATCATGTTTGTAAGATCGAAGCAATGAACCTGATCACCGTCATAAGAGATCTATTTATACAACATGAAATAAGGATCAGATATGAGTGTATAAAGCAAGACACAATGTGTATTAGATAAGAAAGCACAGAGTATTGCGACTGTCAGAGACACAGAGGTCACCAAGAAGCATTTTAGAGAACAGTCAAAGAACAGAGTAAACAGAAGGGTTTACCAAGTTACTTTATGGGTTACCGAGGTATGCTATAAGCAAGGTAATCTTATTTGAGCACATAGAATCTGCTATAACATTTCAAATGTGAAGTTGTAGATATTTGTAATGATTTTATTGTAATATTTTGAAGTTGTAAGAGAAACCTTTAACAGGGTAAAAGACTCTAACAAAGTCTATAAATTGTAAAGCCTTTAACTAGGTGTGGCATTTAGATTAAGTGTTGTAAAATCCTTTAGCAAGGTACATGTAACAGATCTTGATACTCCTAACAAGGTAAGCTATCAGAAATAGATAAATATGTAGCTCTAACCAAGCAACCTTTATTATTGCAGTAGTGAAGTTGTGGGTGCCATCCCCACCGTAGTTTTTCTCTCTAACCAAGAGTTTCTGCATAACCAAAATATATGCGTTATGGAGTGAATCATGTATGATTGTTATTTATTTGTTTTAGCATTATATTATGTTATAGCAATATTCAGTCTATGCATAACAGTAAAGTCATTGTTGGGAAAAAGATTTGAGGTACTGATTCACCCCTCCCCTCTCAGTACATTAGCTTTCCATATTGGGCCTAACACTGTTAGGATCTTCACTTTGTTAGAAGTGACCTTGTCTAAGGATTTCAAACACTCAATTAGAATGTTACCTTGCTAGAGGATTTACAAATAAGACTGTTAGGTCCACTCGGTTAAGAGATTTTCTGTCACTTTACAAAATAACAGTAATAAAAATATATCTGCAACTTCACATCTAAAACGCTAAAGCAGATTCTTATTTGCTCAACACTGTCTAGTCATAGGACTTATCTTGTCCCTTTGCTGGGCTCCCTACTCTGTTATTCAAACAGTTCTTCAAGCTTATGTGCTCGGTAATCACTATGTAGCATCCCTATGCTTACACTTGCCTGCATCCATTGTTCATCAATAATTTCTTATTTATAAACAATTTGTTAACCGTTGAATCTCCTTGACCACATTTCCCATGATCAATCATAGCCATTAGATCTTCAATCTTGACTAGGTTCAATGTATCCTTCGATCTGAAAAATGTTTTACTACACCTAGGAACTTGCATTCCATCCTTGGAACTTGTGCTAGGTTAAGCGGTTCAATCTATGCTATAGATCTAGCTCCTGAATTTTCAAAGTCGTAGATCCTTAACAAATTTATTGCACGTCATATCAATCATTTAATCAACTCCAGCTAATCAGCTTCCTTTATTAAATAACGCATTCATTCCTTCAATGATTTCTGTCATAACTCGGTTGCAACTCGGTAAATACTAAACTTCACTCAGTAGACATTTCGCCTTCATTAACCGATATTGATAACCTTAGGGTTTACCAACTAGGTTCCTTAGGGTTTACCGACTAGGTTCTTTGCTCGATGACATAGAATAGTATTAACCTTACTATCAACAACATATGTAGGATATCAAAACAATCTAAACATCATGATCGCATCATTGTCTAAATCGGTAATAGTTGCCCATTGAATAACTTATTTCTCCCCTTATTCATCATATTCTTTCTCTGTCATTTACCGACACCTTAATTCTCTTCAAATCAATCTTCTCAACATATGGCAACATCATACTGAATCAAAATATCAATTTCTTGACATCAATGACAAAATAATGTTATAAAGATAGTTATCATCCTTATTCAGTTATATCAATAATCTTCAACAATCTTCTTCTATTGAAATGCCAACAAAGATTGGCATGGTTGATGACCGAGCTAACAAGATCCACCAACAAAAGGAAGGAGAAGGAAAGAAGGTTAACCAGTAGGCAAAGAGGGACTAGTGGTATGATGCACACACCAGTTGTGTGTAATTTGTCAGTGACCAAGTCAGTCCGACTTTGCGAGCTAAGGTGGATGCCGACAAAGGTGCCACATGGAGTCAAGGTGGCAGACATGCATGCAACGTAGATGGTGTGTGCACCGATGAGGTTGTTACAAAGTTGTTCAACATTAATTATAGACCCCACAAATCACGAGAGGTGAGTGGCTCAAGGAAGGTCAAACAAATATGAGCGATGGGATGCATCGATTGATGTAGAGTGACCAAGTGCAAAATGAGGTTGGTGATTGATCTTGTGCCTTGCCAACTGACTGTTTGTGTTTGCCAAGTTTAGCAAGCATGCCTTGGAAGGAAGAAGATATGGTTGGTAATACCTGATTCCTTGCAGGATTGTTTAACCTTACTATCAACAACATATGTAGGATATCAAAACAATCTAAACATTATGATCTCATCATTGTCTAACTCGTTAATAGTTGCCCATTGAATAACTTATTTCTCCCCTTATTCATCACATTCTTTCTGTGTCACTTACCGACATCTTAATTCTCTTCAAATCAATCTTCTCAACATATGGCAACATCATACTGAATCAAAATATCAATTTCTTGACATCAATGACAAAATAATGTTATAAAGATAGTTATCATCCTTCTTCAGTTATATCAATAATCTTCAACAATCTTCTTCTATTGAAATGCCAACAAAGATTGGCATGGTTGATGACCGAGCTAACAAGATCCACCAACAAAAGGAAGGAGAAGGAAAGAAGGTTAACCAGTAGGCAAAGAGGGACTAGTGGTATGATGCACACACTAGTTGTGTGTAATTTGTCAGTGACCAAGTCGGTCCGACTTGGCGAGCTAAGTGGATGCCGACAAAGGTGCCACATGGAGTCAAGGTGGCAGACATGCATGCAACATAGATGGTGTGTGCACCGATGAGGTTGTTACAAAGTTGTTCAACATTAATTATAGACCCCACAAATCACGAGAGGTGAGTGGCTCAAGGAAGGTCAAACAAATATGAGCGATGGGATGCATCAATTGATGTAGAGTGACCAAGTGCAAAATGAGGTTGGTGATTGATCTTGTGCCTTGCCAACTGACTGTTTGTGTTTGCCAAGTTTAGCAAGCATGCCTTGGAAGGAAGAAGATATGGTTGGTAATACCTGATTCCTTGCAGGATTGTTTAACCTTACTATCAACAACATATGTAGGATATCAAAACAATCTAAACATTATGATCTCATCATTGTCTAACTCATTAATAGTTGCCCATTGAATAACTTATTTCTCCCCTTATTCATCACATTCTTTCTATATCACTTACCGACATCTTAATTCTCTTCAAATCAATCTTCTCAACATATGGCAACATCATACTGAATCAAAATATCAATTTCTTGACATCAATGAAAAAATAATGTTATAAAGATAGTTATCATCCTTCTTCAGTTATATCAATAATCTTCAACAATCTTCTTCTATTGAAATGCCAACAAAGATTGGCATGGTTGATGACCGAGCTAACAAGATCCACCAACAAAAGGAAGGAGAAGGCAAGAAGGTTAACTAGTAGGCAAAGAGGGACTAGTGGTATGATGCACACACCAGTTGTGTGTAATTTGTCAGTGACCAAGTCGGTCCGACTTGGCGAGCTAAGTGGATGCCGACAAAGGTGCCACATGAAGTCAAGGTGGCAGACATGCATGCAACGTAGATGGTGTGTGCACCGATGAGGTTGTTACAAAGTTTTTCAACATTAATTATAGACCCCACAAATCATGAGAGGTGAGTGGCTCAAGGAAGGTCAAACAAATATGATCGATGGGATGCATCGATCGATGTAGAGTGACCAAGTGCAAAATGAGGTTGGTGATTGATCTTGTGCCTTGCCAACTGACTGTTTGTGTTTGTCAAGTTTAGCAAACATGCCTTGGAAGGAAGAAGATATGGTTGGTAATACCTGATTGCTTGTAGGATTGTTTAACCTTACTATCAACAACATATGTAGGATATCAAAACAATCTAAACATTATGATCTCATCGTTGTCTAACTCGTTAATAGTTGCCCATTGACTAACTTATTTCTCCCCTTATTCATCACATTCTTTATGTGTCATTTACCGACATCTTAATTCTTTTCAAATCAATCTTCTCAAGATATGGCAACATCATACTGAATCAAAATATCAATTTCTTAACATCAATGACAAAATAATGTTATAAAGATAGTTATCATCCTTCTTCAGTTATATCAATAATCTTCAACAATCTTCTTCTATTGAAATGCCAACAATCTCCCCCTTTGGCATTGATGGCAATACCAACTTTTAAATGGTAATACCAACAAGATATTCACATTGATTTGGATTCAGATTGTTGTGGAGACTTCTCCTGTTATCCTTGAGTTGTTCTCTACTTCTGAAGCCTTCTAGGCTTTCTCCCTCTTTCTTTGATCTTGCATTTAGTCTTCTCCCTTTTTTAGTAATCTTCTCCCCCTGACATTAGTCTACTATTATCTTCTTCATTTAGGGCTTTACCATTTAGTCTTCTCCCCCTTTGACAACAATGCCAAAAAGTAAAAGAACTAAATCATGAACTCTTCTGCTATGAAGTGCTTGCCTTTACTGAGTTCCACATGCAAATGTAACATCTAAAACTTGATCAGAGCACTCTTTCCTTCAATACTATTTCTTGTATCCTGTTCCTTGTTCACATTCCTGCACACCTTTAGAAAACTTCCTAAAGTGAGTAAATCAGCATCAATCCACACATAATATTTTGTAGATTCATCGAATTGATGCTTTCACTGAACTCTGTCAGTGAATAGAAGATAGGGGTAGGACCCCTAACTTGCTTCGGAGATACTCAAAAGTGTCTCTTGGTAGTGGCTTTGTGAAGATGTCTGCAATTTGCTCCTTTGTGCTAACATATTCTAGCACAACTTTCTTTTCTTGAACTTCTTCTTGGAGATAATGATACTTGATAGAAATATGTTTTATCTTAGAGTGCATTACCCGATTCTTTGAAATGTTAATGGCACTTGTATTATCACAAAATATAGTTACTAGCTCAATAACCTTTTCATTTATGCCTTCCAACAGTTGTTTTATACATGCTATATTAGTGCAATTCAATGTTGCAGCAACATATTCAGCTTCTGTTATTGACTATAAAATACATCCTTGTTTCTTGCTAAGCCAACTCACTAGTCTTTCTCCTAAAAAGAAAGCTCTTCCACTTGTGATTTTCCTATCATCAATGTTGCCTACCCAATCAGCATCAGTATAAACTTTTAAATCAAAATCATTTCTCTTTTCATATACTAAGCCATAATCTTCAGTGCCTCTCAGGTATGTGAAGATTCTCTTGATTGCTGTCATATGGGTTTCTTTGGGATCTGCAGAGAATCTTGCAACAATACCTACTGCATGTGCAATATCCGGTCTACTGTGCACAACATATTGTAACTTTCCAATCATGGATCGGTAAAGTATCTCATCAACAGATGCAGATTCCTCATTCTTTGATAGTTTACAGTTGGTAGTCATAGGAGTACTTACTGGTTTTGAATCCTCCATTCCAAATTTCTTCAAGATTTCCTTTATGTACTTGGATTGAGTAATGAAAATCTCATCTTTCATTTGCAGTATTTGTAAACCTATAAAATACTTTATCTCACTGATTAGTGACAACTCAAATTCTTTGCACATTTCATTGCCAAAGTTTTTGCATAGAGAATCATTTGCCTAGAATATAATGTCTTCAACAAATATGACTGAGATCAGTATTCCATTGTTTTCATCATTCTTAATGTACATATTGTTGTTTTCACTTATTATTATAAAACCAATCTTGATTAAGTAAGAGTGCAATATCTCATGACATGCTCTAGGTGCTTGTTTCAGACCATATAAAGCTTTGTTCAATTTACATACCTGATCTTTAATCCTTGTCTTCAACAAATCCTTCAGGTTGTTCAATATAAACTTCTTCTTCTAGTATACCATTCAAAAATGCAAATTTGACATCCATTTGATATACCTTGAAATTTTTGAAAGTAGCATATGCCAACAATGTTCTTACTCCTTCAAGTCTAGCCACAGGTGCAAAGGTCTCGCCATAATCTATTCCATCTTCTTGAGCATATCCTTTGCCAGTCTTGCTTTATTTCGAATGACCTCACCTTTTTCATTTAGCTTGTTTCTGAAAATCCACTTTGTACTGATTACATTTTTGTCCTTCGGTCTTGGGACCAGTGTCCATGTGTCATTCTTCTTGATTTGATCAATCTCTTCTATCATAGCATTTACCCAATATTCACTATTAAATGCCTCTTTTACTATTTTCGGTTCAAATTTAGATATTAGACATGTGTTTTGTCTCAGTTTGTTCCTTGTCATCACTGGATCATCCTTATCTCCTATAATTTGACTTGATGCATGATTCCTTGTGACATATTTGGCTAATACAGGCTTAGTAGGCTCGGTATGTTCTTCTTCATCACTCGGTAACTAGATATTCTCTTCATTTTCTTCAGTAACTCTCTCGGTAGGACTTGTCGGTTGAACATAGACAAATTCTTCATAATCTTCTAGTTCCTTGGAATTTCCTTCATCATTTCTTTCTGCAAATTCATCAATTTTCACATTTGCACTTTTTTACTATTTTGTTAGATGATTTGATTAGACATTTAAATGCTTTTCTTTTAGAAGAATAACATAGAAATGTTCCTTCTTCACTTTTCTGATCAAACTTTCCATTTCTGTCATCTTTGTGCACATAGCATCTACTTCCAAAGATTTTAAAGTAACTTACATTAGGTTTCTTGTCATACCAGATTTCATATGGTGTCTTCAAAGTTCCTTTCTTCAGTTGTACTCGGTACAGGGTGTAAATAGCAGTGCTTATTGCTTCTCTCCAAAAATTTTGTGGCACTCTCTTTTCAATCGTCAGGGTTTTGGCACAATCCACAATAGATCTGTTTCTTCTCTCAGCTATCCCATTTTTCTGTGGAGTTCTCGGTGTAGAGACTTGTCTTTTTATACCATGATCATTGTAGAATAAGTTAAATTCATCAGAGGTGAACTCTCCTCCTCTATCAGATATAAGACATTTCAGTTCTTTCTGTTTCATTTTCAAATCTTGCCTTGTACCATTTAAACATTTGAAAGGCTTCTAATTTTTCTTTTAAAAACATAAGTGACATCATCCTTGAATAATCATCCACAAATAATATGAAATATTTATCACCGTAATAACTCTGAACTTTCATAGGACCACAAAAATCTGTATGCACAAGATCTAAAATTCCCTTATAAGTGTAGGACTTACTTGTAAAGCTTGATCTTGTCATCTTACCCATCTAGCATCCTCTGCATATAGCATTCTCAGGTTTCTCCAAACTCGGTAGACCTCTTACTCGATGCTTCTTACTTATTTTGATCAGATTATCAAAATTTACATGACAAAACCTTTTATGCCATAACCAAGTATCATCTATCTTTGCATAAAGACACTTGTTCTGAGTTGAGTCAAGGTGAAATGTGTTACCTTTTGTTTGAGTCCCGGTAGCTGCTAACTTTCCATTCTTGTCATGAACTTTGACAATTCCTTTCTGAAATTCTATTCGGTAACCTGTGTTGTTTAGTTGTGCTACACTCAACAAATTGTATTTCAAACCTTCAACCCAATAAACATCATCACATTTTGCATTGTCAAGAAGTGTGATAGAGCCTTTACCTTTTACCAGACATGGTGCATCATTACCAAATCTTACATAGCCTCCATCATAATCTTCTAATTTAACAAATTTGTGTTTATCACCTATCATGTGATGTGAGCATCCACTATCTATGATCCAAGAATCATTATTATTTATGTGAGATATTAAGGCTTTGTCTTCATACCTTTCTTCATCAAATCCATCCTTAATAGCCACATAAACAACTTCCTCTATGTCTGTTTCATCAGAGTTATCATCATTGGATTCCTCATCGGCAATTAGGTATGTCTTTCTATCTCTCCTTCTGAAATCTCGATATCCTCTATAGTGATTGTCTTTATGTTTGTCATCTCGGTATTCTCCGTTTTCACTAGATTCTTTGTCAGGGTAGTTAGAGGCCATATGTCCTATTTTATCACAATTGAAACATTTCAAAGGTAGCTTTCCTTTATACTTACCTTTGCCTCTCGGTAACCTCCTGGCCAACAATGCTTCAAACTCTCCTTGCTTTCTGATTTCCTCATACAGTTTGTGCACTTCTTCCATGTTCTTACGAAATCTTTCACTTGCTATATTGTGATTCCCTTCAGAATACTTACTCATTCTATCATTGTAATCATTAGATTCACCAAGATGAAAAGAACTTAATGCAGATTCAACTTTATTTACCGAAGACCCACTGTTATCAAAATTACTTAACTCAAATGCATGTAGCTTACCGATAGTAGCATCTAAAGAAACTAGCATGTTAGGTACAGACCTCAATTCATTGATTGCAGGGACTCAGATTGCATAAGTAGGTAGAAGGGCTCTCAATAACTTACTTGTGACATCCTTCTCTTCAATAGTTCCTCCTTCTCCTTTGATTTGATTGACAATTTCCTTTAGTCTTGTACTATACTAGGTTATGTTCTCTCCTTCATTCATCCTCATAGATTCAAGTTTTCCTCTTAAACTATCCACTTTTTCTCTTTGTACATGTTCATCACTGCCATAAACAGATATAAGCTTAGACCATATTGCCTTTGTATCAATACAGCCTTCTAGACCATTAAACTCTGAGTCGATCAATGCTGATGATATTTCAATCATTGCTTGAGTGTAAAAACTCAAGAAATCATTGCTTCACTCTTATCTCTTCCATAGTCATCGGGTAGGTGATCGGTGCAACATAATCATTCTCCAGATAGTATGTAGCATATTCTCCAATTCCTGATAGGTGCAACTTCATCCTTTTCTGCCATGTGGAAAAACTTGACTTGTTCAGCTTTGGGGTATCCCTCTTATACATCTTCGGATCTTAACTCAAGTACCTTCAAACTTTTCTTGTGGAGTCCAAAGCTCTGATACCAATTGTAAATTTTTGATGCCAATAGCTAACAAGATGAGAGGGGGGCGAGTGAATCATACAAACTTAATCTTCAATAAAATCAACAGATTCAACCTCGGTAACTTATACTTCAGCAATATAACCAAAAACTGCTAAACATGCTAACTCCTAAACACATAATCATCATAACACATATAACACCAAATTTAACATGGAAACACAAATAGGGAAAAACCACTGTGGGATTTCGGACCCACTAAGAAATATACTCTTCTAGAGTATGCTCAGTTAAAAGCAAATCCTATTGAAGATTACAAACACATTGCTAGATGTGACCCGGTTAAAGGATTTCCCTCAGATCTGTTAGGATCTTCTCTTTGTTAGAAGTGACCTTGTCTAAGGATTTCAAACACTCAATTAGAATGTTACCTTGCTAGAGGATTTACAAATAAGACTATTAGGTCCACTCGGTTAAGAGATTTTCTGTCACTTTATAAAATAACAGTAATAAAAATATATCTACAATTTCACATTTAAAATGCTAAAGTAGATTCTTATTTGCTCAACACTCTCTAGTCATAGGACTTATCTTGTCCCTCTACTGGGCTCCCTACTCTATTTTTCAAATAGGTCTTCAAGCTTCTGTGCTCGGTAATCACTATGTAGCATCCCTATGCTTACACTTGCCCGCATCCATTGTTCATCAATAATTTCTTATTTATAAACAATTTGCTAACCGCTCTGAATCTTCTTGATCACATTTCCCATGATCAATCATAGCCATCAGATCTTCAATCTTGACTAGGTTCAATGTATCCTTCGATCTGAAAAATATTTTACTTCACCTAGGAACTTGCATTCCATCCTTGGAACTTGTGCTAGGTTAAGCGGTTCAATCTGTGTTGTAGATCTAGCTCCTGAATTTTCAAAGTCGTAGATCCTTAACAAATTTCTTGCATGCCATATCAATCATTTAATCAGTTCCAGCTAATCATCTTCCTTCATTAAATAATGCTTTCATTTCTTCAATGTTGTCTATCATAACTTGATTACAACTTGGTAAATACTAAACTTTACTCGGTAGACATTCCGCCTTCATTAACCGATATCGATAACCTTAGGGTTTACCAACTAGGTTCCTTAGGGTTTACTAACTAGGTTCTTTGCTCGGTGACATAGTATAGTATTAACCTTACAATCAACAACATATGTAGGATATCAAAACAATCTAAACATCATGATCTCATCATTGTCTAACTCGGTAATAGTTGCCCATTGAATAACTTATTTCTCCCCTTATTCATCACATTCTTTCTGTGTCTTTTACCGACATCTTAATTCTCTTCAAATCAATCTTCTCAAGATATGGCAACATCATACTGAATCAAAATATCAATTTCTTGACATCAATGACAAAATAATGTTATAAAGATAGTTATCATCCTTCTTCAGTTATATCAATAATCTCCTTCTATTGAAATGCCAACAAATCACCCTCTTAGGTTTTGCAGAGCCCAAAGTGCAAAAGGATTTGTCAGAATCCTTGTCAGTTGGTCCAAGTCATGGTGATTATTGATTATTGGAGTTGGCTCCTCCATAGATAATTGAGAGAGCAACTTGGTTGCTACATCAAATAGTGTAAATCCTGTTTGGAAACCAACAAAATTCATCACCATCTTCCTTCTCAAACTCAGAATCAAAATCAAACTTTTTTTTCTTCTTCCTTTCTTCTTTGTAATCCTTATAGATGTGACCCGAATTACCACAATTCCAGCAAATGACTTTGGAATTTCTAGAAAATTTTGATCTCCCTCTATATTTGGACTTATTGTACTTCTCATTCTTGTTTCTTTTTTCCTTAGGTCTTCCACAAATAGTTAGGGATTCCTTCAAACTGATCGATAACTTCCTCTGCATCTCTTCACCAAGTAGGGCACCCATCACATCTTCAAACTTTAAAACCATAGAAGTACTATCGATAGCCATAACAAGAGAATCCCACGAATAAGGCAAAGAACAAAGCAAGATTTGGCATTTCTTCTCTTCTTCCATATTAACACCAACAAATGGCAATTGAGCCTCCTGTTGGCATTATTTTCACATTGATGTCAACCGGTATAGGATGGCAACCGATATGGGTGATGTATGTGCAACACTATCATTGATACATATAGGATGTGATGATGTCTTTGATGTCACCTAGCCTAGTAGGTCACTGATACACAGGTTAGTGTTGACTTATGTTGAAGACATAAGGACTGCAAACTAGTAAGTGACATGTTGGCAATGCATTGTTGCCAACCAACAAGAGAGAAAGATGTTGGGTTGTTGATTGTGATGAAGAGGTGAAATGTTACAAAAATCACATCAACACTAAAGGTGAAGTATGTGCAAGCCACCAGTATGCTGTGTGGATGTGAAACAACAAGACTTCCACCGGATAAAGTTGCAATCACCATATGAAGAGATGACTGACAGTGAATGTGCCCAACTAGATCATATGTGCCTATTTGAGGATATGCCTACTCAGAAAAGGAAGCCATATTGGTGCATTGCTAAATGCAGATTACAAGGATCCACTCCCACTGGTAAGTGGAGCTTATCTCCCAATATGCATAGAATGCATTATAGTTCTCCAAGATAAGACAAAAGAGTTAAAGGCAAGTGTTTGAAGGCTAACATCGGATCAATTGGTAAAACACTATGTTGCCTTAGGTGCATGAAATCAGAGATGTGCACCGGATCAACAAGGGTAGACATGATGAGTTGCCGGTATAGAGAAGGAAGGATAGTTTGTCACTTTGATAAACTAGTTGATAGGAGAACTGGTCAAATGATGAAGAAGACAAGGTTGAGAAATTACAAACAAATGGAGTTTGTTGAAGGTTGATAACATGGTGTCATTAGGGTGTTTACTAGTAGGTATGTCCACCGGTAAAGCTGACAAGGTGCAAAAGTGAAAGGCTCCCATTTGTTGAAGGTGTGAATGAGGTAGGTTCGAAATTGTACTAACCAGTTTATGTGTTCCACCGGAAGAGATGCAAAGTGCCAAGGTTGAAGGCAGACCAGTTAGGGTATAACTGACAGAGTTTGTGAACTGGTAGATGAACCTGGTTGTGTGGTTGGTCGGTGATCTGGTCTAGACCAACACCAAATACCTAACAAAGGTGGATTCTGACAAATGGGCCATGTGGATTTGAAGTGAAATGCATGCACAGGTCGGTGTTATGTGTCGGTGAGGTTGTTGGCGACTGGTCCAACATTAAATGGTGGCTACGAAGCTCAAGGAAGGATGGTAGAAGATTGCGGCCTGAGATCAAGGAAACAACAGGGATCCAAGACAGATTGATCTTGTAGATCAAAGTGGGTAAAGGAAACCACATCATACATGTGATTGACAAAATGCAAAGCTAAAAATCATGCTATAGAGGATAAAAGATAGAAGACATGAATCACAAGGTAAACATAATGGTGATGCTCATTGATGGGGTGTTGATCATCAGTCAAGGACATGATATCTGATTGGATATGATATGTCACGATGATCAGAGAAGAGATCTGATGTAGATCCAGTGCATGGCGGAAATCCTAGCATGCAAATGTTTGAACTCACGTTTAGGCAAGAAAATCTACCTATAAGAGTGTGAGCCAAAGAAGTAGATGGTGTTGCTACAAAAGGGAGTAAAGCTAGTGAAGAGAGAAAATTAGTCAAGTGCTCAATGTCAATCAGAGAAGAGATTGAGTGTGTGAGGGAGAACCAGTTTTGAAGAGTTCAATCGGCCAAAGCAATGAAATTGATAGACTGCCATTGAGTTTGACAGAGTAGTACACCGGCGGTGACTAAACCGACAGAGAAGGGCCACCGAAGATTTCAGTGAAGATCCGGTAAGCTGAGAACCAACAGTAAACATATAGTAGATATCTAACTAAGTGAAGAAGACTGTTGGTGGCTAGTAGCCTTGTGTCAGAGAGGAAGGAGAACTGACAAGGAGCAAAACTGATAGAGAAGAAGAAGAGGCTGAACCGGTAAGGTTGCAACAAAGAGTGAGTTGCAGCAGGAGATAAGGTTGAAGCAGAGAGAAGGTGAATAGAGAACCGACAAAAAATTGTGTAGAAGTGAACTGGTGGAGAGACATACATGAGAGTCACAAAGTTCTTTCGTAACAAGAATATTACTTTTGTATTTATGATATGATCTTGTAATCACTGAGTTGGAGCTCGGTGCAGGGGTTGGTGCTCCTTGGGTTGGTGCCCTAAAGTAGGAGTGGTACTCCTTGGGTTGGTGCCCTAAATATTGTAACCAAGGTTTTCATTGAGGCTGGGTTGGAGCAGTAGTCTCTAGTAGAACTTCTCACCGAGGTTTTTCAGATCTTGGGTTTTCCTCATACATCTGGTGTTATGAGATGTCCTATTTATGTGTGGTTGCATTTGTGGTATCTTTACATCTAACTAGTATGTCTTCTTTATGTTAGATCAGTTAACTAGTATACACACATAGCAGAGAAAAGGGTTATGTTTGGAAATCAATGATTCACTCCCCCCTCTCAGTGGCATCTTGTGTTCAACAATTGGTATCAGAACATAGGTTCCTGGTTGATAAGATTTCTCTAGCTTGGGTAGATTCTGGTATTTGAACACAATAGTTTGTTTAGTATCAATCCCTACTCCTATTTTTGATGGTTCAAATTATTCTATTTAGATTTATAGGATGGAAGTCTACATGTCCTCTTTAGGGTTTGATGTGTGGATGTCGATTGTTAATAGCTTCCCTAGTAAAGTGAGTCCTCCCATTGATTCAGAAGAAGAAATAAGATACCGGTGTAATGATATAGAAATGAAGGCTATAATCTGTGGGTTATCAGATGGTGCTTCCTCATAGGTGGACATATGCAAATTGACAAAGAGTTTGTGGGACAGATTGAAGAAGCTCTATCGAAATGAGCCTACCACTACAGAACCGGTTTGTGAAGATAAGATGAGAAACGCAACTCATGTGTCTGTAGATGATGAAGAAAGATCTGTTAGTAGTCACAACAATGATGAAGAAGGAACCCACCTCATCATGGCTCAAGAATCAGAAGATGAGAGATACACATCTAATAATGATCATGCAAATCACTCCTACTAGCAAGATGTGTTTGGCAGTGATAGTGAAGATGAAGAAGAAGAGGATGTAGAAGTTGATCTTGAATGAGAACTTGTAAGTGCACTGGAAGAACTTAGTAGAGTGGAATGAATACAAGTTATTCAAGAATGTTGTCATTGTGGAACAAAACCAGTTGATTAGATGCCTTGAAGAATTTGAGAAATGCATCTCAGAGTTGAAGACTAAACAAGAAGACACTAAGGAGTGTAGGTGCAAAGATCTAGAGTCTGAGCTAGAGGCCAAGGACAAAGAGTATTAGCAGGTACAAGGAGATATGGAGAATCTCCAAAATGACCTTGAGAAATTTTAGGATGAGCTCAAGGTAAGAATCTGGTTTGATGACAACAGTGATGCCTTGGACAAAATGTTGAAGAAGCAAAAGCATTTCAAGGATACTGCAAGATCAGGAAGTGGTGCTGGTGAATGCTCCACCAACAAAAATGCCCCCCACAATGACCTTCTATTCATCTCCTCAAATGGAGATAATAAGGGACAAACCTTCACTGTCTGAAATTCTCCCCAGAAGAAGGTTGATCTGACTACAACCGGTGAAGACATGAATCTAAGGATGAAGACCGGTGCTGTAAGAAGGAGAAACAATATAGATCCCAAAGGAAAAGGAAAGATGGGAGAAGGCAGCTTCACCAAAAGCAAGAATAGAAGAAGACAACATAGAAGACCTCCTACTAGTAGAAGATAAGGAGATGCTACCACCCAAAAGACAAGGCGAGTGTTGGAAAAGATGAGATCATATGGAAGAGCTACTGAGTGTGGACAATCCAAGATCCATCCCCAGAGAAGCAGAAATAGAGATACTAAACCGATAAAATCTCCTCATGCATGGAAAAACAAATTTGTAAGTTGTGCGCCCCCTTTCTCTGATTATTGTTTTGCATGCAAAGAATATGGCCATAGGGCAGATGAATGCAAAATGAAGTCTAGGAATAGACAAGTTGCTCTTCCTAGAAATAATATTGTTGTTTGTCAGAGGTGTAATGGCTTTGGCCAGAAAATTTATGATTGTAGAAGGATGTATGTGTAGTCATATGGAAACTGGTATAGCAGTAATGCTCAGTATGAAAATGGGTGTAGAGCATATGGAAGTGAAAGAACTGTATGGAACCAAAGAAGAAATGTCTCTACAAGATCAAGATGTCCACTGATTCTAGTAACCAGTTACAATAACATGACCAAAAGAAGATGGTCTAACTGGGTTGATAGTAGGTCCTCCAATCATGTGTATGGAATGAACACTATTTTCTTCTACAACAACATCTCTGGTCATGTGGCAGAATCTAGTAGAGCAAGGAACAGTCAACAAAAGAAAGTAAAACCTGCTCCCAAGACTAAAAAATGGGAAGAATGAGACCAAGCAGGTATGGAAGAAGAAGGAAGAGAGTAGGACCATGAATCGACACGGTGTATTCATTGCATAGGTGATATCTCCTAAGGCTTAAAGGAAATGTAGGTGCTTAGGGGGAGTAGTACACTAACCATATCATTCAACCCCTAAGTGAAAGAAGACAAATGGAAGAACAAGTTGCTATCGATATGAAGGAATGAAATGAGATGATAAGTGTGTGTAGTGGCTTCCTTGGCTACACACCTACAGATGAGAGATGGATCACTATTGCATGTATCAATTGATGGCTAATTGACAACTGAGATTAGAACAAATTAACACAAGAAGACAAGAGTTAGAGGAAGATTCTTTGATAGTGTTGATGGACCGGTATGTGCAGTAGGTTACGAGTCTATATACTAACCGATATTGCAGGTTATGAAAGTCAATGAGATCCGAGATCATTAAAATAACTTTGGTGGTGTGATATGAAGAAGTGGTTATGTCTTAGGTGGTATTGGAAAAGACCTAAATGACATATGTTGGCCCAGTAGTTGATCATGTATACATACATCTTTTTGGGCTAACCAGTTTTGATATATGACATGATAGTGATATTGTATGGCATTATGTACATCTAAGATCATGTCATATGCTATGGTGGAAATCATAGAGCTGATAGATCATCAGATTGATTACATATACATAGCTCAACTGGTATAAGGAGTAGTTTGGCTCTGGTTTAGAACCTAATAGGCAAATGAAGACCTGAGATGTATGACTCAGGGGGAGTTGACAACCATGTTTTCTGATTTGTATCAGACTTGCTAGACATAGGGGGAGTGAAAATGTCTATGGTTGTACTGATATGTTTGTGTCCTTGGAAGTATCCAGGGTTGTGAGATATTTCAATGTCCATCCAATTGAAATCAAAACTAGACCACCGGGAGAGTTTCCTACAAAGAAGGAAAGTCACCTGCACAAGAGAACATGCATTTGGTATTAGAAGAGATACAATTGGTATCAGCAATTTGGGGTTAGAATAACTTCTGCATATCAAAGGGGAGATGATGCAGTCTGATCAAAAGGTATGTTTTATTCACTGACACATGTGACTTCAATTGGTTTCAGACTTGTATATGAAATAAGGTTCTGAGATGTATATACATTTGGGTGTTGGTAAATTGGCAGTTGAGCCCTCCATCTCAACTGTTGTGAATTGAGAGGATGCAATGTATGATGGTCAAAGGAGGAGAAGCATCCGGTAGAGAAAATGAGGGAGAGAAATGTGTAAGTACCTGATAGACACAAGGAGGAGAGAAAATTTGACAGTGCCCTTTGCCATTGTTATCAAAGGGGGAGAGAGATTATGTGGTATGTCGCATACTATATGTGTGAGAATTTATGGAACACACAAAGGGGGAGAGAGAGAATTTGTAGTTGTGTGTGTGAAAAGTGAACCTGTATCTGTAAGCACAACACTTCAATCAAGTCATTACATGCATGGTTAATCAGATATAATCAATGAATAATAAACCATAACAAATTGACCCATTGCCTTCTAAAAGATGCGAGTATAAGATTTCTCTCAGATTATAAGCAATACCAGTGACTAGACAACATCAAGATGAAGGATTTTATCTATATGAACATGATGAATGCTAGATGGATGCAATATTAATCTAACAATATTTTTGTAATATTAAACTAAATGATTTAATCAATATGAAACAATTAATATGCAATATCTCAATTAAATCCTAGAGCAAAAATAGTATAATAAGAATATATTCTCCAGCCTCTTTTTTGAATGAGAGATGAGACTGAATTTATAGAAAATTCAGAAAGAAACCAATGGTTGAGATCAAATAATGATGAGCGGTCAAGATTTTCCAAGAGGAAGCACAATCCAGGTGAATTGATGTGATTGGATACTTTTATCAGTTTTAAAGGAATTTGAACTAAAATTAAGATTAAAATAAAATAAAAAACTGATTTATTCTCTATTTCATTCAATTTTGAGATTTAATTGTTTTAATTGCTTTCTTTGAGATTATTTATCAATTTTAAATTTGTTTTTCAAGATTGTCTCCAATTGATTTCTTTTCTCAATTAATTCCCTTTTTTGGTCAATCAATTTCTTTTTTTTATTTATTTCCATTTTTTAAGATTTGTGCTCAATTTATTTATTTAATTGAATTAATTCCTCTTTCTTGATTCGTTTCCTTTTTTGAAGATTTATGGCAATTTTTATTTATTTTTCAAATTAATTCCTCTTTTTGATGATTTAATGGCAAATTGATTTATTTAATTAAATATGCTAGGATATTCAATTAAAATAAATAAGATAATTGTTTAAAATGATTTACTTGGAATGATCTATTAATTAAATAAATATTTAATTAATATTGAGTGATTGATTTTGCCATGTGACATTGATGATTAAAGAATTGATTGTGTGCTCAAGATTGATTTAATTGCCTTTGGTTAGGACCTTGGTGATGTTGTCAAGATTAGGGGCCTATGGTTTAGATGACCATTTTTAGGGTATTACATTTGCCCCTCTTTGAATTAATGTGCGAGCAGGGCGTTGGTTCAAAGAAAATTTGATGTGCCAGTTATGAACTTGATTGATCACGAACTAGATTAAAAGTGAGGTGTTAAGCTCGATTCAAAGCGACAAAGCTGAATGAAGTCTGATTAAAGCGATACCGATCCTGAACTTGATCGAACTAGGAACGATAGAAAACAAAAGATACCGAACTTGAACTTGATTGATCTAGACACAGTGAGTGATGATAAAAATCGATCTTGAACTTGATTGATCAAGATATGATGAAGATAAATTGTTCAGCTTGATCAAGAAACGAATACCGAACACCTGCTTAGATTGAGTGTGATTAAAGATACTCTTTAAACCCTTGATTGAGTTTAAACGGATAATCAGCTTGATGAAATGCGATGAAACTAATTAACGTTAAGAGATTGATTCAGATAAAAGACAAATATCAGCTTGATTTGAAGTGATGAAACTGATATGCCCCTAGAGATTGATTTGATTCAGATGATCGAGAGATCTCAACTTGATATAAAGCGATGAAGTTGAGATGCCCCTAGCGATAAGAATTTGATTGATTTTCTTTAGTTGAAAAGATTTTGCTCAACTTTTGATGAAGATTTGAAAATTTTCTCGACATTAAAGAATGTGAGGTCATAAGGTCACGAGTATGCCCCCTTGGGAGCGAAATCGAAAGATAGCGAGGGTACATGATGATAGGCAATTTTTAGCGATGAAAATGATTTGAGCATAAATTGATTCAGAGGAATTTTTGAAAATTTTGTGTTGATTGATAAGAAATTGAGTGCAAAGTTGATTTGTAGAAATTAAATTGAGATTCAGCATTGATTCATGAGAAATTGAGCGCAATTAGAAGAGAGAATGAGCTTCTGATGAAAAGAGCGCTAAGGGTCCAAATTTTGAAATTGACTAGCAAAATGATCTCGATTTTTTATTTCGACCCCAAAAATGGACTCAAGGCAGCCGATTTACAAGCTCTTGATTTGATTTCATCGTACTTATGTTGATTTATTATGAGATGTCCATCTATATGCTTTATTCTATATGTATGTTTGTTTGTTTGTTTTTTTATGCAAATAAATGATTCATGCAAATGAGTGATGAGAATGAGTAACTAGTAATGCAAAATTTGTCTAATTTTTTCAATGCAATGCAATAAGGTGAATTCAAATGGATGATATTGAATGTATGAATCTATGTAAAATGCTCATGTATGCAGCTAACATCTCAATACACAAGTACTCGATTAGAGAAACGATGATGAAAAAGAGACCACTTAGCTAAGAAATGATGAAGCTTCCAGCTCTCATTCAAAAGATAAAGAGAGCATTGTTATTATATCGAAAACACTTGAAATTCATGAGATGCAGAATGAAATGCAAGATGAGATGCAAAATGAGATGCAAAATGAGATGCAACCTAAACCTAGTCAGTAGATTTTGAAAAGCTTAATTTTCATCATTGAGTGTTTTACAATTATAGCATGCAGAGTAGAGTTCCTTTCTTTGCATGTGCAATATTAATTATCTTGTCCGCAATGACCCTTTTTTTTTTGTTCATATCCTTGGACATATTACGCATGGACCTGGATTGCACAATAAAGAAATTCCCTCAAAATAGACAAAGAAATTATGGGAACCTCCCTGTAGCATTCAAATAAGCGGAGTCGAGGTATGTGTGGTGATTTCACCTTAATGTGAAGGCTCTTATCATAGACACCCAACTAATTTAGATGTTTCCAGATCATTGGGATCATTCCTACAAGTAGAAAACAAAAATGTGTGTGTGAAAAGTGAACTTGTATCTGTAAGCACAACACTTCAATCAAGTCATTACATGCATGGTTAATCAGATATAATCAATGAATAATAAACCATAACAAATCGACCCATTGCCTTCTAAAAGATGCGAGTATAAGATTGCTCTCAGATTATAAGTAACATCAGTGACTAGACAACATCAAGACAAAGGATTTTATCTATATGAACATGATGAATGCTAGATGGATGCAATATTAATCTAACAATATTTTTGTAATATTAAACTAAATGATTTAATCAATATGAAACAATTAATATGCAATATCTCAATTAAATCCTAGAGCAAAAATAGTATAATAAGAATATATTCTCCAACCTCTTTTTTGAATGAGAGATGAGACTGAATTTATAGAAAATTCAAAAAGAAACCAACGGTTGAGATCAAATAATGATGAGTGGTCAAGATTTTCCAAGAGGAAGCACAATCCAGGTGAATTGATGTGATTGGATACTTTTATTAGTTTTAAAGGAATTTGAACTAAAATTAAGATTAAAATTTAAAAAAAAAATTGATTTAATCTCTATTTCATTCAATTTTGAGATTTAATTGTTTTAATTGCTTTCTTTGAGATTATTTATCAATTTTTAATTTTTTTTTCAAGATTGTCTCTAATTGATTTCTTTTCTCAATTAATTCCCTTTTTTGGTCAATCAATTCCTTTTTTTGATTTATTTCCATTTTTGAATATTTGTGCTCAATTGATTTATTTAATCGAATTAATTCCTCTTTCTTGATTTGTTTCCTTTTTTGAAGATTTATGACAGTTTTTATTTATTTTTCAAATTAATTCCTCTTTTTGATGATTTAATGGCAAATTGATTTATTTAATTAAATATGCTAGGATATTCAATTAAAATAAATAAGATAATTGTTTAAAATGATTTACTTGGAATGATCTATTAATTAAATAAATATTTAATTAATATTGAGTGATTGATTTTGCCATGTGACATTGATGATTAAAGAATTAATTGTGTGCTCAAGATTGATTTAATTGCCTTTGGTTAGGACCTTGGTGATGTTGTCGAGATTAGGGGCCCATGGTTTAGATGACCATTTTTAGGGTATTACAGTAGTATGCCGGATACTACATGTGTTGACATTAATGCCAAAGGGCGAGATTGTTGGTATTGTGTTGTCATTGATGTCAACTGGTATAGGATGGCAACCAGTATGGGTGATGTATGTGCAACACTATCATTGATACATATCGGATGTGATGTCTTTGATGTCACCTAGCCTAGCAGGTCACCGGTACATAGGTTAGTGTTGACTTATGTTGAAGATATAAGGACTGCAAACCGGTAAGTAACATGTTGGCAGTGCATTGTAATTTGTTGCCAACCAAAAAGAGAGCAAGAAGTTGGGTTGTTGATTGTGATGAAGAGGCAGAATGTTACAAAAATCACATCAACACTAGAGGTAAAGTATGTGCAGGCCACCGATATGCTATGTGGATGTGGAACACCATCACTCCCATCAGATAAAGATGACATCACCATATGAAAAGATGACTGACAGTGAATGTACCCAACCAGATCATATGTGTTTGTTTGAGGATGTGCCTAATCAGCCAAGGAATCCATATTGGTGCGTTGCTAAATGTAGATGACAAGGATCCACTCTCACCGGTAAGTGGAGCTTATCTCCCAATATGCATAGAATGCATTATAGTTCTATGAGATAAGACAAAAGAGTTAAAGGCAGGTGTTTGAAGGCTCACACCGGATCAACTGGTGAAACACTATGTTGCCTTAGGTACATAAAATCAGAGATGTGCACCGAATCAACAAGGGTCGACATGATGAGTTGTCGGTACAAAGATGAAAGGATATGTTTGTCACTTTGACAAACTAGTTGATAGGAGAACTGGCCAAATGATGAAGGCAACAAGGTTGAGTAGTTACAGATAGATGGATTTTGTTGAAGGTTGATGATATGGTGTCATCAAGGTGTTTACCGGTAAGTATGTCCACCGGTAAAGCTTACAAGGTGCAAAAGTGAAAGGGTCCCATCTATTGAAGGTGTGCATGAGGTAGGTTGGCAATTGTGTTGACCAATTTAAATGTTCCACCAGAAGAGATGCAAAGTGCCAAGATTGAAGGCATGCCGGTTAGGGTATAATCGACAGGGTTTGTGAACTAGTAGATGAACCTGATTGTCTGGTTGGTCGGTGATCTAGCTTGGACTGACATAGAAGACCTAGCAAAGGTAGATGTCGAGAAAGGGGCCACATAGAGTTTTAGTGGTATGCATATACAAGTCAGTGTGATGTGTCAGTGAGGTTGTTGGTGACTAGTTTAACATTAAATGGTGATTGTGAAGCTCGAGGAAAGATGTCAAAAGATTGTGGCTCGAGATCAAGGAAACAACAGGGATCCAGGACAAACTGATCTTGTAGATCAAAGTGGGTAAAGGAAACCACATCATGCATGTGATTAACAAAACACAAAGCCAAAAATCATGCTACATACGTCAAAAGATAGAAGACGTGAATCACAAGGTAAACAAAATGGTGATGCTCATTGATGGGGTGTTGATCATCAATCAAGGACATGATGTCTAATTGGATATGATATGTCACGATGATTAGAGAAGAGATCTAATACAAATCCAGTGTATGGCAGAAACCCTAGCATGCAAATGTTTGAACTCACATTTAGGGAGGAAAATATGGCTATAAGAGTGTGAGCCAAAGAAGTAGATGGTGTTGTTGCAGAAGGGAGTAAAGCCAATGAAGAGAGAAAATCAGTCAAGTGTTCAACATTGATTAGAGAAGAGACTGAGTGTGTGAGGGAGAACCAATGTGAAGAGTTCAACTAACCAAGGTAAGGAAACCGATAGACTGCCATTGAGTCTGACAAAGGAGTACACCAATGGTGACTGAACTGGATGAGAAGGGCCACAAAACATTGCAGTGAAGATCCGATAAGATGAGAACCGATAGTAATCAGATAGTAGATATCTGACTAAGTGAAGAAGACTATTTGTGACTAGCAGTAGTGTGTCAGAGAGGAAGGAGAACTGACAGAAAAGAAGAAGAGGCTGAATCGGTAAGGTTGCAACAGAGAGTAAGTTGTAGTAGGAGATAAGGTTGAAACAGAGAGAAGGTAAGCAGAGAACTGATAACGATTTGTGTAGAGGTGAACCGGTGGAGAGACATACATGAGAGTTACAAAGTTTTTTTGTAGCAAGAATATTACTTTTGTATTTATGATATGATCTTGAATTCATTGTGTTGGAACTTGGTGTAGGGGTTGGTGCTCCTTGGGTTGGTTTCGTAAAGTAGGAGTGGTACTCCTTGGGTTGGTGTCCTAAATGTTGTAACTGAGGTTTCCATTGTGAGGCTAGATTGGAGCAGTAGTATCTAACAACACTTCTCACTGAGGTCTTTCCCATCTTGGATTTTCCTCATACATCTGGAGTTATGAGATGTCCCTTTTATGTGTGGTTACATTTGTGTTATCCTTCCATCTAACTGATATGCTTGCTTTATGTTAGATCAATTAACTGGTATACACACATAGGATAGAAAAGGGTTAAGTTTGGAAATCACGTATTCACCCCTCCTCTTAGTGGCATCTTGTGTTCAACACCTCCAACATATTAAATGCATCTAGGTGGCCTCTAATCTATCCACCCTCTTCCATTCTCAAGGAATAAAATTTCTTCCTCAAGAAAATTTGATTCAATAAAGATTTCGCTTGATACATTTCACCAAGCTTAGTCCATAACTTCTATGCAGAGTTCTCTTCATGGATATTGATCAGAATAGAGTTTGCCAAGCACAATTTAATTATACCCTATGGTTTACTCTCCCTAACATCATATTGAAAAGTCACAGTAGGATCTAAGGGTCTTGAGAGATTCAGATCAACAACATCCCACAAATCTCTATTGATTAGCAAATATTTCATCTTCACCTTCCACATCTCAAAATTAATACCATTAAATTTCTCAACCTCTATTCTCTCTAACGAACTTTCCGTTTGAAAATTATTGCAACAAGATCAAATTGTGTCTTTTGCACAAACTCCCACTCAAATCTGGATTAGTTCAAAAAACCCAACAACTCACAAATGAAACCAAAGGTGATCAGGTTTTGATACCACTTGTAAGGAAGTTAAGTAGCATAACAACTTCCTACACTAACCTTGAGACGAGGATAATGCAATTTTTTTATAGATCGTTACAATAGCTATAAAAAGTTAACAAAAATAAACAAAATATCATGCATGTACCACAACACAACAACACAGTGATTTACGCGGGGAAAACCCTTTCAAGAGAAAAAACCCCACACTCCAAAAGTAAGTTAATATATTATTTAGCAATCAATAATAGATTACAATATACTTGCAGAGAAATATCTTCACAAGAGTGCCACTAATCAGAGATTCAGAGGTAACTCAATAGCCATAGGACTCTTACACACAACCTCTATCTCATGCACTTCATATATAAGAGATACAATACAAGAAACCGTCTAACAATATTACAAAAACATGCACTAAAATCACTCAATAAACTAGAGTCGACCTTATCTCCATTATAAATGCCCTATGATGTGTCAAAACACACATCAACATGTTTTCCTCCCTTTAACAACTCATTTATGTGTCTGATGTAATATATAATTCCTATTTCTAGAGTCCAAACTTCCAGAGGCCATAACTTGTGAACCGCGTGTCTGATTGACGAATTGTTTGAAGCGCTGGAAAGCTCACGAAGTTCTCTATCACCTTGTAAACTGATACACCATTTATGATTAATTTGCAAGACATTTTGGAGCTTGTAAAGTCCTCAAAATTAATTTTAAACCTTTCATCACACTCTTTAAAAATTTAATATTTTCAAAACTGGCTATGATCTTGCGACAAAAATTTATCGGCAGGATTATCTAGCCAACCAGAAGCTTCAGGAAGAATCTCGCACCATTTTGTGCTTAAACAAAAACTTACTATAAATAGTAACCTCATGTAAATGCAAGGTTGAGACACCATTTTCCCAACATTCTCCCACTTGTTGAACACCCTGCAAGAGCAAAGAGAGTATCAACACAATAATTTAATTGCTAGGGGCCATGAGGCCCATAGACTCCAAACACCATTTGAACTTCCTTGTGCTCACAACCTTAGTTAAAGAGTCTCCAACATTCATCAAAGTCTCTACCTTAACCAGCTTCACCTTGCCATCTTCGACTATATCTTTCACAAAATGATATTGAACATCAATGTGTTTGGTGTTGTTGGTGCCCAAAAATGGGTTTACACTACTACAAGGCAGAGACTAAGTTGATTCCTCAAAATACCTATGGAAAGCCACTTCCAACTATCAATATCCTTCAGACTTTGACCAATTGTGACAAGGATCTATGAATCCTTCTACACTTTGGGCTCTGCAAGACCCAAGAGGGTGATCCCTTAGCCAATTTGTGATCTTTGTGCCATATTAAAAAATTATGCATAAAACAAAGTAGATAATCTCATAGAAAGGTTGAATAGAAAGGGATAATGCTCAGGAATGGAAAATTCCTCAGTGATCCTCAACCAATTGGAGCATGAGATGATTATGTGCACATAGAAACACATGAAAATAAAATATATTTTGATATTCAACCAAATATAGCAAGTTGTTGTTGAATTTGAACAAAAAATTGACACTAAAGACAATTACAAGCTACAATCAATGCCTTACTCCATTGGGTAAATGAATTCATACAACATAAAATGAATTCTGACAGAATTTATTTAACAACATATAGATCTAAGATAGTATTGCCTTGCAATGTATCACATTTGCAACCCCAACCCAAACTACTTATCAAAATCCCTGCAATAACCCTACCACTCTGCAATTCTACTCAAGCATTTAATTGACCCCTTAGACCAAAGCATGAACATAAAATACATACACCACAATAGTGCAATGAATGAGAAAATCCTTGATTCTATTAATTCAAAATATGGTAGAAAAAGACACTGGAGAGAAATAGATTTGAATTATATTTCTATTGAATAAATCAATTGTCTCTGTCAAAACACAATTTACATTTAACTCCTTCAAGAACCTGCAAAAAACCAGACACAAGACTCTTTCTATTTTCTCTATAAATGACTTTACAATTCACTCGTTTCACCTAGACCTTGTTACTAGAACTAAAATTTTGAAACACTCAAGGGACCAAAATTACAACCCTGTCTCATAGACCCGAATTCCCTTTTATAGAAAATAAGGGAGCTAACAAGCTTCAGGCCAGAGGAGACACTTGTCATTGGGATGATTAAACATACTTGAAGTTTCTAACAACAATAATCAATCCTTAATAAAGTTATAACTAATATCAAAATCTGCGGCCGCTTCACTAAAACTCATGATGTATTTTACCGCCATCACTGTTGTTCCAGTTCAAAAAGATATCCACCATTAGAAGACAAAAAATAATTATATCAAACTATTTACAACCCTTATTCATAATTAAAATACATCCTACTCCATCCATTGTACTCTTCATCAGATGGCCATTCATAACTTTGTTGGCATATGATGAACCAACATGTTGATATGATGATAATGTATGTTGTCATTGATGTCAATAAGTGTAAGTAAACCGGTATGTAAATTGGAAGAAGTTGGTGAACCGGTATGAAGAGATGCAGTGAACCGGTGTCGGGGTTTCACTGAGTGTGACTACCGGTTGGTAGTCTCAGCTCCAGGGTTTCCGGTTTGGCAATCTCACTTGTGCGATGCAACCAATGACATTTTGTGATGAGTTAGCTAAGAGATGAAGATGAGATCGTGATGCCACATTAGCTTTGTGCATGTGAAGGATTTCCTTGAGGATCTTGCATGTGAAGATCGACTGCATTAAATGTCTACCTCAGGAATGAACATTCTTCTTAGCGGTATGAGAAGAAAGAGTGACGAGTTAATAATTTCTATGTGCGGTGAAGAATGGGTGATGTAGATTGTCTTGTGATCTGTTTGAAATTGTATTGCTCTATGCAAAGTGTTTGGACGGTTAGGATTGGACTGCTTGTATTGTAAACCTAAAATTCGTAGGGTCTAGGGTTTATTCTATCGACCTAATTATTGTCTATAAGGTCGATGATGTTTGTTATTGTAAGTTGTTGGAAAATGTTGTTTGTGTATCTGAGTGATGAGATACTTGCTAGAGTAGTGAGAGAAAACTGCAGAGTGCGATTGCAGAGTAGAGGAACTAAAAAGGATCTGCCTTAGCATATAGTGTTGTTATCAGATCAAAGATTTACCTGTTGTCTTCTAACCATTTCAAAAGAAGGAAAATCCCTTTGTCGGGTAGCTTAAATAGGCTTACTATAAATCCTCTAACCAGGCGACTCAAGTTAATTGAGCTCTTTAAATCCTCTAGAAAGGTAACCTTTAATAGGGTTTCAACCTTTAACAGGGTATATAGCCATCCCTTAACCGAGTGATCTTTAACAGGATCGGTTCCTAGCATAACCTTATTGTAAAGTATTTAACCGA
The DNA here is from genome assembly GCF_030272615.1 of Cryptomeria japonica. Taxonomy (NCBI): domain Eukaryota; kingdom Viridiplantae; phylum Streptophyta; class Pinopsida; order Cupressales; family Cupressaceae; genus Cryptomeria; species Cryptomeria japonica. The sequence continues at coordinate 122,906,139 of NC_081405.1, forward strand.
ACTACGCTCCTAATAGAGAAAGCTTCAAAAGAGTTCAAAAACAAGCTTGTGGGTATTCATCCCCACTGTGGTTTTTCCCATTTGGGTTTCCACGTGAAAAATCTGTGTGTCATGAGTTGTGCATTTTTTATGTGATGACTAAGTTTTCTTTGTTTAAGTGATTATGCATGCAGAGCTAATGGTTATGGTATTGTTGACACACCACATGCATATGTTTATGGATGAAGTAGTTATCAAGTATTGAATGTATCTGAAGAGTTCAATTTTACCATTTTATGTTGTCTGAAGTCTTACTGTGTTTAACCGGTATTGCCATGGTTAAGTTCAGTAATAAATACAACCGATTTGCATTGTTTTAACTTGATAAGTTGCAGAGAAGTTTTTGTATGTACTAATTCACACCCCCCCCTCTTAGTACCAGTTAGGGTATCTGTTGTTATCATTATTCATCAATTGGTATCAGAGCAACTCTAGGTCCTCAGTGATATAAGCTTAACCGCTTGAGGTAAAAGATCCTTCCTCAATGATAAAGAGGGAAGGTCCTAAGCTCAATAGAGATAACTTCAAAATATGGAAGGACAGAATGAAAATCTATATCAAGAGTTTGGGTGCTCAACATTGGAGCTATGTTGAGAATTTCTATGTAATTCCCACTGGAACTTTAACCGATGATCAGAAAAGAGAGATTCAAGAAAATGGGCAAGTCATGGAAGCCCTTATTAGCAGTTTGTCTGATATTGAGTTCATTGATTTACAAGATAAGGACACTTCTAAAGATGTATGGGACACATTGGAAACTATTTATGGCAGTGATGAGAATTTAAAGCAAGCTAAGGAAGAGAGCTTCGGAGGAAAATTTGAAGACATGAGGATGGTTGAAGGTGAGACCATTTAGTAATATGGCATAAGAATCAAGACTGTTGTTGGAGATATCAAGAGCATTGGTGGAATAATTGATGATTCCACCATTGTCAGTAAAGTATTGAGATCATTGTTACTGGTCTATGCAATCAAAGTTGCTCCTATTTAGAAACTAAGGTCTATTGACAAAACCAAGGTATCCTTAGACTCTATCATTGCAAAGTTAACTATATATGAGTTGAATAGCTATGATGGCAGTGTTCAGAAGACTGAGTCAGCTTTTAGAGAATCTATTGCACCAACCAGAAAAGGAAAAGAAGCAAGTACCAGTTATGTATCCATGCAACATAGAGGTATGGATGATGAAGAGATTCTGATGGAGTTTGAATCTCTTCTTGCCAAGAGACTTCCAAAAGGTACTGGAAAATATAGAGATAAGCTTCCTTTAAAATGTTTTTCCTATAATAAGATAGGACATATAGCTGTTAAGTGTCCTAACAATGAGAATACGGATAAACCGGAGAGGTTTAGAAAGTATAAAGGAGGAAATAGAAGAAATTGTCTTGTTGTAGTGGATGAAGGTGTTACTGATGAGGAATATGAGGATGAAGAGATTGAGGACATAATGTTTGTAGCTGTAAAGGAAGAAGTATCTAACAAGAAAGCACTTGCCTCTCACATTGACAACTCTAATGAGTGGATAATTGATAGTGGTTGTTCTCAATACATGACTGGTGATCGGGAAAAGTTTTTGTCTCTAGAAGAATATGATGGAGGCGTTGTCAGATTGGGAAATGATGCACCATGCTTGGTAAAAGGAAAATGATCCATCTCACTGAATAGAAGGAGAAGTGCGGATGATGTTTACTAGGTAGAAGGTCTTAAGCATAACCTGTTGAGTGTTGCCTAGTTAAATGATAAAGGACTCGTTCTGGAGTTCAAAGGTGGAGTCTGTAGTATAATTGGAAAAAGTGGTGAACTTATTGCCACCGATAAGCAGACCAGAGGTAACTTGTTTCAGTTGAATGCCAAGATAAGTCAGTGTCTGATGGCAAAGTTTGATCACAGTTTGATATGGCATAGGAGACTTTGTCATATGAAATTTGATAATATTGTAAAGGCTAGTAAGATCAAGGCGGTAAGAGGATTGCCTTTGCTGAACAAATCGAAGAATTCTTTATGCAGAGAATGTCAACTTGGGAATATGTCTTCCTCAACTTTCAAATGTAAGTCTTTTTCAGCAGAAAACTTACTTGATCTTGTGCATACTGATTTTTGTGGTCCTATGAAAACTAGAAGTATTCAAGGAGATAGGTATTTTATGATTCTTACTGATGACTACTCAAGAATGATGTGGGTCACATTCTTGAAAGACAAGTCTGAGGCATTTTCAAAGTTCAAAGCCTTTAGAGCATTAGTAGAGAAGGAAAGTGGTCAAAAGATAAAATGCCTAAGAACTGATCAAGGAGGTGAATTCACTTCTAATGAATTCAACAAGTACTCTGAAGATAGTGGTATCAAGAGGCATTTGTCTACCCCAAGGACACCACAACAGAATGGCATAGTAGAAAGGAATAACAGGACTGTAGTTGAAGCGGCTAGAACAATGTTGATCTAAGGAAAGATTTCTCACACCTTTTGGAGAGAAGCGGTGAGCACTACAATCTATACTATAAACCAGGTACTCATCAAGAAAGGTAGAGTTAAAACCCCTTATGAGTATTGGACTGGGAAAACTCCCATTGTGAGTTATTTTAAAGTGTTTGGAAGTAAGTGTTACATCAAGAGAGGTGAGCATCTGAGCAAGTTTGATGCTAAATGTGATGAAGGAATATTTCTAGGATATTCCACTAAGAGAAAAGCTCTCAAGTGCTACAACAACAGACACAAAAAATTGTTGAGAGTATCAATGTTAGGGTTGATGAATCCCCTGAGGAACCTAAGGAAACCTGCAGTGAGGAAGTGGAAGATGAACCAGTATAGCCTTCTGGGAACCAATTAAGAAAGAAACAAGTAAAGATCTTAGTGTTCCTATACCGGTAGAAGCTGCAGTAGGTGAAGATGAAGATGTAAGTAAAGAAGAAGAGGAAAAACTAACATAACCAACTAGAGTCATTCCTAGGTATGTGAAACTACATCATGATTTGAAGCAAATCATAGGAGATAAAGATGCAGGGATACTCACATGAAGAAAGGTGAAAGAAAACTCTTGCATGATCTCTGAATTGGATCCCAAGACTTCTAGAGAAGCACTTACAGATGAAGACTGGATTAAGGCAATGGAAGAGGAGCTAGACCAAATAGAAAAGAATGCAACATGGTCCTTGGTACCCAGACCAGAACACAAGAATGTCATAGGTACCAAATGGGTCTTCAGGAATAAGCTAAATGAAGAAGGCATAGTTGTGAGGAACAAGGCAAGACTTGTATGCAAAGGATATGCTCAAGAAGAGGGAGAAGACTATAGAGAAACATTTTCTCCTATGGCTAGACTGGAAGGTGTCTGAATGCTACTTGCATTTGTAGCATTCAAGGGATTTAAGGTTTATCAGATGGATGTGAAGTCTATGTTCTTGAATGGAATCTTAGAAGAGGAAGTCTATATTGAGCAACTAGATGGGTTTGCCTTATCGGAAGATAGTAACATGGTGTGTAAACTACAGAAAGCCCTATATGGATTGAAACAAGCACATAGGGTAAGGTATGAATGGTTACACTCTCATCTTGTGAAGATAGGACTTCAAAGAACAAGTGAGGATAGCAACATCTACCTAAAATTTGAAGGCGATCAGATTCTGATCTGTGAAGTATTTGTAGATGACATAATCTTTAGAGCAGATGATAAAATGAGTCATGCTTTTGCAGATGAAATGAAGAAAGAGTTTGAGATGTCTCTGATTGGAGAGATAAAGTTCTTCATTGGTTTACAAATTCAACAAATGAAAGAGCGTATCTTTATTACCTAGTCCAAGTATGTCAAAGAGGTATATAAGACCTTTGGCATGAAGGAGAGCAAACTGGTTGGTACACCGATGGTGACCGGTTGTAAGCTGACTAAGGAAGATGATTCAACATTGGCAAATGAGGAGTACCAGTCAATGATCGGTAAGTTGCACTATGTGGTGCACAACAAACCAGATATTGCTCATGCAATGGGCATAGTAGCTCATTTTCAAAAAATTCCAAGTAAATCCCACTTGGTAGCTGTCAAGAAGATTCTTAGATATTTGAAAGGAACAACTAACTATGGATTGTGGTATCCAAATAATGGTGACTTTAATCTCAAAGTATATACCAATGCCGATTGGGTAGGTAATGTAGACACCGGAAGAGCACAACCGGTGGAGAATTCTATCTTGGTGGAAGACTAGTCTCCTAGACAAGCAAGAAGCAGAGTTGTACTTCTCAGTCTATAGCTGAAGAAGAATATGTGGCAGCATTTATGAACTACACTCAAGAAATATAGATGAAACATATATTGGAAGGTTTCAAAGTACCTATATCTGAACCGGTGAGTATATTTTATGACAATACTAGTGCAATCAATATTTCCAAGAATCCAATGTTCCATGCTAGAACTAAGCGCATTGAGCTCAAGTATAATTTCTTGAGAGAGAAGGTTTAGAATAAGGAGGTTGTACTAGAACATGTTTCCATTAAGGAACAACTAGTAGATATATTCACTAAGCCCTTACCGAAGAATACATTTACCTATTTGAGAGGTGAATTAGGGGTTCTGCCCCTTCATGAAGTCAACTAAAGTTGTGTGCTCCACATCAATCAGGTACTACAATGTCAAATCTTACAGGATTGATGTGTTGAAGGATTCTACTCCATAGGGGGAGCAAAATAGTCGAGAATGGAAACTTTTGCCTCCACTTTAGCATTGTTGTCAAAGCGGGAGAAGATATCTGATGATGCATAATACACTAGTCTATGATGTTTACAGTTGCAATGCTACATTGAGTATTGCCATCAATGCTAAAGGGGGAGATTGTTGGCATATGATGAATCAGCATGTTGATATGATGATAATGTATGTTTTCATTGATGTTAATAAGTGCAAGTGAACCGGTATGAAGAGATGCAATGAACCAATGTCGGGGTTTCACTGAGTGTGACTACCGATTGGTAGTCTTAGCTCTAGGGTTTTCAGTTTGGCAATCTTGCTTGTGCGATGCAACTGATGGAATTCTGTGATGAGTTGGCTAAGAGGTGAAGATGAGATTGTGATGCCATGTCAGCTTTGTGCATGAGAAGGATTTCCTTGAGGATCTTGCATGTGAAGATCGATTGCATTAAATGTCTACCTTGGGAATGAACATTCTTCTTAGCGGTATGAGAAGAAAATGTGATGAGTTACTAATTTCTATGTGCGGTGAAGAATGGACAATACAGATTGTCTTGTGATCTGTTTGAAATTGTATTGCTATATGCAAAGTGTTTGGATGGTCAGGATTGGACCACTTGTATTATAAACCTAAAATGCTTAGGGTCTAGGGTTTATGCTACCGACCTAATTGTTGTCTATAAGGTCAATGATGTTTGTTATTATAAGTTGTTGGGAAATTTTGTGTGTGTATTCGAGTGATGAGATACTTTCTAGACCAATGAGAGAAAACTGTAGAGTGTTATTGTAGAGTAGAGGAACTAAAAAGGATATTCCTTAGCATATAGTGTTGTTATCAGATCAAAGCTTTACCTGTTGTCTTCTAACCATTTCAACAGAAGGAAAATCCCTTTGTCGAGTAGCTTTAACAGGCTTACTATAAATCCCCTAACCAGGTGACTCAAGTTCATTGAGTTCTTTAATTCCTCTAGCAAGGTAACCTTTAATAGGGTATATAGCCATCCCTTAACCAGGTGATCTTTAACAAGATCGGTTCCTAGCAGAACCTTATTGTAAAGTCTTTAACCGGACTAGGCTCATAACAAAGAGAGATTCAAAAGAGTTCAAAAACAAGCTTGTGGGTATTCATCCCCATTGTGGTTTTTCCCATTTGGGTTTCCATGTGAAAAATCTGTGTGTCGTGAGTTGTGCATTTTTTATGTGATGATTAAGTTTTCTTTGTTTAAGTGATTATGCATGTAGAGCTAATGGTTATGGTATTGTTGAAACACCACATGCATATGTTTATGGGTGAAGTAGTTATCAAGTATTGAATGTATTTGAAGAGTTCAATTTTACTGGTTTATGTTGTCTGAAGTCTTACTGTGTTTAACCGGTATTGCCATGGTTAAGTTCAGTAGTAAAGACAACTGGTTTGCATTGTTTTAACTTGATAAGTTGCAGAAAAGTTTTTGTATGTACTAATTCACCCCTCCTCTTGGTACTAGTTAGGTTATCTCTTGTTCATCATTATTCATCAAACTCATGACTACATTAGCTTTAGCTCTATATGCAGTGTATTTAACGACTACTTCATTTGTCTCCCTTTCAAAAGATTCAAAAAATGACCCCGTGGCAATTATTTTTTCCATGCTATCCTCCAACATATCCATGTTCAACCCTTCACATATTAACTCTACTTGGGTATTGATGACTCTCTCTGCCTCCTCTTTTCAAAATTGTAGATGCTTGACTGCCCCATTTTCATCCTCAATATCTTGCAAAAGAGCTTCACTCAATTCACTAAAATTTCTCATTAGCTCCCTTATCTTTCTTTCTATATTTTTTGTCAAAATTTGGGCCTCCCACATTGATTTTACCAATAAATAAGTTGCTTGGAGTGCAAGTGGCCTCTCAGAATGATACTTGGAATCCATAGACATTATTCTAAGTTTGTTTCCCCTTTGCAACCATTTTATAAACAAAGGGATTTCCACTTCTTTATCATCATGAAATTTCTAAATAACTTTAAATAATAAAGAATACAAGGTATGAGTGTTGTTAAGTCTACTATCAACCTTTCCATTTAAATGAGTTAGCACTGAGCTAACTATCTCCTTTTGTTGCTAGGCTGATTGATCTTTCGATTCCTTCAACTTATTGTCTAATTCAATAATCTTCTCCAAGAGCTGAGATTGAGTTGGATCAGTAGATCTAGTGGCTTCAGGCTTGTCATCATCATATGGGACCAATGATATATTGGGGATATCAACATTGATGTCAAGCTGAACTTCTTCTTCTTCATGGATAAAAGGTGATGACCTAGATGTTGATGGTGTTGATGTCCCTATAAGTGCACAAAAGGAGACTCTTATCTCTCCTTGCTTAAGGAGTTGCACTCTCGTTAGCAACTCTACACACCTCTATTGAACTGCATTGTAATCATTGAAAAGATTATCAAATTTTCTTATTAACTCTGCCTCTTCTAAGGCTTCTCTCTTTGAAGTTTCATGAGCCAATTTAGAAAAATCATCATTCAACTTTGTACCCTCCACACTGGATGTGTCAGATGCTCTCTTTAAAATAAGGCCTCCCCTTAATTTGGGATTTATGTCTCTAATTTTAGGCTTTCTAGGTCCTTCCTCTAATTCCCATATTGCCAAGGTTGCATAATCATCTACAAAATCTGATCCTTTCAATACCAACCTTGCTTCCTCCTTTGAACTAAATTATCGACCCTTTGACTTCCTCAATGCATCAAAGGCCACTACATCTGCTATATCCCATTCTAGTAAAATTAGAACTCCATCCTGACTTACAATCATCTTGCCCTCATCTGCAGTGATTCTCTTGAATTCTTCCATCATATCACTCTTAACTTCTTCCTGATTCTCATGTTCAAACCTATCTCACCTCTGAGCTTTTCTCTCATCAATTATCTTCTTAAATTCTTCAATTTTCATCTTCCACACTAATTGCAAAAAGGTCGGGCTTATCACAAAAGTATCATCCTCAAGAAACTTATCACATGCCTCCTTCCTTGCATCCCTGAAAGCTCTACCCTTAATATCTAAAGGAGTGAGGTCCAACTCCAAATTAGGGGGCAAAGGAGGAATACCAATTTGCATCTCTACACTTGTTGCTACAAGCGTATCTTCCTCCATTTGTTGTTCAACCTACCTTAAAGATGAAAAGGGCATGGGTGGAGGCGAAGGATTTCTATCTAAATCTTCAAGATCAATGATTTTGACTCCTTTAAAAGGCTTGATTTGCACCTTTGGGGAAGGCCTATGTTCATCATCCTTTTACCTTTTCTCCTCACTAATCCTCCACTGTCATTGTTGCTCTCTTCTTCACCACTTGTTTCTTCTCTTGCTCTCTTTTGAGAAGACTCATAAACATGTCTCTTTTCTATCAGGACATATATTCTTTGAAGTAGAGGAGGTCATGAGCCTAATTGTTGCATCCTCTTTTGATGAATCCAAACTGATTCCTCCACTGTGATGGGTGTTGGATGATGCACATCTCTTGTTTCATCTTGTTGGTCATGAACCTCTTCAAGTTTGGCATTCTTCTCCTTCAATGCAAGAATCAATTCATCAAAATTGTTCATTACAAAATCAACTTTAGCACCAAATGGACTAAAATATTTTGTTGGATCATAGCTTGGAGCCATTTTCTAAATTGTAGCCCATAACTTCCTGAAAAACTATCCATTTCTTTCCTCCAATCTCGAGTCATGAAATCAAACTCATTTCTAATTATATCCTCAGGAAAGTTGTGCTCATGAGGCAATAGACCTCCTTTTATTCTTGTCCTGAGAATATTGTAAAACCCCTCTAGGTCACTATGTCTAGTTGTGCTAACCCTTAAATGATATGGTGCAAAGAATTTGTCAAAATGCTCATATCCTCCTTTCAAAATCACAAAATATGGGATGATAGTATAATCAGGGAAAATTGTTCCTTTGAATTTTCCCTTTAATTCCTTATCATGAATGCACCCTATCTGTCATTTTACTTTAGCAAAACCCATCCTCAAAGGAACATTAAAAGGCAATACATGTGGCTAACTAGAAAAACCATAGATTCTAATAACAGTGCTAATAGGATAAGGGATGAAATCCCCCCAATTGTTCACAATATTTAGAAGTAGCAACCTCTCTTTAGGCCTTAGAAAATCATGCAACTCCTTGGGGATCCTTGGTGGGTTCACTTTCAATCTTTGTCTCAACCTAGAAGCAAAGTTGTTATCAAATCTCACAAAACTAGCCTCCTATCTGTCCCAAGACATATCTGTGCTCCAAAGCTACACTAGATTTTCTTTATTGTCAATTGACCTCTTGAGGTTCATAGTACCTTCAAAGTAATCCGCATTCCAATATAAGAACATGTGCATAAGCAAGGAATAACAATAGAATTTAGTGCCCACCACTTTATTTTTGATATCCTGAAACCCCTCATGAATCTCCTCTTCAAGGTATGGGGCGAAGTCAAAAACCACTGTATAATCTGGATGTTGAATTTGCATGGCCATATACATGAAATCAAGTGGCATAAGTGTAATTGGATTGAAACCCAAGATCTATGATGTATCAGTTTTGAGAAAATATATCTATGATGAGTCTCACATTTTAGATTGGGATGCCTTGCAGGTGGAGTCGGATGGGCAGCTACCTTTGGAGCCCATTCACATTTTGGCACGCCGGACGTTGGCCCTTCAAGGTCGAGAGCTGGACCAGGTTAGGGTCCAGTGGGATTGTTATGATGAGGTTTCGACTTCATGGGAGGACGCAACACGTATGAGATCAGAGTACCCCCACCTCTTTGATGAACTCTAGGAGGAAGTTCATGCCTAGAGGGGGAGGATGTGAGGCCTCACCTCGACTCAGTCTGACATTCAGTGGATTTTATATTTAGACTATTATGGATACTTTGTTTTGATGCAGTTTGAGACTTAGAACTTATATGATTTTAGGATTTGGATAACATTGCTATGTTTTGATGATTTACTTATATGCTTTATGAGTTAGAACACTACATGATTGTTAGATAGGATGATATTGCAATGATAGATGTCATTATTAAATTTGCAAGACTTTACTATGATAATAGAACTATGATGTATGGTTAAGTTTATGTGAATTGGGATGAAATTGCTTATGTGAAATTGCTTGATAAAAGATGTATTTAATCTGTGCAGATGAAAATTGTATGCAAGTGATGATGTGTATTGTTATTCCTTTGAATTATATTATATGTGGATATTTGAAAGTACTAATGTGTAAATTGAGATGCGCAGGAAATTTACCATGTGAACATGGAAAATTACGGAGAACCAAACCTAGACTTATGTATGTTCGTAAGCCAGGGGTTGTCTATTTGGAGAGACAACACCCCGTTGTGTTGTATTTTATTCGTAACAGTATATGTTGCATGAGTGTTAAGTGTTATTTAAATTTAATGTGTAAAAACCCACAAGAGACGATTTCATGTTTTATTTTGTAAAAATGTTTTATTTGTGTCACTTGACACATGTGAGGATTTAAATTTAAATGTTTTATTGTTGTCTCTTGGAGGGAAAGTGTTTAACTATAGTTTTTCTTAAATAATATAATGTGTTGTCATAAATACTTTGGAAATATAATCTTTGGAGTGGTCAACATATGTTTGACCCGAAAATAAACTTCAGAGGGGTTTTAAATGGGTTAAATGAACACCTAGGGGTAGTTTAATAGGGTTTCCTAAAGCCCATAAGGTATACCTAGGGGTTAGGGGTAATTTTAGGCAAGTTTCTACTTTTTAGTGACCTTTTTGACACTTTAAAAATTGGCTTTTTTGAGTTGTACGAAAATTGAAAATTAGAAGTTTAAATCTAATTGAGATTTTTCCTATTCGAATGAGAGTCTTTTTGCATTCTGCTTTACTTTCGTTTTTGGTTTTAGAAACTTGTGAGAACTCAGAGAATGAGATTCTTAAGCAAGAATTTGTGAAAATTGAGGGTAATCACCCACTCTCCATTTTTGGAGACGAGAATTTTTGAAAAGAAAAGAATAGTTTGGAATAAAAAAAAAATTGACTAAGGGTAGAAGAAAGAAGATTCATGGATTGGGCAGCTCTTCCTCAAATATTATACTACCATTGGGCAGATTAAGGTTGGTTTGATTATTCTTAAAGATGTCTATTTATCTTGTATGTGTTGAGAGTATGATTGGTGTAAGAAATTTGTGTTTTGAATGTCTTGTTTTAGAATTTCATTTGGAATTTTTGCATTATGCTTTGTTGTGTTTTGGGAGTTTTCTCAAGACCTCTTACTCTTGGGAGAGAGGAGGATCTTGTGGGTGGTAGCAGTGACACCCTCGAGTGAGAGACTCTCGTTTGAGAGCTATCACAAGGGATCTTTGTGTGATCCTTGCTGCATGGCCTGTTTGTGCAATGGGGGTCATAAGGAGGGATATAAGGCTAGAATGCCTTTGGGGGGCATAAGGAATAAGGGGTTGAGATTTTTGATATAATTATTGTGCCATGAGGTGGCTACTTTTTTTCCATACTTGCAGTTCTCCTCAGGGTATTGGTCCACTACCACCCTTAAAAAAAAGTCATCACCAAAGTGTGGTGCTGTGCAGCCAAGTTGGGAGTGTGTCTGAATCTCTGTGTGTATATTTTTGTCTTCTATGTGTTTGCATGTTTGTTACCCATCTAGGGCTTGGTTCTCCGAGCTCGGGGGTGGCTACCAATTAGCCTAGGCTGGGAGGTGAGCACTCTGTGGTCATATTGTGATTTATTATGCAGGAAAGTCAGGAGAAGAGAATAGGAACAGTGAAAAGATGCAGAAGATTATTGTTGAAGATACTTAAATCCATTTGTAGTTATTTGTTTAAATTTGATAGAAGAAATAAACCCTCATTCGTTGAATGAGAGGCAAGTTGTAATTTTGAAATAGGACATGAGATTTAATGTTGTAGGTAAATAAGGAAACATCTTGTAATTTTGCATAATATCGATAGAGTTGTAAAAAGCCAGATATGCCTCTATTTCTATTTTGAAAAGAAAAGGGTTGCTTTGAATTGCATGCAAAAGCTTCTTTTGTAATATGGAAAAATTAGTTTTTAATTAATTTTATCTACATTCTACTTGCTGAAAAATATGAGTTGTTTTGCTGATAGATTTTAAGTATTTTAAAAAAAAGGTGTTTAAGTAGTTGTTTTATTAGTTGAGAAATCAATGAATGTTTTTAGTAAGAAAAACTTTAATAATAAGATTTATAGGTACAGTAATGACATGTAATTGTGAGAGTTGGCAAGGTAGCTGACCTTTTGTCCGTTCTCGCAACAATAAAAACATTATCTCTTTATGTTTTTTCAATTTGCATTATTTCCTCGCTCAATGGATTGATGACCATTCGCTACCAATGAGGAAGTGCTTTTCATCCCACATCAAGGTGATTGGATTTGCACCAATGGAAACCATAAATTTCATCCCCGGTAAGAGTAGATGATAGATCTGTACTTTTTAACAGAAGGAAAGTTCTTCTTGTTAGAGCGATTTCCTGGTCCATTTCAGCTTCTGATCTAAACGAGTCGCACATACACCCTGGCACATACTCCTTTACGCTGAGGGCATCCTCTAAGAGCAGGAGATTTTGTTCTATTTTCTATTGGCTGTCTCGCGTTTCTAATAAGTTGTTGAATAGTAGGCACTTTGAATTATATTTGAATTTGAATGGTTCGGATTGATCCTAACCAACTATATAAATGTTGAGATAAATGCTATGCCATTCAATAATTATTCTGTATTTTAATAAAGTAGTTACTACTTTATATGATTAAATAGTTCAATATTCCTATTGATCTATGCCGCCTTATAGATAGAATATATATCAATATCAATACATTTTTATTATCAGATAATTTACATTAATTGATCTAATAGATGTAGGATCCAACATTTTTTTCTTTTTTAATTCAATAGAACCCGGTACCCAAATCAGAATATCTTAAAAACAGAATTTTCTATGTAGTCCTATTCTATCATATAGAAATATAGTTTAATTCTATTTATTGAACTTATAATAAAGGTGGATATAGGCATTTGTATTTTATTTGTAAATGATAGTAAAGGAGAAATATTTATGTATGAAGTTCAATATCTAGATTTAGTACTTACAGAGAAAAGTGTTAGTCTATTTGAAAAAAATCAATATATTTTCAATGTCGATTCGGGATCGAATAAAACAAAGATCAAAAATTGGATTGAACTTTTCTTCAATGTTATAGTAATAGGAGTCAATAGTTATCGGCCTCCGCAAAAGAAAGAAAAAAGAGGAAATATAAAACAAATAATGAAGCATAGAATGCATTATAAACGCATGATTATTACACTAAAACCAGGTTATTCTATTCCACTTTTTCCTTCAAAAAAATTTATTTAATTTCAAACATGAACACCCGTTCGTACAGCACTTTTACTCCGGGCACACGTGATAAATCTCTATCAAGTTTTGATGGAAAAGTAAAATCTCATCCACAAAAGAAATTGACTTCCGGCCAGCATCGTTGTGGGAAAGGTCGTAATAATAGTGGAATTATTACCATACGACATAGAGGAGGAGGTCACAAGCATCTGTATCGTCAAATTGATTTTCGACGGAGTGAGAAAAACAACATATTGGGAAAAATTGTAACAATAGAAAGTGATCCTAATAGAAGTGCATATATCTATCTTGTGCACTACAGAGATGGTCAAAAGACATATATTTTGCATCCGAGGGGGATTATGATTGGAGATACTATTCTGTCCAGTCCAAGAGCTCCCATATCAATGGGAAATGCCCTACCTTTGAGTGCGGTTTGAATTATTAATTTACGTGATCGGAAATAACCGATTGGGTTTACAGCAAAACCTTAAAATCTATCACTGATCCAACTAAGATAGTTTGATGGGATCAACCCCAAAGGGAAACTGAGGATAAAGAGCAGCGGGTGATTGAGTTCAATAGTTTCTAGAATTATTGACTCCAGAGATATGATAATATGGAGAAGAATTAATTGTCTGAAGCAGAAACAACTAAGGTAAAGGAACCCTTGTTATGAAGAGAAAGACAAGTAACTCACATTTGATTTGATGGTCAAAGGCAGATTCGAAGCTGAACAGTGAAAATATTTTTATTTTTTCAAAAAGAAAATTTCTATTTCAAATGCCTCCTACGTTATCCGAGAGATGCGAAAGCATTAACGTAATTTGATAAAGTCATTCATTCTGAATGCTACATGAAAAAAGAACATAAGCCAGATGATGGAATAAAAAAACCTAGGATGTACAGAATAAGGACATAAGGAATTTAAAGTATCCCCTTCATTTGAAATTTATCTATTTTATAGATATATGTGTATATATATATTTTTTATACATATATATATATTATATATATATATATATTGAGTATATAAATATTTATTCACATCCAAAAAGTTGTATGCCCTGAGAGAGGCTTGTACAGTTTGGGAAGGGATTTTTACAAATTAAAGGTCTACTTCAACCAATATACCTTTAGGCACGACTATACATAATGTCGAAGTACAAGTCGGAAAAGGCGGACAATTAGCTAGAGTAGCGGGTGCTGTGGCATAATTGATCGCAAAAGAAGGTCGATTGACCACATTAAGATTACCATCTGGGGAGGTTCGTTTAATATCTGAGAACTGCTTAGCAACAATTGGACAAGTAGGCAACGTTAAATGGAAAAATAGAACTTTAAGTAAAGCTGGGTCAAAACGTTGGCTGGGTAAACGTCCTAAAGTAAGAGGAGTAGTTATGAATGTTGTGGGTCATCCTCATGGGGGTGGTGAAGGAAGAGCTCCAATTGGCAGAAAAAAACCCCTGACCCCTTGGGGCTATAGCGTACTTGGAAAAAAGAGTCGGAAAAGAAATAAATATAGTGATGTTTCAATCCTTCGTCGACGTAAGTAAGAATAGTTGTAAATCCATTTTTTTTTCTATCAATAAAAAGAAAGGTAATTAACCATGGCACGTTCACTAAGAAAAAATACTTTTGTATCTAATGATTTGTTGAGTAAAATAGGCTCTTTTTATTATTTTAATTGCTAATAAACAGAATGAAGTAAACCTACTGCTAAGCTTTTGATCATAACACATCGGAAATATACATGTTTTAATATCTTCTCCTGAACTTATTTACCAATTATATGGGTATATATATATATATATATATATATAATTTGATTTAACATATTGTTTTTCTTTTGTTATTTTGTTTTAAAAAGATTTGCATATAAAGCATATTGGGAAATATAAATATATATATATATATATATATATATATGTATAAACATATATTTATATATACATATAAATCCTTATAAAAAAAAATTATATTAATTTTTAACTTTAAAAAAAAACGGGGGGGGTTTTGGCTGCCTCGGTATCGGGCCGCACCCCACTGTGTGAACACACAGTGGGCGGCACTAAAACGCCGCCACTGTGTGAGCACACAGTGGGAGGCGCCGAAGCGCGACCACTGTGTGGCCACCCAGTGGCACGGCGCCCAGCGCCACCACTGTGTGGGCACACAGTGGGCGGCGCCCAACGCTCCACTGTGTCACCGCACTGTGGGCGGCGCTTGGACCGCCTTCCCCGCTCGACCCGCCATTAACTTAAAACGTCGCCGACCCTACATCAAAACCAATCCATGGCCGTCGATGGGTATTCGGCCTTGTGGGTAATGGTATCAAAAATATATATATATTAAACCCTAGCCCGGGTAGGGCTAGGGTAAGTAAATAAAATAATATGTTTAATTTAATTAGATTAGAGCCTTTTTATAAAAAAAAAAAGAATCCCTAATTAGGGTTGGAGGGCAAATTGGCTAATAAGTTGGAAAGGTATTGTAGAGGATATATATATATATATATATATATATGTTATAAATTTGAGTATGGAGTTATATAAAGTTTTTTTTTAGAAACATTTAAATACCTTTATATGATTTACTAATAGGAAGAAAAAAAAAAAAGAAACATATAAATTTAAGAATAAAGCCTAGTCTTATAATTTTAAATGTATTTAGTGTGATAAATACTTAATTTTGCCCTAGTTAATTTAATTAGAGCATTAAAATTTAAAAGGAATATAAAAGGAAGAAATTCAAGCACTTTCCACTTGAGGTTAGATTGGATAATTATTTTATTTGGCTTTCTAAGGACGAGTAATAGTTACTCGTAATTAATTTTGCCCGTGTTAATTAGGTTTTCTAAATAAAATGACACTTTAAACGATTTTAAGTATTTGATTAAAAAAAAAGGATTTTAGACTATAAGGTCTTATAGGAGATTAAATTTATCTTCACGTTCTATAGTTATTGAGTTGGATTAAATTAATCTACGTACTAGGTATCTTGTGAAATTAAAATTGAAACCTTTAGATTTTTCGCAAATAAAATTTAATTAATATTTGATACTTGGATTGTATCCGAATTAGCTAAAATATAGAAATGGCAAATACATTAGTGCTTCTAGTGTTAGCGAACTTGTTAATTAATTAGTATAAAAAATAAAAAAAATCATTCCGTTTTTGCCCTAAATTTAGGGCATGACACATAAGCACCGGTGGATCTTCTGGTATAAATATCACCTGCCCAGTCTGAATACATATAACCATGACTATCAAGGGAAATTATGTCTCCAACCAAATTACTGTGATAACACAAATAATACTCTGAGGTACCCTTCAAATATCTAAAGACTCTTTTGACTGCATCCCAATGAACTCTATTAGGATTAGACATATATCTGGAAAGAACTGCCACTTCTTGGGCAATGTTTGGTCTAGTACAGACCATAGCATACATCAAACTTCCAACCACACTCTGGTAAGGCATTGTGCTCATGTCTTCCATCTCTGATGGAGATGTAGGACAATTTGAAACAGATAGTTTTGTTCAAACTATCAAAGGAACACACAATTGTCTACAATCCTGCATGTTCAACCTCCATAAAACTAAATTCATATACTTACTTTAGCCTAGCCATAGCTTTCTATTTACTCCATCTCTTCTAATTTCCATTCCAACAATGTGTTTCGTTACACCAAGATCTTTCATTTCAAATTTAGCAGGAAGCTAAGACTTTAGTTCTGAAATCATACCTTTCCCTTTACCAATGAATAACATATCATCAACATATAATGAAATGTACATGAAATGATCACCATTAGATTCATAATAAATAAAGTGATCTTATTTAGAATGCTCAAATCCCAAACTCAACACATATGTATCAAATTTCTGGTACCACACCCCAGGACTCTATTTGAGGCCATACAAATATTTCTTCAATTTAAAGACCAAATTAATTTCACCTTTCACCAAATAGTGCTCTAGTTGTGTCATATAGATATCCTCCTCCAAATGACCATAAAGGAAAGCAGTTTTCACATCCATTTGCTTAATCTCTAAATCATAAGCAACAACAATAGAAAGCAACAATCTAATGGATGTCACTTTTACAATAGGAGAAAATATCTCACCATAATCAACACCCTCAACCTGAGAGTAGTATTTTGTAACCAACCTTGCTTTATACTTCTCAATGCTTTCATCTAAACCAATATTTTTCTTGAACATCCATTTTTAACCAATAGGCTTCCATCTTTCAGGTGATGGTACTCATGTATCATTCTTTTTTAAAGCTGCCATTTCTTCTTCCATAGCAATCTTCTAGGATTCTGCATCATTCATACCTAACGCCTCTTCTACAAATCTAGCTTCATCCACATTAGTATTCAAAGCAAAAATACATCTCCAATCATCAGGTGAATACCTTTCAGGTGGTTCTCTATGTCTTGTAGGCCTTCGAACAAGATGAGTTGGAGGTTCTTCCTCTTTTTCTGAAGATTCTGAGCTAGATGAGTTCTCATCAACTTCTTGCCTATCAAGTGGTCTCTATTCAACTCTTTTAGGCATAGAAGGAAATTGAATCACTTCTTCCTGTTTAGTCTGTTCTTGATGTAATGTAATACAAGGAGACTTACTTTCCCTAAAAATAACACTTCTACTATGAATTACCTTTTGTGCAACAAGTCCCCAAAGCTTGTATCCTTTCACACCATAATTTTAACCAATAAAGATACATTTCATAGCCTTGTTCTCCAACTTTGTTCACTTCTCCTTTGGTACATGTGCATATGCCTCACAACCAAAAAACTCTAAGATGTCTCAATTAATTCTTGTGACCTAACCATGCTTCCATAGGCATTTTATCAACAAAAGCTAATGTAGGAGACCTGTTAATCAGGTAGCAAAAAGAGGCAACAACTTCAGCACAAAATTTTTATTCTAGACCAAAACCAATTAGCATACTCCTAGCCTTCTCCACTAGTTTCCTATTCACTCTTTCTTCAAATCCATTCTATTGTGGAGAATACAGAGTTGTCTTTTGTCTGTTAATGTCATAGTTTTTACAGAATCTATCAAAATCATTAGAGCAAAATTCACTGCCATTATCAATCCTCAAACATTTAATTTTCTTTCCAGTCTGCAACTCAACCATTGCTTTAAATTATTTAAAATGATTGAAAACTTCATATTTACCCTTTAAAAAATATACACATGTCCTTCTACTAAAATCATCAATAAATAAAAAATAATATGTGGATTTTCCAATCGAAGGAACATCTACAGGCCCAAACACATCAGAATGAACAAGATCCAAAACACTACAAGATTTGTGAGAACTCAAGTAAAACTGAATGCAGTTTTGTTTTTCATAAATGCAACTCTCACATAAATCAAAGTCAAGATTAGAATCAGTCAAACCTTCAACAAGGTTTTTATTTATCAAGGTCCTTAGACCCTTTTATAAGTCTTTGGTGGCATAACATGGTCTTATCTATACGTAACTTTGATTCAAAAGAAAGAGCACCCTTAGGTACCCAAAATCCATGTCCATTCATTGAAGGTGAAACCCTCAAATCTTTCAACGAAGTATCCACTGATTTACTTTTTACAGAAGTACTATTAAACTCAACAGTGTATGCCTCTAGCTTATACAAAGTGTCAAATTTGACACCTCTAGCAATCACCATAGCACAATTAATCATCTTAAATCCTACATAAAAAAAGACTACCTGCACACCCGCATCTATAATTTTTCTCACAAATAATAAATTTCATTTTAAACCAGGGATATGTAGCATATTGCTAATCCTTTTTATTCTACCATCAGGAAACTTGATTTTAACTTTACCTCTACCAACAATGTCTAAATGTGAATCATGAACCAAACACACCTTGCCTCCATTAAATTCTTCATATTTAGAAAACCAATCTTTATTGAAAGTCATATGAAAAGATGCACCCGAGTCTATTAACCATGCATCAGTACCTGCATGAGTAGCCAAATCTGTAATGAATGTATCACCATCTTCCTTCTCGAACTCTGGAATCAGAATCAAAATTCTTCTTTTTCATCTTCTTTTATTCTTTGTAACTTCCTTACGAACGTGAGCTAAATTACCACAATTACAACAAATGACCTTGGACTTTCTAGTTTCGATCTCCTTTTGAATTTGGACTTATTGTGTTTCTTATTCTTCTTGCCTTTTTCTTTGGGTCTTCCATGAATAGTTAGGACTTCCTTCAAACTAATGGATACCTTCATCTTCATCTCTTCACCAAGGAGGGCACCCACCACATCTTTAGACTTCAAAACAACTTAGGTACTACCGATAGCCATAACAAGAGAATCCCATGAATCAAGCAAAGAACAAAGCAAGATCTAACATTTCTCCTCTTTGTCCATCTTAACACCAACAAATGCCAATTGAGCCACCAACATATTAAATAATTCCAAGTGGTCTATAATCCATCCGCCCTCTTCCATTCTCAAGGAAAAAAATTTCTTGCTCAAGAAAATTTGATTCATTAAAGATTCCGCTTGATACATTTTACCAAGCTAAGTTCATAGCTTCTGTGCAAAGTTATATTTTTGGAAATTGATCATAACAGAATCTGCTAGACACAATCTAATTAGACCCTTGGCTTTACAATCCATAACATAATATTGAACAATCATAGTAGGATCTAAGGGTCTTGAGATATTCAGATCAACAACATCCCGCAGATCTTGATCAATTAGCAAATCTTCCATCTTCAACTTACACATCTCAAAATTACTACCATTAAATTTATCCACCTCTATTCTCCTTGACAAACTTTCCATCTGAAAATTATTGCAGTAAGATCAAAAAGTGTCTTTTGCACAAGCTCCCACTCAAATTTGTATTTGTTCAAAAAACCCAACAACTCACAACCGAAACCAAAGGTGATCAGACTCTGATACCACTTACAAGAAAGTTAAGTAGCGTAATAAATTCTTACACTAACCTTGAGAGGAGGGTAATGCAAAAATTTTACAGAGCATTACAACAATTAGAAAAACTTAACATAAATAAACAAAATATCATGCATACCACAACACAACAACACAATGATTTACATGGGGGAAGCCCTTTCGGGAGAAAAACCCCACACTCCAAAAGCAACTCAATATATTGTTCAACAATCAATAAGAGATTACAATATACTTGCAGAGAAAGCTCTTCACGGGAGTACCACTAATCAAAGATTCAAAGGTAACTCAATAGTCATAAGACTTTTACACATAACCTCTATCTCACACACCTCATATATAGGAGATACAATACAAGAAACCGTCAAATGGTATTACGAAACCATGGGCTAAAACCACCCAATAAAGTAGAGTTGACCTTATCTCCTTTTTATATGCCCTATGATGTGTCAAAATACACATCAACACATGTTTCTCCCTTTTACAACTCATTTTTGTGTTCGATGTAATATATATTTGTTATTTCAGGAGTCCAAACTTCTGGAGACCATAACTTGTGAACTATGTTTTCGATTGACGAATTGTTTGAAGCACTAGAAAGCTTGCAAAGTTCTCTATCACCTAATAAACCACTACGCATTTATGCCCACTTTTAAAGGCATTTTGGAGCCTCTAAAGTCTTCAAAATTAATTTTAAACTTTTCATCGCACCCTTCAAAAATGGAAACTTTAATATCTTAAAAAATAGCAATGCGCTTGTGACGAAAATTTACTGGCATGCTTATCTAGCCAACCAAAAGCTCCAGGGAGAATCTCACACCATTTTGTGGTTAAATGAAAACTTACCATAAATAGTAACCTCAAGTAAATTCAAGGTTGAGACACCATTTTCTCAACAACTATGACTATCCCAAATCGACCATACTGAATCATGTTAACATGAACCTCTAGGAATTAGCCATAGAAAAAAGAGAGAAAAGTTATAAATGATATCATATTGCATGTCCTACCTGTTGTTCCTCCACAACTCACACCCCTTTTCTCCTATAGAGAAAAAGGTCGCCCCCCTCCCCCCATGTTTTTTTATTTTTTTGTGTGTGTGTTTTGTTTTGTTGTTGCTCTTTTCCCCCTTTTCCTCCTTACTCATTGGTATCTTTTTTTTTTCCCCATCTTTCCCCTTTTTTCTTTTTTTTCCCTTTTCTTTTCTTTTCCTTCTTTTGTTCCATTTTTCTCTTTGTTTTCCTATCCTTTTGGGGATTGGGCTTTCCATCTTCCTTTTCCCTTTTGGGGGATAGGGGAAGGTCGATCCCTAACCCCTGCCTCTTTCCAGTTATGGGTCTTGGCTTCTCTAACCCCCAATATTTGTCGGTCCCACCTATCAGATACTTGCATTTAATGAGCCCTTTCAGGCATATAAAATTTGTGCCTCTGCTCTCTTGTGCTCATTTTTTCTTGAGCTTCCATGGTTTTCCTTCATTATTTCTTGTGTTGTGTTCAAATTTGCATTGTGATATTAGGAGCGCACAGAGCCCAATGGTTGATTCAAAGGCCTTTTTTTAGGTTGGTTTTGTTTGGCTTCTCTTCTTCTTTCCTTCTTTTTTCTTTTGTTTTTTCTGAGTGGGTTTCCTTGAAGCCCCGTCCTTCCTCCTATTGTTTTTGGGCTTCTTTTGGGCTTCTGTCTTGTGTTTTTCCCTCGAGTTTAGTGTGATTAGGTGCATCCCCTATTTTTTGTGTCGGTTTGTTCATGTTTTTGTGTGTGTTTGTCTTCCTTCCTCACCTTAGTATTGGTTTGTATCACTAAGTGGATTAATACCTAGTTTGGGAATTAGCAAAAGCCAAAACCTAAACTAGGATTTTCTTTTTGCTACAAGCTTTTCTCTATTCACATGATCCTATTAGGGGATTAGGGTTGTTGAATTCTCAATTCCCATTATCACGGATCAGGGGTTCAACAACCTCAATCCCAGATAAAGATAATCTTCAAGAGTTGGGATCAGAGATATTATCTTCCCTAACCCTAACACTTTTGTATTAGGGATCAGGAATGGCAATAGCCCTGACCCTTGATGGTTCCATTGCATGGAGCAATCGAGGATCGGTGGTGATGGCTTCCCCAAACCCTAAAAGGTTCAAAGAGCTTGTTCTAAATTAGGGATTGGGGATGTCATTACCCCCAATCCCTAAATGATTGCAAAATTCTAAACTTGGCTATGGATTCACTAAGGTGTTTTCACCATTAGAGTAGTTGTTATTTTCTTTGTTTAAATTTTAAGAATAAGACTCCTAATATTAGTTTTTGGTGAAAATTTGTTGATGTTTGAATCAAGGGTGGTCACGATGAAGTACAAATTTGATTCTTACCTTCCTCCAATGAAGCTACATTATTTAGATTGAGATGTTACTGATACAAACATCTGACATGTAGACCCGAGTGAGTTCTTGTAAAGGATGACTAGGCTAGATGGAATTAGGACCACTTGGGTTATCTCATTGGTTCGATAAGGATTAGTTCAAGTGGTAGGGTTCCCACTAGCCTTACAATTTATTGATCTAATAATGCCTTGTGTTTATGAGTATAACTCTGATGAAAGAAACATCTATGATCTACTTGATAATATGGTCCTAGATATCTCCCCTGTTGCTATTGAAGATGTGTTTCAAATTTGAAAATATGATTTGTATGCACATGTCATGGTAACCCAAGGAGAATAATACTACCGAGAAGAAAGTGACCTCATGAGATACATCAATGATAATTTAATGGATTAGTCCAAGAAACCAAGCCATCTTGAGCAAATAAAGATTTTTCATTCGGTTTACTTTCACTTAGATGCCATACATTATATCACTCTCTTTAATTGAGTGGTAGGGCTACCATATGAAAATTAATTTTACCCCTAGATGTTGTTGCTCATCAAGAAAGTCCTCACTAGGATTGAATAGATTGATTAGGGGAGAATAATAAGTGATAATTTGGATGAGAAACTACAATGAGTCAAGATAGGCCCAAAGTTTTATATGACTTCATATGTCATATACTTACTTGCAGCTCAAATCACTTACCCTAGATTGAGAAGAGAGAGTTCTCTTGCAAATACCCTTGTATATCATCATTACCCTCAACTTCATTTGTATAGGAGCAGGAAAGATCATCGTATAGTCAATGACGTCTTCATGTTTGCAATGATTAGATCAATTGAAGGAGAATTCATTAAAAGGTTGTCTTCTGAAGATGATAATGAAATTCATCATTTTGGGAGCTACTTCACTCAATTCAAGACTTTTACTTATATAAGGGTTATTGGTTGCACTGTACCGCCCTAGAAGCCACCTTGGTACCCTTGTGACATACTAGTTATGCTGGTGTTGTGTAGGAAGATAGCAGATGCCCCAAGTTGGTGAAGAGAAAGCATACACCATGCTTTCACCTTCTAGTTAGTATAGGATCACATGTGTGATTAGATATGAAAGTGGATAAGAATTTAGAGTTAGAGTTGCTAGAATTCTTTTTGGACCTATTGAGAATTGATCAAGATAATTTTCATCCATTGGGCACATTTAGTAAGTTTATGGGTTCCCATTTAAAACATGTGCTACACATTAAAGATCATTGGGCTAATTGCATAGATGATCATGAAGTCCGAGTTAGGGATTATTGTAGGTTGAGATTGCATTTGGTAGTTGATGTGACAAATTTATAGGTTTTTGAACAAATCAGAAAAGCTAATGATGGGAATGTGTTGCATCGTCTATATTAAAAGAAGAAAGATCTTTGATATTTCAATTCATAATTTTGATCCCAATCTATAAGAGAAAGAGGATATTGAATTAAGAGAAAATGATGTGTTACATTGGACCAAACAATGGATGGGAACTACGTATCCCATGCATTCAGTTCATTCAGTGGAGACTCCATCACAAGGAGAAATAGTTGTTTTAGTATAAGGGAAGAAAACTCCAAGACCCTCTTCCTCAAGGAAGCATTCACCTCCTCAAAATCCAACAAGTCATGCTAGACCTTATGTGGAGAATCTTCCTTCAAAGGTGCATAAGCACATGAAACAAAAGAAAATAGAATAAGTTGCACCTTCTCCAATCAATCCTCCCCAATCTGGTAAGAGAAAGTACCCTCTTAGTACACCTGTTGCCCCCACTCCTTCTTTAGTTCATCAAAGAACTATATTAGATACTATAAAGGTTAAAGAAAGGGAGGAAGTTACGACTACCTTAGAAAAAGGTACTAAGATATTTAGAATATTTAGGAAGAACAAAGGGGTGCCTCCAATCAATATAATAAGAGATTAGTCAATAGAAGAGGAGGAAGACGACCTTGGTTCATAACTAATCAGGAAAAAATGAACAAGGGTTGAATCCTCACAATAGGAACAATAGGACCTTGCCTTACAAACTCCTAATATCCACAAGTATCCACCCTCTAGGGAGAAGGTCCTTTGCCTTTGTCTATGGAACCTTCATCTCCAGAGCTACCTCAAGATACTATCCAAATAGAGACAAATATTGAGGCTAATCCCAAAATGGAGGGAGAACCATAACAGTAGGCTCAAGAATAAGAACACGATGAGATAATTATGATCAATGAACTAGTGCTTGAAGTGCAACATGTACAAGTAGAGGTTGCTTCGAGCTGAGAAAAACAAATATCTCCCGATTCTGTTCCCAATGTTGAAAATTTTGTCAAAGAAACCAAATATGTTCTATTTTCCATGTTATGTAAGAACTTAGCAAAAGTGGAAGGAGGGAGTCAGGATATTCCTCTTCGCAACTCACAACAACACATTGATCAAGTTCTGACACATGGGGAACAAAGTGTGATAAATAAACTAATGCTAGAAGATATGTCAAAAGAACCCCTGCAACATGCTCATTATAAGGAACCTGCAGAGTACATATAAAAGAAAAACCATGGTGAAGAAGAGAAGTAGAAAGAATAACAAGAACAATAGTGCTAAGACATTGAAGATGCCTTGCAAATAAGAGGGGAAAGGACTAGTTCCACTCATTCCTACATTATGTAGTTGATTTCTCATAGAGAAAGTATACATAAGGAAGTGACATATATAGATTTCTATATGTTAGAGAAAACATATAAGACTCATGAAACCAAAAAATGAGCAAGTAGATTAGTAGTGGTAATAATAAATGAATCTGCACACCAAAAGGCCCAAATTGTTGTTCCACAAGACCAAAAAATGAGATGAGGGAAGAATATTACTAAATATAGGAATTAGATTGGGGGGAGCAAAATAAGGAAGGGGAGAGACATTCTCTTAGTCAAGCAGTGGATCAAATATTTCAGAGAATGGACAAAGAGGATGAGACAAAAGAAGAGTTGAAGGCTCAGACCGCTGAAGTAAAGAAATATATCAGCCAACTCTTGGGTCCAATAGATTCAAATGCTCCTTTCATGAGCATCCAAGCTTCTCTTACACAAGGATTGTTTGGAACAAGTATAGCCAAAGATTCTTTTATTCTCATAGCTTAAATTGGAGAGTTGAGATTAAAAAACTAGGAGAAAATGTCATTCATTAGGTTTTGAATAATTATAACCAATTACAAACTCAATTAATTGCATTGAATGACCTCCTACAAGGGAGTGGAAGGGAAAGAATAAATATTCAAGATTCAATTCTCTTGTGGGAAGATTATCTCCCAACACTCTGACAAATAAAGAAGATTGATGTGGCCATACTACATGAAAATAAATTTTGAAGGAGGATGTTGATAGAGACACAATAGTAGAATGGATAAGGGCCACCAAGATGATGATTAAAGAATACACAAAAGCCTGAGACAAAATCATAAATAAAATAGATTATGTTCGATCTTTATTGTCTCATATGGAAGAGTTTGTTGAGAGTCTACATGAGACTATTCCAAATGTGAGGATGGATAATGAGGGTGTTGTGTTTGTGATCCAGTCCTTTAAGGAAAAAATGTATTAAAATTGCTTCTCAAATATCATAGAAGAAATTATGTCAGTTAAGAAGCATATGGAAACAATGCAAGTTGAACTACCATAACTGGAGGATGCTAATAAGAAATCCAAGTCTCTTAGCAAGAACCTAGTGATAAAATTAAAATACACTAAGAATAAATGTAGCAGTGCTGCAAGGAGTGATTGGAAAGTTTCAAGCAAATTTTTTTGGTGGACAATTAAGTTTAAATAGTTGCATTTTTAAAAGTTCCTAAAAAATAGAAGTAAAAAATCAGAGAGAAAAATGGCAGTGTTGGTTTTCAACTTTGTACCAAATAACTGTCAATTATTAGTGGGGCCAAATTTTAATGTTGGAAGGCATCTCTTCCTTATTTTTCACAATGAGACAAATCCAATAGCTTTCAATTAACTGCAGTAGGCTGATGGAAAGAATAGAAACTCGCTTTTCATACAAATTCACAAGTAAAAGATGGATAGTCATCAATAGTCTGAAACGATGGATACAATTGTGTTTCTCCATGGATTTGGTCACCCAAATCAATTGTCTACTACTTGGATAGATTTTAGATAATTCAAGATTTAGTTTAGACTTATTTTTATGCATTTGTTTTAGATTGTTTTAATTAACTTTGGGTTGTAATTTCACCGAAAAACCCTAGCTTTGGGTTTATAGATTTTTCATTTACACTATATATAAACCCTTCTCTTGTTTGCAAAAAGGGGGTTGGATTTTTTGCATAGACATTATGGTGAAATATCAATACAGATTTGGTGTGAAATTTTTGCCAAATCTTATGAAGTGTAGATGAATTTTATTCATATTTCATTATTTTAATTTGTGTTACAGTAAAGGCATTATTAATTGTTGAATGATTCAAGAGAAAAGGATAACTTAGTTGTACAATGAATTTCCAAGAGCATATTAGGAATTCTATCTTGCATGTGTGTATGGGTAATGGCTTTTCAATGTGAGGGGTTCTGAAAATTATTGTGGTATTGTTTTGTTTGCGTAGATGATTGCATCATATTTCCATGAATTGTGATAATATAATTTACGTAAATGTGGTTTCTCATTGTGGTTTAATCTTCCATGCTTTAGAATGGTTCATTAATTAACATTGTCTACTAGATTTCATTTTGAAGTTGATTGCTCTTAACCCATATCCTTTTGCAACTTTCTTTACAATCTCAAGTAGTGTAGAATAGTTGGTATAATTGTAGTTACTTAGATTCGCATTTCATATGTATTTCAAAAAAACCAAAAAAAAAAAAAAGAAATTTACATTTGGAGAAAGATTATAATATTTTCAGTGGTAGAACCAACATGCCCCCTTGTTTACAACACTAGTTTCCATTGATCTATCCTATGTGGCTAAGACCTAGCCTTTCATAACCTTGGAGCATACATTCATGCACTTTTCAAGAGAGGAGTTTCATTTTGGATCTCATATCGTTGGTAGTGCTAAGCTATATCAAGTAAGATCTCCTTCACAACCCCAGCTAAAAAAACCTAATAAAATCCAATAATTTAATATCATGGATAAAAAAAATGTATCTCATATAGACAACATGGATGTAATCCTCTATAAACAAGGAAGATCAAACTCAAATCAATTCCCAAAACTAGGAGATCAATCCAATAAAATCTTTTGAACTCCACATAAATGACACCATCAATAAAATCAAATGTTCGAGGAGATATAAACATGCCAAAAAATTTGTATATGAACCCTTGATAATTAAAAAATAATAGTTTAATATCCTTATCCATGAGAAGACAAAGCATAAATCATAATACATCTCAAAATAAAGTGGGAAATACCTGTTAGATTATTATCTATCAAGTAGACCAAGAGTGGAGAATGATATTGCTCCTCCAAGATACATAAAGCCACAATGTCTCTTTTTAAGAAAAATATATTTTATAGGTGAAACAACTTCAAACTTCCTACTAAAACCTCCAAAAAATCATCTTCTCAATGAATGTCTTTAAACTCAAAAGAATTCCAACATCATCAAAGTGCCCAAGTATTTGTAATAATCTACAAATTATCAATTGATGTTAAGATCCAAATACAACATAATAGTATCATGAAGATCTCAAGAATATGACCAATCTACTTAATACCAAGAGAAATACAAAAATTATTATCAAATCTCTAACCATAGTCATCTCCTTCTAGGAGATCACATGATTGAATGAACATATCTTGGTCCCAAAAGCACCTATATCATGCCAATACTCTAATGAAAAATTAATAGTCCACCATGGCACAATTCCAAAGCATCCTCTCAACCTCGGAACACATGTCAAAAGAAAGAAGTACCAAAGACTCAAAGGGTCCTCTATGGCTAATCAAGATGTCAAGATGTCAATATCTCCAACCAAATGAAGATAAGTGTATCCTATTAATATAACTCAATATGCCAAAGTACTCTAACTATACATAATAATCATGATACAAGAGTTTTCCATGACACACACAACCACTATAGAATATTTTCCATCACCAAGTGATGAATCCACATTCCCTCCAAATTTCACACTAAATTGTGATATTGAGCTATTCATGGGATCATGATATACATATCATAACACTCAAATAAAAAAGAAACAAATCTAGAGATTATATTATAACCAATATCTCCAAGCCAACAAGATAAAGCACCACCAAAATATCACTATTAAAAAATTTACATTGAACTATGTAACAAATCTATCCATGAAATTGTGATAAATTATATGTTACTAGTACCAATAACTAAATATCAAATCACTCTAATCATCCATACTATCATCCCAATGTGACACACTAATGCAAAAATGACCATGGATAATTCTAACTAATTGAATTTGTAATACTAAAAATACCTGTGTATATGGACAACCCATCTAATTCATCTTGCTATAACCAATGGTTGGTTAAGCCACAAAATTTTATAATTCCTATATCCAAAATTTGACATGCAAACTCATCATAATGTTACTAACTTGTAAAATGAGATAACAAAGAAGATAACCTATAAATATAAAGACTTAAACATAAGATCGCTTACATATATAATTTTCTAGGAAAATTCATAATCAAGCATCTATAGTCAACAAATCTAAAAAACATCCAAGAGATAAGAGAAACCTCCTAACATTGAACCATAACACCACCTATAATCATGAATCAATCAATGTCCAACTTGTCAACCACATACATGATCATATCATACCAATGCTCAAATGTATATGAATATCCATGATCATATTGTACCATCACCATCACCATATATGTGCCTAGCTCTCATGAAACTAAGACTCCAAGTCTCACACGTGTATCAACCATATCCTCAAACTATAAGACAACATGTGCACTATCTCCATCAAATTTCAAAGTCTGTAAACACATGTAAACTTGTATCAAGAAACACCAAATTTGAAAATACATCATGTCATCCTATTGGTCTCATAAAAAGATGCAATCCTATGAGTCTTTTCCCACAAATTCTTCTAGATGATCACATAATCACAACCTAGATCTCAAGCTCCCACAAGTTCTTGAACAAGTGCAATCATCTATTTACTCATATAAGTGAAAACCCACCTAATCCACTATGTACTACATTATATATTTTCCCCATTGCCTATTCAAAATCTGAAATCTATTTTTTAATGTAAAATTTATGACCTATTAACCAATATAGAGCAATATTGATTGGTTTCATAGATCCAATTTTGATATAAAAATATATATATGAAAATTGAACCTATGTCATTGCATAGTTTTCAAAGAGAGTTTTCCACATTTGACAAATAAAAATAAAAAATTCAATAACTATATGTGAAATTTATACCCTAGAATAAATAAACAAATTAATACATTTGAGATTCAATATAATAACACTTGAGTGGCACATTGAGTATAGGAAGGTGGAGGTTGCATGTAGTGGGCAACCCACAAGCTAGAGGGTGGAAGACCTCAAAGAAGCATTAGAAGGTTTTAATTTTTTAACATAAAATCCTATTTTTCATAACCTATTTGAGGGATTACTTAAGCCCTAATTGAAGCCAAGGATTAAGTGCTTAGCCTGCTAACCTAGTGACTATTAGCTAATGGGTAATACCACTAGGGGATAAATACTCTCGTGCCAACCTTATTGAGGTTGTCAATGACTACTATCATGGAGTTTCAAGGGTCTATGAACTCCCTAACCCCCCCAAATTTTATTTTATTTTTTATTAAAATCTAGCACAAGTTTCAATGACTTAAATTTTCATTTTTCAAATATTCATATAGTGATCGTACGATCAAGAAGATGGGCATTTTTATTCTTCAAGCCTTGGTGGCCAAAATGAGTCAAATTTTATGTCAATATTTATCACCCAATAATTCTAGATCTAATGGTGAGGTCAATTGCCTTATTGTTCATTTCAAAAATTTCCCGTACAAACCCATCTTGTTCCTAAAAAAGGAAAAATTCAAAACTTTTTTAAACCCCAAATCTACAAAAAATAGCCACAAATCTACAAACCTAACATCCCAAATCTATAACTTTTACAACCTAAACAATACATCTCATACCTTCAAATCCTCAAAATATTTTAACATTTCCAAAGCTTCAAATTTGCATTAGATCTCCTCAAACAAGGGTTAAAAAATATGGATTTGTCACCTCCCTCAACCACAACCATAATGTTGATACCAGGTTAAAAAATTACCAAGTCAATCAAATAATTTCTTGCAAAACCCTAAAAGAGAAAAGCATGGATACAATCTTACATAATAACTATAATGCAAAGATGAAATACATATTACAAGATTATATAAGATATACCCTAGAAAAACCTTCAAGAGGAAAAAAACTAGCCTCCACAAGCATCCACAATGTGTTTTTTAGCAATGAAACATTAAAATATAGTTACAAAGCCTTCATAAATATTTCTAAAACATCAAACTCCTCTGATGCATCATCTATGTTTCCAAGCATAATAAATAACCATGGAACCACACATGCCATGAAATACTTCACATATGCACTCTACAAGAAAGCTCAATACAAATGGTAGTCAAGTCATACAACCAATTAGCCAACCTCAACCTCTAAACACGTACTTGATTTTATAGAATTAAGTTCACACAAAATAACCAAGTGGTATAAGTAAAACATGTGTCTCAAAAATATTAATGCACAAAACCATTTATTCCAACATTTACTTTTTGTTACTAAGAATGATCTAATCTACAAATTGTGTAATGCAACCATAATAGTGTGTCCTAATCTTGGGCAATAAAAAAAATATGAAATTCTATTTGCTAAAGAAGAGGAGGAATGATTGAAGGGGGGCATGCTTGAGGAGGTATGATTGGAGGGGGGCATGTTCAAACCTTTTCCTACCAATATGATAATAGTAAAACATAGGGGTTCAATTTAATCCCCCCAAAATAAATTTACATTACTTCTTAAGTTTTTTAATATTTATTAATAAATTTATTTAGGGTATTCAATTAAACTCATTGATGTGATCCCTATGTGAAAAAATTTCCCCTCCAAATCACATTTGTCAATGCAATTAGATGGAAATTTGGCTTTAGATCCCATGATTTCAAGTCAAATGAATTGAATAATAGAATATTTTGTAGATAAATTATTATCTTTAGTTATGTTTTCTTTCTCTCTATATATTGTGTGTTTGCATAGTGTGTTTTTAGTTGTCATACCACATTTATTGCGGGATTTTTTAGCCTATTATTTGTTGGCATTATGTGAACCGATATAAGGACATAATGATATTGTATGTTGTCATTGATGTCAATATATGATACAAAGTGAATCGGCATATGTGATATGTGAGAAGAGAGAACCGGCATATGTGTGAACTGGTATATATGCCAAAGTGAAGCGGTATATTTGTTCAAGATGAATCGGCATGCAATTATGGGAACTAGCACATGGAAGCACTGTATGACTATCGGTTGGTAGGTAGTTTTCATTTCAGGATTTCTGGTTGGAGTACCTCAAGCCTGTGTGACTCAATCGGTGATCTTTGTATGATGAGTTAACAGTATAATGAAGAACAGGTCATGTTGCCACGTAAGCTATATGCGCATGAAGGATCTTGCATGAAGAAGACTATTCCTATCTACCTCGGGAATGTGCGAAATTTGTCAAACGGTGATAATGCGTGATGGGTTATCAGCCGCCATGAAATCGGTGGATAATGGATGATGGAGAATGTCTTGAGATTGATTCAACATTGTTGCATTTAATGCAGTATGATTCAACGGTCAGGCTTGAATTGCTTAACCTAACAGGTTTAGGGTTTAGGGTTTTTGCTACCGACCTGTCTGTTTCCTATAAGGTCGATGTTGTGTTTCTTTCTAAGGTTGTTGGCAAAAGTTGTGAGTGTGTATCCAAGGGAAGTGATAAGTGATTCTTGCCTGACCAAAGGAGAGAAGAGATACCTGCAAAGTGAATGTGCAGAAGGTGAAGAAGAGCCAAAATGGATCTGCACTAGTAGTGAGTGTTGTTACCAGATCATTGTAATTCCTGTTGATCTTTAACCACTTTAACAGTTGTGAAATCCCTTAACAGGGTAGCCTTAACTGGCTTGATACAAATCCCTTAATAGGGTAGCTTTAACCAGCTTGATTCAAATCCCCTAACAAGGTAACTCGAAGTTAATGAGTTATGGGAAGCTACAGATCTTTGGAGATCCTTTAGCTATTGAGTTCTTGAAATCCTCTAACAAGGTAACCCTAATCAGGTTTAACCCTTAACCGGGTATTGTAGCCGTCCCTTAACCGGGTGATCCCTAATAGGATCGGTTCCTAGCAGAACCTATTGTAATGTCTTTAACCGGACAAGGTTCCTAAAAGAGCAGACTTCTAAAGAGTTCAAAAGTAGCTTGTGGGTATTCATCCCCACCGTGGTTTTTCCCAGTTGGGTTTCCATGTGAAAAATATGTGTGTCATGTGTGATGCTTTCTTATTACCTGTTGAGCATATGATGGTTTTATGTTTTATGCTTGTCTATAAAACATATTGAACCAACTGTTATGAAGGTCTGATGATAGTTTACTTGTTCATGCATGAGGGTGTAATGGTACTATAGTATTAAGCTAAGAGGAAAGCTTAGTGAGTGACCGGTTTATGATTGTTTTAGTTGTTCTGGGTCTTACCGGTTGCACTCTGTTTCAACCAGTATCACTGCTTGCCAGTCATTTAGAGCATTTGTTGTCAAACCGGTTTTGGACTGTATTTTTGTTTGTACTGATTCACCCCCCCCCTCTCAGTACCGGTTTGGTACTATTGGTTCATCATTGAGTTATCAATTGGTATCAGAGCACTCTAGGTCCTCTGTGTTGTAAGCTTAACCGCTTGAGGTAAAGATCCCAGTCAAATGATGAAGAGGGAAGGTCCAAAGTTTAACAGGGAAAATTTTGGTATATGGAAAGATAGGATGAAGATATTCATCAGAAGCATGTGTGCTCAACACTGGAGTTATGTTGAGAATTTCTATGTTGTCCCTACCGGTATTCTCACTGATGACCAAAAGAGAGAAATACAATAAAATGGGCAAGTCATGGAAGCCCTCATTAGTAGTCTATCTGATATTGAGTTTATTGATGTTCAGGACAAGGTAAATCCCAAAGAGATATGGGATGCTCTTGAAAATATCTATGGTGGTGATGAACATGTAAAACGGGCTAAGGAAGAAAGCCTGAGAGGGAAGTTCAAAGACATGCGAATGGTTGAAGGTGAGACCATTCAGCAGTATGGAATAAGGATCAAAATAGTTGTTGGAGAAATCAAGAGTGCAGGTGGGAAAATAGAAGATTCCACCGTGGTAAGCAAAGTCTTGAGATCCTTGTTGCCGGTCTATGCAATTAGGGTTGTTGCTATTCAGGAGCTAAGATCAATAGACAAGTCTAAGGTGTCCTTGGACTTCATCATAGCCAACTTGACAGCCTATGAGCTGAATAGTTTTGATGGCAGTGTTCAAAAGACTGAATCAGCATTTAAAGCCTCTGCTATACCATCCAGAAAAGGAAAAGAGGCTAGCACTAGTGGGGAACCTAGTCAGAGCAGAGAAATGAATGATGAGGAGATTCTGATGGCATTTGAAGCTCTCCTCACCAAGAAGCTTCCTAAAGGAACTAGTAAATACAAAGGTAAGCTACCATTGAAATGCTTTTCTTGTAACCGGATAGGACATATTGCTATAAACTGTCCTAATGGCGATAACAAGGACAAACCAGAAAGGTTTAGGAAATTCAAAGGAGGAAACCGGAGAAACTATTTTGTGGCAGTTGATGAATGTGTCACAGATGAGGAATTAGAAGATGAAGAGAATGAAGACATTGTGTTTGTTGTTGTGAAAGAAGATGTGTCAAACAAGAATGCTCTTGTCTCCTGGTTTGATAATTCCAATGAGTGGATCATTGACAGTGGATGTTCTCACCATATGATAGGTGACCGGAGCAAGTTTCTATCCTTGGAGGAGTATGATGGTGGTGTGGTTCGCTTTGGCAATGATGCACCATGCATGGTCAAAGGCAGAGGGTCCATCTCTCTAAATGGAAAGAGCAGTGCTGACAATGTGTACTAGGTTGATGGTCTCAGACACAACCTTCTAAGTGTTGCCCAGCTAAATGGCAGTGGCCTCACTCTGGAATTCAAGAAAGGAGTGTGCAAAATCAAAGGAAAAGATGGTGAATTGGTGGCCACCGGCATGCAGACCAAAGGTAACCTATTTCTTCTGAATTCAAATATAAGTACATGTCTTATGGCTAAGCTTGATGATAGTTGGATATGGCATAGGAGACTCTACCATGTAAACTTTAATAACATTGTGAAGGCTAGTAAGATCAAGGTAGTTAGAGGGTTGTCGGTGCTAAGAAAACCGGATAATACCTTGTGCAGAGAGTGTCAATTGGAGAAAATGTTTTCCTCAACCTTTAAAGGTAAATCTTTCACTGCTGACAACTTGCTTGATCTTGTGCATACTGATTTGTGTGGTGCTATGAAAACTAGAAGTGTGCAGGGTGATAGGTACTTCATGATTCTCACTGATGACTGCTCAAGAATGATGTGGGTCACATTCTTGAAAGACAAGTCTGAAGCCTTTATGAAGTTCAAAGCTTTCAGAGCATTAGTGGAGAAGGAAAGTGGTAAAAGGATCAAGTGTCTCAGAACTGATCAAAGAGGGAAATTCACTTCCGGTGAATTCAACAAGTATTGTGAAGAATTTGGTATCAAAAGGCAATTGTCTACCCCCCGGACTCCATAGTAGAATGGCCTAGCAGAGAGGAGTAACCGGACTGTGGTTGAAGTAGCTAGAACCATGTTGATTCAAGGAAAGGTAGCTCACACCTTTTGGAGAGAAGCAGTGAGCACTACAGTCTACACTATGAACCAAGTACTCATCAAGAAAGGTAAGGCCAAAACTCCTTATGAGTATTGGACCGGTAAGACACCTGTGGTGAGCTACTTTAGGGTATTTGGTAGCAAATGTTACATCAAGAGGAGTGAACATCAGGGAAAATTTGAAGCTAAATGCGATGAGGGAATATTCCTAGGATATTCCACCAAGAGTAAATCTCTCAAGTGTTACAACAATAGGACTCAGAGAATTATGGAAAGTATCAATGTAAGAGTTGATAAATCCTCTGAGAAAATTGAGGGAACTGGCAATGAGCAAGTTGTAAATGAACCGGTTGCAACCTTCTAGGAACCGGTTGTCAGTCAACCAAGTACCAGTAACAGTGTTCCTGAACTGGTGAATGTTGATACTGATGAACATGAGGATGAAGAGGAAAAGCAAGAAGAACTAGTCAAGACCATTCCTCAGTATGTCAAGCTGAATCATGATCCCAAGCAGATCATAGGAGATAAGGATGCAGGAATCCTTACAAGAAGAAAGATCAGAGAAAACTCATGTATGATCTCTGAATTTGAGCCTAAATCATTCAAAGAGGCTCATAAAGATGAAGACTGGATCAAGGCAATGGAAGAGGAACTTGACCAGATAGAGAAAATTGGTACATGGTCCTTGGTACCCAGACCAGAGCATAAAAATGTCATTGGCACCAAATGGGTGTTCAGAAACAAGCTGAATGAGGATGGCACAGTGATTAGGAATAAAGCCAGATTGGTCTGCAAAGGATATGCTCAAGAAGGAGGAGAATATTATGGAGAAACCTTTGCTCCTATAGCCAGATTGGAAGGAGTTTGTATGCTTCTTGCATATGCAGCTTGTAAAGGGTTCAAAGTATATCAAATGGATGTAAAATCTGCATTCCTAAATGGTATACTTGAAGAGGAGGTGTATATAGAGCAACCAAATGGGTTTTTCCTATATGAAGACAGTGATATGGTGTGCAAGCTACATAAAGCCTTATATGGTCTAAAGCAAGCACCTAGGGCATGGTATAAGCGCCTAAATTCCCATCTTGTGAAGATTGGATTTGAGAGAACAAGTGAAGATAGCAATATCTACTTGAAGTCTGAAGGAGATCAGATCCTGATCTGTGAGGTTTTTGTTGATGACATTATCTTTGGTGGAGATGACAAGATGAGTCATGAGTTTGCTGATGAGATGAAGAAAGAGTTTGAGATTTCACTCATAGGGGAGATTAAGTTCTTCATTGGACTGCAAATCCAGCAGATGAAAGATGGAATCTTTATCACTCAGTCCAAATATGTCAAAGAGGTGTTGAAGACCTTTGGCATGGAAGATAGCAAACCAGTTGGTACACCAATGGTGACTGGTTGCAAATTGTCAAAAGAAGATGATTCCGCACTGGTCGATGAGAAAGAGTGCCAATTAATGATTGGTAAGTTTCATTATGTAGTACATAACAGACCGGATATTGCACATGCAGTTGTGTTAGTGAACAGATTTGTCCCTTTTTTAAAATGATCAATCTTGAACTCTGTCACCTTATTTTAAGGACAAGTGTTTCACTAAACAGTAGGGTAAGTGTTGTATAAATCACTTCCCTCTGAATTTTGAATAGGTATAGCTCCCTATATTAGTTTTTCAAGGAATGCTTTAAACTATTTAATTTGAATAGTAGCTTTTAACCCAAAAGCATGTAAGGCTGCCTACTTCATTCTTGGATGAGAGGCCGATATTTCACACATGTTTCCTACAAGAAGAAAACAATTTTTCCTATCTTTTCAATATATGAGATGACAGCAACTGAAACAAAGTTCAGTACACCATTTCCATAGGTTTAATAAAGAATGAACAGATTTAAGAAACTAAATCTGTCCTCAAACATGAATCTTCTCTAGAAGTAAACAAACACTCAAAGGAAAGAATATCAGAAGAATAATAATTTTCTGTAATGGAAAGATCCTTACTGTTATTTGATCAGATAAACATATGCAAAGACATGTATCTACACAGATTCAAAACACACAGATTTTCCTTCTCCCAAGAATAGTATGATCATTCTATATATATATTCTTATGCAAAAAAGGCACGAAAATACATGTATAAATCTTTTCCATTCCAGATTTAGTAGTCTGATTCTTCCTTCGACAAAATAGAAAATACATAAAACAGAGGGAAAAACCAAAAATTGGTCACAAAATCTAACCCCCATACTATCTATCTTTCCTTAATTTATAGTTTTAGAACAGGGGAGGTCTCCCTGAAAACTCAACCTCCCCCATAAACAGTTATGAAACCAACAAGAAGTATTTTGGGATAGATGTTCCGAAGTCTTTGCATAACCATGAGAAATTACAAGAATAAAGGAAATCGGACCTAAATCAATGCATTATGCCACTTTTCCATCATCATCATCCTCTCCACTTTTGTGGGTGTCATGAGCGGTTGTGAGTTCTTGAACAATGGATTGGTTCAGAACTTTCATTGCGTTGAGCTTCGCCTTTGCCACCTCCTTATTCCACCGGTGCTGCACCATTTTTTTAGAATGTTTTGGCAGTTGATCATTTCCAATGAAAGTCATAGACTCAATCCTAGCCACCCTGGTTATATCTTCTGGAGTGAAATTACCCTTGGCCCTAATCTTCTCCATGTTCATCCGAAAAGACCTGATTGCATCCTATGTGCTCAACTCGCAAATTCCCAACTACCAATCATGGTCAGGGTTAACCACCTTGTTATCATTAACTATGCTGCATTGGAGATCCTGGAGTTCGTAAACAGAGGTCTTTGCATCAGTGATCATAGACTTGAAGGTAAGCACTCGCCACATTATGGTTTTCTTTAGCACAAAAAGTTGACATTCATCCGCCACCAGCTTGATTGAGTGTTCTGTCAAAAACCTGGTAACTCCATATTCTTCTATTTTGGCAAACAAAGGCAAGATATTCTACCATTTGTGCTCCTCCTTCTCCCACGGCACAAGCTGATTTTGAACTTCGGCAATAAGTTCTTGTATTTCATCGCATAGCCTCCGAGAGTTGGTAATGTACTTCTTGTTGTCCTTGATTATTCCCTCAATCCATTTCTCCACAGCTTCAGCAATACTTTTGGCCCGTTGAACTTGACTCATTAGCTTTTCATTTTTCAGCGAAGTTGGGTCGAAGTTCTCTGTAGCATGAGATATTGGGAGTGCCCCAAGGCAACCAATACTATCGATAAACTGGGCTAGAATGTTTATGTGTCACTTTAGTTATCTCTTTTCTCGCCCATCCTTCTTCGACCTAGTGAGCATTTTCTTTGCCGATACTTGGAAGAAATGATTGTCTGTGTCTCTACTCATATTTCCCAATTCCACCTTTGTGATCTTGAAATCATTGGGGCTAGCCTCCTTGTTTTCATCCTTGGGTTTATACGAGGCGATTTCAGCAACCCATTTTCTAGTTCCCTCATCATTGTCTAGGCGAGCAGCAGTCTTGAACCTTTTTGGCTTTGGATTCTTCTCTGTGTATTTAATGACCATTTCCTGAATCGAAATAGTCACGGGAAGAAAACTCCATTTTTTGTTCACCGAGGTGGTCAACCACTTAGGAGTTGCACTGGAATGAGTGGTTCCTTCGATCATCTTGGAAGGTGGCGTCATAGCCACAGTCACCATATGAGAATCTAGGGCACTAGCAACATCGTCATCCAAGTCTTCAATTTCAAATATTTGGGCATTGAGAATGGTATCTTTCACCCCTATATCCTTTGCCTGATCCATCTTTCTTTGAGCGGCACTTCGTGACCGAGTATGCCAAGGAGTACAAAAATCCAAAGTTTAATTAGACCTATGTCTAAGCTAGGGTGACTTGTTATCCTTACCTGCATGAACAGGCATAGAAGCTTTGTTAGAAAGACGCTTTGGTGAAGGTAGAGGATCCTTATTGCTTCTTGCAGAATTAGAATTAACGCCTAATTTCATTGCTTTCTTATTGGCCACCCACGTCACAGTCCTTTCCAAAACTCCTTTGGTCCTTAATTGTATATCATCATTCTCTTCCTCATCTCGGTTAATTGGAGGCATTTCAGCTTCTGCACGGGCTAAATACCCTGGTTCGAATAGCTCTAGATAATCCTCTTCGAGCCCCTTAGTATGCAACTTTATTTGCAATGAAACAACTTGTTCTAACACCAATCCCATGTTTCCTCTTTTGAATATTTCAAGTTCATGTGTACAATCTTCCTAGAAATCCTCTAACTGTGGCATGGGAAGGTATGGCATTAGACCAAGACTTTGGGAAAATCCCTTATTATCAAAACCTTTCCTTTCAGGATACAGGGAAAAATTGAAATTCCTGAGGTCTGCTCCTATACTCAAAGCGTCAGACATTGAACTGCAGGACAACACGCCCAATTGGATGGGAAAATGACCTTCCCATTTGTCCCTAGGTTGTGCCTTTTTAATTACAGAAGTTAGTTGCCTGCATATCTCCGCTAGAACAAAGCAATCTGAACAGAAGTGAGGGAGCTTGAAGGGCTCCTCTTCAAAGCTGCCTACCCGTATGTAACAGAAGCGTGGAAACTGGATATAAAAACTACCAAACCTCTTTATCAAAGTCTGTGCATCTTCGGAGATTCTTTTGGCTTTCATATTCTTCAATTCATGACACAAATCACCCAGAAAAGCATTGTGCACCCTTCTGAAATACTGTAAAGCTTTATCCTTTTGCAGCATGGGATAGAACTCATATACGAGAACATCCTCTTCAGTGAGTTGTTTCAGTATTCCAACCAACTCCTTAACACAAGCCAAACAATACAAGAGATATGAAGACATAAAGAAGTTCTGTTTGAACTGTTTAGCCAAACTCAGTTGTTCTCTCATTGAATCTGCAATCAATTCAGCCCAATCCAAATATTGCTTCCCTTCTAAAACCAGCTGCACGTAGCAATAAATCCAGTCATCGAAGCTATAAGCTTCAGCGGATCCTTTGGCTTGGTGCAACAAAAGCATTATGTCATGAATGTGAGGCAACATGTGATTCTTATTAGGATTCTTGGGTAACCTGGAACCACCTCTTTGAGGAACCTTCAACCAGAATTTTGCTACATTGTTACGGTGTCTGGTTCTATCTGCATTGAACTCGATGATTGACTGAGCAGGAGAAAAGTTGGAGAACTGGTAATTAGGTATCTTGAAGATTGAGGAAATTACTTCACGATTTATGTCAAGAAGGGTTTCACCATTTTCTCTCCTAATGGTTTCAGACACTGGGTCATATCTAGCAATACATTCCTGAATCAATTCTGGGCAAGGAATGGCTGGGGGAAAAGCTGCGGCTTCTACAAGACCACTACTCAAAATCTCCACACCAAAAGACTTGTCGATTCCCTTCAACACCCTCTCTTTCAACACCTCAAGGATTTCCCCTTTTAGGTCAGTATCGCTAACTATGGGTTCAGTGGATGCCAGGCTAAAAACGTTCCCAAACAAATGTAGTGTGGACTTCATAATTTTAAACAATAAGCCTAAATTGGTTACAGAAAAAATTTCTGTAAGAGAGAAAATGCAAGCAAAAACCACTGGAGAGGACAAGAAAAAGACTCACCTTCACAGTTGAACAACTGGACGACGGCTAGCAGCAAACAAGACTCCTATCCAAGAAAAACAAAGACACAACAGCGAGGAACAAATACGGAGTACTAACAATCCTTCATACCTTATTAGTGAAGGCAATGATATGAAAACATTGAATGCAATAATTCCAATTTTCAGTCTGAGTGTGTTGAGTTTGTGGATTAGACATCGCACGCATGCATTGAATGCATGGCGGCATTTTTGAAGTAACCGTCAGTTCCCGAAATGATTACTTACTTCGAAAAACCAAGGATTGATGTCAGTTAAGACATGGTTCTGCCTCCTCATATTTGGCAATGAATGCACCATCAAATCATTAAAACCCGTGGGACCCACCAACTTCAAACACATATGAACATCCTGAACAGACTTCATGGGCGTTCAAGTAGTTCAAGATGTACACCGCGCTCAAAGAGAATTTTGCCAAGAAAACAAATAATATCAAGCTGCTGACCACTTGTGCTATATTGAACATGTTGAACATGTTTGAACCTCATGAGCTTAGTTCAATGAGTTCAAAACCTGGAGAGAAATAAAGTAACATATCACCAAACAAGAAACTTTTAGAGAGTCGCTGCAAGACACTTAGAGAAAACATTAGTATGAAAAACCTCCCTGAACACCTTGGAACCTATGGAACCTAAATGAACCTATTGAACCCGGTTCAAGATGGTTCAACGTGTTCACAGAGTTCAACCAATTATCTAAACTTGACTTTTATGATTGAAAAAGGATTTACAGACGTACTAAGGACTTGAACCGAGGTATCACAAGAAAGATTAGGACTCCAACTGAAAATATTAAATGATGACTCACTCTTATCATGAGGAATAAATGACGCAGTAACAAGTTGGCATTACTGCAAGGTTCCAGAAAAGTCCAAGAGAATCCCACCTGGCTGCAATCAAGTGGATTCTTAGGCATCTGAAGGGAACAATTGACTATGGATTGTGGTACCCATACAACAATGATTTCATTTTGAAAGTATTCACAAATGCTGATTGGGCAGGAAATGTAGATGACTGGAAAAGCACAACTAGTGGTGCATTCTTTCTCGCCGGTAGACTGGTCTCTTGGATGAGTAAAAAGCAGAGTTGTATCTCTTAGTCTACAGTGAAAGCGGAGTATGTTGCAGCTTTCATGAACTGCACTCAGACAATCTAGATGAAGCATGTTTTAAATGGCTTCAAAATCCCTGTATCTGAACCGGTAAGTATATTCTGTGATAACACAAGTGCTATCAATATTTCTAAGAATCCGGTTTTACATTCTAGAACCAAGCATTTTGAGCTCAAGTATCATTTCTTGAGGGAAAAGGTTCAAAATAAAGAGATTGCACTGGAACATGTTTCCAGTAAGGAGCAGTTAGCAGAAATATTCACCAAGCCTCTCCCAAAGACTACATTTGTGCATTTAAGAGATGAATTGGGGGTACTACCCCTTCAGGAGGTGAACTAAAAGTATTGGTTCCACATCAATCAGGTATTGCATAGTGAAATTTTTTTTATTGATTGATGTGTTGAAGGATGCTACTCTTTAGGGGGAGCAGCATAATGGAACAGAGATGCTTGTGCCTCCACTTTGGCATTGTTGTCAAAGGGGGAGAAGAAGTGAAGTGGAAAAGATATCTGCAGAAAATGGGGGAGAAGCTGTGAAGCGGAGAGATATCTTTGTATATTGCCATCAATGCCAAAGGGGGAGATTGTTAACGTTATGTGAACCGGTATAAGGACATAATGATAATGTATGTTGTCATTGATGTCAATATGTGATACAAAGTGAACCGGCATATGTGATATGTGAGAAGAGAGAACCAGCATATGTGTAAATCGGTATATATGCCAAAGTGAAGCAGTATATTTGTTCAAGATGAACCAGCATGCAGTTATGGGAACCGGCACATGGAAGCACTGTATGACTACCGGTTGGTAGGTAGTTTTCATTTCAATATTTTCGGTTGGAGTACCTTAAGCCTGTGTGACTCAATCGGCGATCTTTGTGTGATGAGTTAACAGTATAACGGAGAATAGGTCATTTTTCCACGTAAGCTCTATGCACGTGAAGGATCTTGCATGAAGAAGACTATTCCTATCTACCTCGAGAATGTACAAAGTTTGTCAAACGGTGATAACGCGTGATGGGTTATCAACCGCCATGAAATCAGTGGATAATGGACGATGGAGAATGTCTTGAGATTGATTCAAGATTGTTGCATTTAATGCAGTATGATTCAACGGTCAGGATTGAACCGCTTGAATTGCTTAACCTAACAGGTTTAGCGTTTAGGGTGTTTGCTACCAACCTGTCTGTTTCCTATAAGGTCGATGTTGTGTTTCTTTCTAAGGTTGTTGGCAAAATTTGTGAGTGTGTATCCAAGGTAAGTGATACGTGATTCTTGCTAGACCAAAGGAGAGAAGAGAAACCTGCAAAGTGAATGTGCAGAAGGTGAAGAGGAGCCAAAACGGATCTGCACTAGCATTGAGTGTTGTTACCAGATCATTGTAATTGTTTTTGATCTTTAACCACTTCAACAATTGTGAAATCCCTTAACAAGGTAGCCTTAACTGGCTTGATACAAATCCCTTAACAAGGTAGCTTTAACCGGCTTGATTCAAATCCCCTAACAGGGTAACTCGAAGTTAATGAGTTCTGGGAAGCTATAGAGCTCTAGAGATCCTTTAGCTATTGAGTTCTTGAAATCCTCTAACAAGGTAATCCTAACTGGGTTTAACCCTTAACCGGGTATTGTAGCCATCCCTTAACCGGGTGATCCCTAACAGGATCGGTTCCTAGCAGAACCTATTGTAATGTCTTTAACCGGACAAGGCTCCTAACAGAGCGGACTTCTAAAGAGTTCAAAAGTAGCTTGTGGGTATTCATCCCCACCGTGGTTTTTCCCAGTTGGGTTTCCACGTGAAAAATATGTGTGTCATGTGTGATGCTTTGTTATTACCTGTTGAGCATATGATGGTTTTATGTTTTATGCCTGTCTATAAAACATATTGAACCAACTATTATGAAGGTCTGATGATAGTTTACTTGTTCATGCATGAGGGTGTAATGGTACTATAGTATTGAGCTAAGAGGAAAGCTTAGTGAGTGACTGGTTTATGATTGTTTTAGTTGTTCTAGGTCTTACCAGTTGCACTTTGTTTCAACCAGTATCACTGCTTGCCAGTCATTTAGAGTATTTGTTGTCAAACTGGTTTTGGATTGTATTTTTGTTTGTACTGATTCAACCCCCCATCTCAATACTAGTTTGGTACTATTGGTTCATCATTGAGTTATCATTATTATGGATTCGGCCATTCCTAGTCCAAAAGTTGATGTTAGTGCTGGTGTTTTGGCATCTGGAGACCATGGCTCCCTC
Organism: Cryptomeria japonica; assembly: GCF_030272615.1. Taxonomy (NCBI): domain Eukaryota; kingdom Viridiplantae; phylum Streptophyta; class Pinopsida; order Cupressales; family Cupressaceae; genus Cryptomeria; species Cryptomeria japonica. Next base: position 122,950,527 of record NC_081405.1, read on the forward strand.
AACCAAGCGCCCTCACAAGTTCATTCTGAAAGTGTTTCATGAGGTACTATTTCTGGTACCCCTGATGCTATTTTACCATTGCAAGATTTTGATAATGCATGCAACTAGCTTGAAAAGTATACTTTAATTGGTTATTTTGTGGGGAGGGTTCCACCTGAAAGCATGCTTCATGACTGGGTTATCAAAGCTTGGGCCCCTCATGGCGTCGAACTTGATGGCATCTATAATCTCACCAAAGGTTTTCTTCTATTTTTCTTTTCAAACCCTACTTATGTTGAGGGTGTCCTCAATCATGGTCTCTGATTTGTACGGTCATCCTTGTTGGTTTTTCAACTGTGGTCTTGGGACTTTACTCTCTCCGATGAAAAAAAGCTCAAGGTCCCTATCTGGGTTGAATTTTCCGGTCTCCCTCTTCCTTGTTAGTCATTTTTGCAAATGATTGCCAAATCTCTTGGCAAGATTGTTTGCATGGAGTCAGACTATTTTTTTCATGCTCGCCCTCAAAAGAGGGTCTACATTGAAGTGGATTTATCCTGGGATCTCAAGGAAACCATTGACATTCAGGTTGGCGGTCATAGTTTCTCCTAATGTTCTTTGGAGCCCAAGTCAGAAGAAGGTTGGACCACTGTGGATCGAAAGAATAAACCTAAACATGATGATTCGTTTGTGGCGTCGCCCTCTTCCTAACCCATGACTTCTGTGAATCCAACTCCTACTACGACGCAAGCTAATGTGCAATCGAAGGTTTCAAACCTTGCTGACAAGGGGAAGGGTTCTATTGAGAGTAGTTCTCACTCTACATGGGTGTTTACTCCCCATGCGACTTCAACTATTGCAGCTCAACATACCTATTCCTTGTGCTGCTCTCATAGCCCTTCTGGGAAGGATGGCAAAAAAATGAAGGTCATGATAAACGCAGGGTTCTTTTAGGGGATTATTTCCCCAGTTTTTAACCTACTTCAGATTTTTTGTAGAATAGTTTCTCCTCTCTTGAGGATGAATAAGGTATGAAAGATTTTGAATGATGAATTTCCTCTCATGGAATGTTTGAGGCCTTACTGACCCTACCAGAAAATATTTTGTGCGAAATATTAGACAAGCTCATCCTAGTATTGATTTTCTTTGCCTTCAAGAAGTTAAAGTTTCTACTTTTTTGTTGGCTATTGCATGTTGTGTAATATGTCCAGATAGCCTAGTTTTTTCTTTAGAACATGAAGTTGGTAGAGGAAGTGTTGTCACTCTTCTCCCAGCATGTTGGCAATCTGCTATTGTTGATCATGGGTCAGATCCCACTCAGTGAGCGATGTGGGTCCTCATGTGAGTCGACAATCATTCTTTCGGGATCATTAATACTTATGCTTCCAATGACACCATGGAGTGATCTTGCTTGTGGTGATGGATTGCATATAAATTGCCACCTGCCACTTGGGTGATGTGTGGGGACTTTAATATGATTGAAGTGGCTTCCGATAAAGACATCATTTTTCCTTTCTAGTAGACAGCTAGTGAACGGGAAGCGTGGTTTCACAAATGCAATAAATTGGGGCTTTTTTATCCCAATATTTCTCATCGCACTTCTCAAGGATTCTGACACACTTGATGTAATTATAGAGCTAGTCCTGATAGAGTCTTTAAATGTCTTGATCATGCCATGATCTCGACACAATCCTTTTTTTCTTTTGGGGAAAACCAATCTTTGTCGGTTTTTCCTCTTGTTGAAGTCACCTTGTCAAATCACTTTCCCATCAAATTTAGCATTGAATGGCTGCCAGGTTGTAGGCATGGTCCAAAAAATGCAATTTTTTCTCAATACTTCTTTGTTGAGTCATCCTCCCATGCTAGCCCACATCTAGTCGGTCTAGAATCTTGAGATCCATCCTACTCAGCTCACTGGTTGGATTACATGTTGGAATGATGCTACCCAACACACCACCCATTTTCTCTGCATCTATGGTTGACAGTTGGCCATATACCACAGACGGTCTTATGAGGCCACAACCCAGGCATTGAAGTCCACTACTGAAGCTTTGATGGCTAACCCCTTCAGCCTTGAACATCAAGTTCAGGTGGCTCAACTCAGGCACCAGAAGCAAATAGTTGATTTTCATGTTGCTAGAGGAGCTCAGATCAAGGCCAAATTACATTGGCTTAAGGTTGGTGATCGTTCTTCTAAATAGTTCTTTATGGCTCTCAGAGCACGCCATTCCTCTCCAGGGATCAAAAGAATTAAAGAAGGTCAATCGGTGCTTTCTGAGTTGCTGGATATTCTTCAAGCCTTTGTTACACATTATGAGAAGGTGTTCATTGTACAGGAAAATTCCCCTGACTGCAATAGTGCTTTGCAAAAGTGCTTGGTAGTGGTTCTCTCTTCACTCTCTAATGCTCAAAGAGTGTTTTGTGATCAAATTCTCACTCTTGAGGATCTTAAGGAGGTTGTTTTTCTATGGTAGATGATAAATCTCCTGGTTGTGATGGCTTCCCCTATGAGTTTTACAAGGCTTTGCAGCCATGTGTTGGCGCAAATCTGCATAAGGTCTACTTGGAGTCCTTTCATTCCCATTCTTTGGGGCCAATTATTAACAAGGGGAATATAAAGTTCATTCCCAAAGCTGGTGATCCTGAGGACATTTGTAATTGGCAGCCAATTACCTTGTTGAACATCTCCTACAAGATAATTGCAAAATCCTTATCACTTAAAATTAGACATCTTCTTTCATAAATTGTGCACCCAGAGAAGACTGGTTTTATCAAATCCAGGTTTATTTTGGATAATATCATTGCAGTTTGGGAAGGCATGGAATGAGCTCGACGCTCTTCGCAGAAAGCACTCTTCCTTAAAATTGATTTTGCTAAAGTTTATGATCACATAGAATGGCCTTTTATTCTTTCTATGCTTAAAGCTTTAGGGTTTGGTCCCCATTTCATTCAGTCTATGCAAATGCTTTTTGGGGATGCTTCTACTTGCATTACCATTAATGGTCACCAATCTTTGAATTTTGGTCTTTTCAGATCCATTCACCAAGGTTGATCTCTTGCACCTTCTCTATACGTGCTTCTTGCCAAAGGATTTGGATATTTGCTCGACTTAGCCATTTCTGCTAGGCATGTCGGGGGGATTTCCCTACCAGAGTCACCTTCTCAGCTTGTTAATGGTCATTTTGTTGATGATTCTTTTCTCACTCTCATCGAAGAGGAGGATAATGTCAAGGAAGCTCTTCATTGTCTAGACATTTTTTGTTTAGCTTTTGGGTCAGTTATTCAATGGCACAAAACCCAGTGTTACAGGCACTCTTTCCTTTCAGCTCTACCTTGGATGCTCTAGTTTGGTTGGAAATGGATCCAACATGGGGAGATCTTTCGCTTTCAGGGCATTCCCTTTGCCTTTCAAGGGTCTATTGTTGCTCTTTGGAATGTGGTTCTTGCAAGAATTGAGAAGCAACTTGCTTATTGGATTACCAAGTCTCTCTCTCTTGTTGTTAAACTCCAGATTTATTTTCTAAAATCCTTACAGCTACTCATGTCTACTAGTCTTCATGTTGGGATCCTTCTAGAGCTTCTTATTGTAAGCTGGAGAAGCTCTTGAGATTTTTTTATGGGCCAATGGCACAAATAATCATGGCTTTCATAGATTTTCTTGGAATTTTTGTTGTCTCCCTCATGACTCTGGAGGGCTTGGCCTCTTGTCCACTTAGAAACAAGGTTTAGCCCTATATGCCAAATGGGTTCTTTGGGCTAATTATGGAAACAAGGTTTGGAAGGTGTTGCTTCAAAATTGTATTTCTTCAAGACATCTGGTTAATAGACCGACCTGGAAGGGGATTGGCTTTCAAACCCTTCTTATCATGAAAGATATTGTGCACATTCAAGGCACTTTTGTTGCTAAAAGTATTTGGAGTTCCTGGGAAGCTATGAGCCCTGGCTTCACTGGGATGGTTCGGGATTTTTTGATGGCCTATTTTTTAACCAACATAATATTTGGTGGTCGTCTCTCATTCAGGTCCAAGGGCTCCCGTTGGCTTGTGTCCCTAGAGTCTGTGCTTTGTGTTTTCACAAATGTGTCATATGCACTCCTCGTGACATTTTTTCTCTTGCCACTATGAGTCTTCGCTCTCGGGAAGATTTACGGACTCAGTTTCACCTCATTCAACCATATTGACAGACATTTGAGTTGGTTCTCTCTGCTCTACCTCTTAATATGCTACACAAAATTGGTATTCATTTTGTGAGGCCTTGGTGGAAAGATTGGCATTGGTTTCCCAACACTTCTTTTTGTAATTACAAACCCAAGATGGGTTATCAATGGTTTGTACCTCACTTGCCTATGGTTCCCATGTTGAATCTCAAATGGCACTTGTAGTCCTCGCAACATACTTAGCATCGCATATTTTAGATTTTTTGGTCTTCCATTGCTAAGCCTAAGGTGGTAAGGTGGCTCATTTTGCCTGGTGTATTCTTTTCCAAGGCTTGCCAGCAGGTTCTCATCTCAGGCATCTGGGGGTGCCTGACCCTCATTGTCCCTTTTGTGGGTTGCTTAAGACCTTGATGCATCTCTTCTGGTTCTGTAGAAGATCCAAGCAACTATGGGTTTGTATTCATGATTTTTTATGCCTTTTTGGCCTAAATCCTTTTCTTGGCATATGGTTCTATTGGGAGATTCCCCGCGGCTTCCCTTCGAATTTAGATTTGGAATGCTTTCAAGATGGAAATCCTCTTCAATTTATGGAAAGATAGAATGTTGTTTTGTTTTCTCATAACTCTCTTGATATTCATGTTTCCTTGTTAAAGCATGTGTATGCAATAATGTGATGTTATAGATCCAGGTGCAAGCCAATAAAGTGGCTTTGGAGGTGGCCCACTTACATGTTTTACTTTATCATTGGGGCAATGCCCCATGTATGGTTGCCAAAATTTCATCGGATCCTGCTGCCTCCAGTGACCATTCTTTGGCCCATGGTCGTCGACGCAGCCGCAACTCTTCGGCTAATGGTTCTTGCACGCCTCTTTCCCAAGCTCCTTGTCACTACTCTAGCAGGAGGAGATATTTCCCATGTCACTGTTCTATTTCTCTAGCTCGAGGTGGCCCTGCATCTAGGTGGCCTATGGGTGGTGGCACCTCCTCAGCTCCTAGCGGTTCCGGTTGGCCGAACTATAGTTGGCCTAGTGCTACCAAGGCATTTGCTTGACTTGCCCTAGCAATTTCTCCCTCTCAGAAGGACAAGGATGATGATGATGAGGTTGTTGAGGAGGGGTGGACTCTCCTAGACCCCCCTCCCAATCCCATTGATGTATGGGGTAAAAAAGATGATTTGGATCCTCCACCTCCATTTGATGTTACTATATTAGCGGCTTATGATTTTTTTATGTTTATGGCATTGTAGTTTTTTGTTGTTTCCGGGTTGGGCCCGTGTGACTCTTGGGGAGTGACTTTTTCCTCCCACCCCTTTTTTGTGAAAAGAGTAAATCTTATACTTTATTAATGGAAATGTAATATTCATATATACATACATACATGCATGCATGCATGCATACATACATACATACATACATACATACATATATATATATATATATATATATAATTTTGAAATATTTAATCTCAATATTTATTTTTCCCCTTTTTTAATTAATATAAGTTTTCCATAGAAAACGTGTCATCTATTTGAGAAACATTTATTTTAAAAAAAAAATCTCTCTCAATGTCCTTGTTTCAATGAATATATGAGAAACTAGAAAAAATAACAATTATTTTTAAAAAAAAATTGAACTCTCTCAATGTCTTTGATTCAATGAATATTTGAGAAACTGGAAAAAATAACAAACATTTTAAATACATAAGTTTCAATGTCCTTGTTTCAATGAATATTTTTTTAAATGGATAAAATTACAAAGAGAAAGAGCTCAACTCACAAAGAATTTGTATGTCTAAGATTCATATATTATCAATTAATTTATTAACAAATAAAAATATATTCATAATAATATTCTTAACACTATGTATTGCTACATGTTTCTATCTCCATCATCAATATCTAATCTTGGGATGGCGTTTGCGAGAGTAGTAGGAGACGAACTAGGGCATTTGTGCCCTAGCTCATGAGCGGGTGTGTTGGTTGTGTGCTATGGGGAGGGATGCTTCTAGTTTTGTAGGGAGGGGCGACGATTGGTGTTGGTGTGTTTGGGGTTAGTGGCAACTCAACAATGGGGGTTGAGTGGGGGTGTGTTGGCTCGGGTTTTTTCAGTTGCTTTGTGTGGTCTTTGTGGGGAGAGGTGGGGTTTATCTCACGATCTGGTCTTGGTGGTTGTTGAGTGGTGAGTGTAGCGGTTTTTTTCGGGAAGTTGTGCTTGCTCTTCCTCTTTTTCTTGTTGGGTGGTTTTTAAGGCTGGGCAGGATGGCTAGTTTTCGAGGGGAAGCCTCGGGGGTTTCACCCGGCCTGGATTTTCGAGTAGTCATGGGATCACATTCTCTGTATCATGGGGTTAAGACTTTTGATAATAATCTCTTTGCTCCTGACTCGGAGGCTGTTGGTGTTGGTGTGTCCAATGGATCCCAAATTTTGAAGTTTAACAGTTGCCTTGAGAGATGCAAAGAGAGGCCAAAATTGGTAATTCCGTCAGAGATGATTGTCGAGGATGTGGAATGTTTTTCACAGCATTCACTTTACTGCAAATTTTTGGGGATGAGGGTTTCTCTGCAATTTTTGGAGAATAGGGCTCAAAGGATTTGGGTGTCGGAAGGGGAAATGGAGATTATGTTGCTGGTAAACAACTACTTCATAGATACATTCAATTGCATGGAGGATCACAAAACGGTTTTTGAAGGAGGCTCATATTTTTATAACCAGGTGGGGTTGTTCATCAAACCTTGGCATGCAGGGTTTAACCCTTCAGAGGAGGTCCCAAATAGGGTCCCAGTGTGGGTTCATTTATAGTTTTTTCTGGTGGAATGTTTCTAAGAGGATGTGTTGCGGATGCTCGCTTCATTGCTTGGTAATCTGGTAGGATCTTCAATGCAAACCTTGGGGAGAAAGGTAATGACTTTCGCTCTTATCTGTGTTGAAATTGATCTTATTAGGCCTTTTCCATATGCTATAGATATGTGTGCGGGCTCTTATGCTTGGGTCTGGCATTTGGATTATGAGACTTTACCATTTTGGTGTCGTCTATGTCATGAGTATGGTCATTTACTGCACAAGTGCCCTAGGTATAACCTGGTTGTGCGTCAACCTCAACAACCTTCCCGTAACCTAGATGGGGTTGATAAAGGAAAAGCTTCCATGTCTGATGAGGTGGTGGGTGTTGATGGTTTTGTCCTAGTTAACACAAAGAACAAGAATTGGGTACAAAAGAGGTCTTTGCAGGAGAGACAAGAGGAGGATACCTTTAACAGATTTGAAGCCTTGGATGACCTTAGCCAGCAGGAGGTGAATCTGGGGTTAATTCCTTTGGATCAAGGTGCATCAGAGTTGGTCCCTGATAGTGTGAATTGAGATTCTACCCAGGTTCAGCAGGTGGTTGGGAGTCAGCAAATGGAGATGGATCAGCTAGTAGTGGCTTAGTTGGGACCCATTTCTGGTGCTGAAGTGAAGTTGGCTGGGGGGATGTTTCACCTACAACATAGAAATTGGATTCTGTTGGAGTCAAAAGTAATAATATCTCCTTACATCTAGGTCTTCGTCAGAAAGACATTAAAAAAGGAGCAATAGATAAGATTTTGAAGGCTGGTAGAAAGAAGGACTTGGATAAGATCAAATTGATGGGGGAGAATTTGGTTGATTCATGATTAGTAAAGACTCTAGATTCTCATTTTTCCAATCCCCTGAAATGATTGTGCTATCATGGAATATGAGAGCTTGAACAGTGGCCCTAGACAAAAAGTTGTTCGCGAGTTGATAAGGAGTCATTCTCCTAATGTCCTTTTTTTGCAGGAAACTAAATTATCTGTGGAAAGTATGTTGGGTCTAATGTCGAAGCTATGGGGGAGAGATGAGTGTCAGTGTATTGGGGAATTTGGCTCCTCTTGAGGGGTGGCCTATTTTTGAAACCCCTTGAGGATTCGTCCTATTTTGTGGGGTGCTTCCAGATCTTCTTTATCTGGGGTTGCTTCTAGTCTTGAGACTGGGGAATATATCTTGTTTACTAACATTTATGCCCCCACTAATCTTCAGGGCAAGCATAATTTGTGGTCTCATATTTCTTTTATGTGAGGTTTGTTCCCTTTTCATCTGTGGATTATGGCGGGTGATCTCAATGCCATCTTAGAGTTGAGTGAGAAGAAGGGTGGTGTTATGCGATTGGAACCTTCTTCCTTCCTTCTTCGGGATAGTATATCAACATTGCATCTTGTTGACATTAAGCCTGGTAATGGTCTGTTCACTTGGAACAACAAGAGGGTAGGGGAGTATTGGATTGCGGAGAGGCTGGATCACTTTCTGGTTTCTAGTTTTGGGGTTGGTGGGGGGTGGTCCACATGTTCTAAGATTTTAAACTGGAGAGGTTCCGACCACTGGCCCATAAAGTTGGTGTCTTATTTTGCTCGTGTCACTCGTACTCCTTCATTCAAATTTCAGCTTATGTTGTTATGGGATCCTTCTTTGCAGGATCATGTTGCGGAGTGGTGGAGGAAAGGGAGGCCTACCTTTGGCACTGCTATGTACACTTTTGCCAAGTAGCTGCAATTTGTTAAGTTTCAGCTTAAACCGTGGAATCGTCAGTGTTTTAGGAATATTTTCATGCTAAGATAGCTGCTCAATTAGAGTTGAATGGCATTGCTAGAGAAATAAGAAAGCATGGTTTGTCTGAAGCCTTGCTTAGGGAGGAAGACAGGGCAGTCAAGGCTTTAGAGGAGTGGGAGCTTAGGGAGGAAATCTACTGGAAACAGAGAGCTTGTATTGATTGGCTTCAAGCGGGGGATAAGAATACTACGTTCTTCTTCAATTCAGTGAAAGCAAGAAGATATGGAAATTCCATTCCTGTTTTGGTCAACGATAGAGGTGAAAAGTGTTTATCCTTGCAAGAGATTTCTAGGGAGTCTTTGCAGTATTTTCGGTCCCTCTTTAGTGAGGATACTCAGGGAGAATCGGAAGAGGAGAATCGGGTTCTTTCTTGTTTTACTTCTCTAGTAACTAGGGAAATGAATGAGCAGCTTATGGGTCCTATTTTGTTGGAAGAACTTGAGAGGATTATTTTTCACATGATGAAGGGGAAAGCTCTTCGACTGGATGGGTTTTCGATTGAGTTCTATCAAGATTTCTAGGATATTATCAGATTGGACTTATTGGAGGTGGTTCAAGAGTCCCAGAGGAATAAGCAGATTCTTTGGGCTTTGAATGTGACTTTCATTGCACTCATCCCCAAGTGTGATGGGGCTGACTGGTTAGGCCAGTTTTGCCCTATCTCTCTTTGTAATGTGATTTATAAGATCATTTCTAAGTTGATAGCAGAAAGATTGATGAATTGGCTTGGGGATGTCATTTCTGAGGAGCAAGGTGGGTTCGTGGAGGGTCGCCAAATCCTGGATGGTGTGGTCATTGCTATTGAGACCATTCATTTTATGGCAGCCTCCAAGGAAAAAGCTATGTTTATTAAGCTGGATATGGCAAAGGCTTATGATAGAGTTCATTGGTCCTTTCTCCAGAAGATTCTTAGGGATTTTGGATTCACTCATGAATGGATCCAATGGATAATGAGTTGTTTTTCATCTACCTCTTTCTCAGTTCTAATTAATGGAGATCATACTAAGTTGTTTGGTGCATCTAGGGGTCTTCACCAGGGGGACCCTCTCTCCCTGTACTTATTCATTATTTTGGCTGAGGGTCTGGGGAGGTTGATTAAGCATAATGTGGGTCTAGGTATTATTCAAGGTTGTATTTGGGTTAATGACATGCCTCCTCAGTCCCATTTGTAGTTTGTTGATGACATGACCCTGATGGGACTAGCTCGGATCAAAGAAGCTATAAATCTGAGTAAAGTTTTGGATGTTTATCTTGCTGCTTTGGGCCAGTTGATCAATGAGGATAAATCTTCTATCATCTTCTTCAAAACACCTAGAACTATTCAAAGGAGGATTGTTCATATCTTGAGATTCTAGGTCAGTTCTTTTCCCTTGACTTACCTGGGTATTCCTATCTCTACTAGTAATCCTCCCAGGGACACGTGGTAGGGTATCATGGATAAATTTTGCATCAAGGTTGAACATTGGACACACATATGGTTATCCTTTACTGGGCGGGTTCAACTAATCCATTCGGTGGTTCAGGATCTTTCGATTTATCGGTGTATGCCCCAAGTGGCCCCCAAGTGGTTTGTGAAGGGATTGGATTCTCTGGCAAGGCAATTCTTATGGGCTGGAAACCCGTCCTCCTATAAATGGTGTATTGTCAATTGGGACCTGGTGTGTAGCTCGAAACAGTCGAGTGGGCTTGGCTTAAGGCAATCTACTTTATTTGGGGAGGCTTTGGTAGCTAAATTGTACTGGAGGTGGTGTGTTGAACAGGATCGAGGCTGGGCTAGGATTTTGTCTTACAAGTATATGGAGAGGATCTTGAAGGAGGGAATTTCAAGATATCCGCTTGCGGGAAAAGGCTCAGTGATTTGGAGTACTCTCAAGAAAGGGGTATGTGGAAGCACCCTTGTGTTCACACGGATTCTTTGGTGGAGTTTTGGAGTAGTTTGGGCAAGCCTCCTATTTTGTCCTCTTTTCTCTAGACTGTCTGGCACATTGGGCCCATTTTCATACTTTGGAAGATCTGGCTAGAGAGGAATAGGGGGATCTTTAGGGAGGTCAGACTATTAGTTCAACAAGTATGGAATAGAATCATTGAAATGATTCGAGAGACGGTGGAAGCTAAATGTGAGGTGAATTTTCCTCTAGATAGGGGAGAGGTTGTTATTGTGAGTAGGTTGGGTTTGCAGGAGATGTCTCTCGTCTCATCTTGTGTCAAGAGAGGTAAGCATGCTATGAAGAAGGTTCAAAGGGTGGGAAGGTGGATGCCCCCTCAGGATGAGTCCATCAAGATTAACACCGATTGCTCCTCTAGGGGTAATCTGGGTCCTGCTGGGATTGGTGGTGTTGGTAGGGATAGTATGGGGGAGGTGGTTTTCTTCTTTTTGGTGCATAAAGGGAAACAGTCTAATAATTTTTTGGAGGGATTAACAATTTTCTGTACCCTAGACTATGCTTTTGAGTTGGGGTGGTGGAAGGTGATCTATGAATCAGATTCACAAATTATTGTTAACCTATTGATTGAACAGAAGGTGAGTGGGATTAATTGGCAGTTGGCAGGGATAGTTCACTGGATTCTACAAATTAGTGCTATGATGAAGAAGGTGTCTTTCATCCATATTCCTCGTGAATGGAATAGAGTAGCTGATTGTTTGGCTAAGTGGGCCTCGGAACATGGTGATGATTAGAAAGTTGAGGGTTGGGAGCATCTCTCCCTGGATTACTGTCAGGACTTGCATAAGATCTTTGTTGAGGATATGGATAGTTATGAAGCTGGTTGATCTTTGGTTGGACTTATGGTTCTTTTCTGGGGCTTTGAGGCTCTGGTTTTCTTTTGTGATTCTTGATTCTGATTATCAATAAAGTTTTTACCCCTTTATTCAGAAAAAAAAAACACACTATGTATTGTAGTTTTAAAAAAGAATAAAAGACATTTTATTTGTAGCCCAAATTATATTGATGATATTTGTGGATTGACAATTCAAATAATGTCTTAAGAAGCCAACGAGCACATAAAATTTCTCTTGGTGCAGGTATAACAAATATTTTAATAAAAAATAATCAAATAACTTGAAAATGGTAGTATAAAAGAGATTGTGAATAGAATCTACATCCAAAATGTCACAATTCATTTGTTACATGATCTTCAAATTCTCAGGTCTTTATTTATTGTGATTAATGGATTGTGATCTTACAAAATCAATAATCAATATGCTATATGTGCCAAGAGAACAAAAATGTATATTAATGATTTAAGCACATACTTTCAAATTTTGAGGATAATTTGATGCTAGTAAGACCATGACTTATTGCAAAGACATGTGTACTCGTCATTATATAATAAGTAGCAAATTTCATTAAATGGCCTAAAATTTTGTGATAGAAGCAAAGCATAATATTAGGAAAGAAGAATTACAAATGTTTCTTCAAGTGCCTAGTAGACTCTATAAAGCATTTCTATGGATTTTGTGAGAGCTTTTAAAAAATATATATTTTATTTTACTTAAATAGTTTATTTTCTCATCTCTAATTTTTACAAGTGTTAAAGAAAATAAGAAATTCCTTTAAAGGATGAATATTATATTGTAAATAGGCGTTTAATATTAGAAAAGAAAGAGTGTGCATGCCTTTGATGCTTATTACCTAATTAGTTTCATATTAGGTCATATTCACACTTACATACTTAAGATTACTTAATTCATTTAACTTTTGTGTCTCATATTATAAGATTAAGACATTTTCCATTATCTTAGTTTGTCCTAGAATTTCATCCTTATTCAAGGGCTTCATGTACCAATTTATTTATGCATCTAATAAATGCTCTAGCTTCATAGCATTTACATTGTTTCTCTCTTGTGCGAAATGGTGTTTTGGTTGCAAATGATCATTGGCTCTTGTGGAAATGATTAACAACTCTTACATGATATTAAAGCTCTAGATTTTCAATTTCCTTTCCTTTTTTGAAGACTTTTTGACAAGGAACTTTCATATAGAACATCATGGTGCAAAACAAACCTTGTGGTTGAGCCAAAAGGCCCAAAAACTCATAAATTGAAATAAAAATTAATAGGGTTCAATGCAAAAAAAAAAATGAACTTTCTTTTATTTACAAAATTTATTATAAAAAATATGTACAGTTGTCGAGATCCATACACGTGTATTCATCATACAATATATCTACGGTTACTACACACGATTTTTTTGTAGGGAAATATTCACCCTACATCATTCCTACACTTATTCATGTTAGCAGCCAAAAAAATCAATCATGTTAAATAAATAATATAGGGATGGCATTGGCATAAGTAGATTAAAGGGCTTAACCCTTAGTCATATCAACAATTAGGGCTCCAAGTCCCATGGGAAGCCCTCCCAAACCTACACCTTATTAGGTGGTGCAACCATTGTTGCCTTCACTTGACCTTGGAGCCACCCTCCAACCACCACCACTTAACCCAACCTAGTAGCACTACCCTTTGGTTACTAAAATAGTGCCAATGACCCTTCTTTTATTGCTTAAAGGGGAAATTTTCTTTAAAGGGCATAACTTGGGCATATACTACTATTTTTTTTAAATAGACATCAAAAAGCTAGTTTCATATGCTTCATAGCTATCTACTTGGTTTTTGCTAATTTTGCCCCATGGACACGTTATTTCAATTTTTAAAGTCAATTTGTTCTACTTGTACATAGGGAATTTTACAAAATATGGGGCCCTTTTTTTGTTGTAAGGGTTCCAATTTCCCATTTTTTGATCTTTAGTCTATATTTGAGGAGTCTACAATCATAAAATCATGATCTTTCAATTCCTTTTGTAATCACCTTAATAAAATAAAGTATAAAGCTTGGCAAGACAATATTCTAAAATATCTTAAGTGGCTTCAACTCCTACCCCATCTTTATGGACTTGTCCTTGAACTATGTATACCTAACCAAAAACAAGAATAGGATATCAAGAATAATCATGTTTTAAAATTGCTTAGTAGCAATGTTGATGTTGACACCATATTCTATCTCACATATTGAGTGCCCACACATTTTCTAGATCGAAGTTTGGTAGATCTTTGAAGACTCACATTACTGTCCATTCTTAGATGATCTTGTTGTGGACAATCTTGTGCCACTTGATGATTGTGATCACCTATCATATGATGATGATACAAAAAGTAGCTTGATTATTTGGTAGGTCTTAACAATTGTGGTAACATTGAGGCTTGTCTTGATTCACCTTAACCCACATAAATATAAAATGATTATTTTGCTTCTATGACTCCTAATCTAGATTCAAAGGACTCATTTTCTATTTTTTAGTCATTGTCTTGTGACTGAGGACTCTTACTTTATAACATTCACAAGTTCATCTCTAGGTGTTCATATCCAAACATCTTTTGTAGACACACCATTGTGGGATGAATAGTATAGTTGCATGACATACATTGAGATCACATCATATCCACTTGTTGATTTGAGTGATTCTTTATAGAAAATACATCATAATCTTCTAATTGGTGCATTGGGAGGATTACTTGACAAATATATTATGTTGGTTTTGTGAATCCCATCTTGTAAACTTCGAGGACACAATTGATGATATTCATCTTCTCTTTGATAGTAATTCCTTCATTGTTGTTGTCAAACCCTATGTCTTTGGATCTTGTTCTTCATTCATTTGCACATGGTCCTAGCTTTTTGCATCCTTCATTGATTGGTCTTGTACTCGATTTGATTGTGGAATACTTTCATACCAACAAGATGACACTTGAGTTGAGTTAAAAAACATCATCATACATCATGATTTTTCTTTCTTCATGGGAAGACTTACTCCATCTATATGTGGTTTTGTTTCTTCCGTTTTGTTTCTTCCCAAGGGGAGACACATTGTTTGGTGTTCTTGGATCTCCATAACCCTTTATTGAGCATTCAATGTCATTGTGAAAGTTTTTACTTTGAAAGGGGATACATAGTCTCTCTTTTTCTCTCATGTGTGGGGAATATCTATTGTACATTGATGACAAAAGTACTAATTGGATAATTGTGTTGAGCCCTCCTTCCTTCACTTATACATGTTTTTTAACATCTTTTCTCTCTTTTGAAGGGGGATTTCTTCTTTCTACATTTCTCTATTTGTGATTAAAAATATTTACACAAGAGTACCTAACATGGTCTTGAAGTCAAGACATATACTTGCATCTTTAAATGTTTTATCATTCTTCCCAAGTTACACCTAAGAGGGGTGTTGGTGTGAATGTGATATATTACCTAACTAGTTTCATATTATGTCCTATACACACTTACATACTTAATATTATTTAGCACATTTATTTTTTGTCTCATATCTTAAAATTAAAACACTTGGTGGTGTAAATATGGTTTATTACCTATACGGTTTCATGTTAGGCCCTATTCACACTTGCATACTTAAACTTATGTAGACCATCTGATTGTTGTGTCTTGTATCATAAGATTAAGACACTTGTCATGATCTTAGTTTTTCACAAGCTTTTATGATTGTCTTTGTAATAAGGGTTTATCATTGTATATTGTATCAATTTCATTTAGGCACGTAATGAATTATCTAGTTTCATACTATTTCTATTATTTCTTGCTTTTTTAAAAGGTTGGGGTTGGGAATGATCCTTGACTCCTATGGGATTGATTAACAACTCTTACAACTTTAAAGAACATCTTTCCATCCTCAAACCAGTGGATAAAACAAAGGTGTAACAATACTTTGGTACAAACCAATAAAAGGTTATAACAAGTATAACTATTGAGACAAATATTTAGCATGTATCCAACACTCGTATAGTACGTTGGTAGCATGTTTGAGTGTTATTCTCCAACCCACTTGATGTTGCAATAGAACAAAAATGAAAGGTAGAAAATATTAGAGGAAATTGTCATAACCCTCTTGATAGGACTAGCTATTATTATTATTATTATTATTATTATTATTATTACTACTACTACTACTACTACTACTATTATCATTGTTATGATTAATCTTATGAGTAATGTTAGTTAGAGATGAAAAATTGAATAAGGATGGACTTATTTTAAAAAGAAGAATTTGAGGTCATAAACTTATTTGGAAATTATTTATTTACTCAATATTCTAATTGAGCACATGGTGTAGGATAACTAAGAAGATTCTAGAAACGAATGTCAAATTCAAATTTCAAATGCATGGTCGAATGTAACCGCCACTATGACAAGTTGTAAGGAATGTGTCTTGTATTAAAGAATTGAAAATTCAAATTTAATATGCATGTAACCCTCACTTTTGCATGGAATTATTTTGGGAAAAAGAATATGGAAATGAATTAATTCTTTGGTAGTGGGAAATGCTTCTCTTTTTCTATATATTGACTACTAGATTTTTGAAAGCAAGGAGTTCATTCTTTTCTTTTTGTGATAAAATAGTCTTTGATTTCTTAAGAAATTGGTTTCAATATCATGATAGTTGTAGGAGAAATTTCATAGAAGTATTGTAGAATTTAGAGGTTTTGGAGAATCCTTACTAGGCTACAAGGAAAGGATTGAAGAAGGATAGCTGGGAAAATAGAAGGTGATCAACAACAAAGTCTTCATTTGACTACAGATTCAAGTTCCTCCTTCCCTACTTACTTACATGTTCTTTTTTTTTAAGTAGAGAAAAGTGTAATAACCCACTTAACTTAATCCAAAAAATCAACTGATTTTTTTTTTAATATATAAAAAATATTGATTTCTTATTCTTATTTATTTATTATTCAATCACATACTTAGGTACATCTATCCAAATGAGATAGGCATCCATCCAACCGGGATGGGCATCTAACCATACGGGTTAGGCATCTATCCATACGGGACTGGGCATCTAACCATACGAGTTAGGCATCTAACCATATAGGTTAGGCATCTGTCCATACGGGACAGGAGGTTTCATCTATCCAATCCAGGATAGGCATCTACCCAAATGGGGTAGGCATCTATTCATAAGAATAGGATATGCTCTGGCTAGAGACTTTAGACTCATCGGGACCATCCAGGTCCTGAGCCACTCTCTAAAGACTACACTCCCCTACTAGGAGTGCACCGAGGTCGCCGTCCTTAGGAGTATTAAAATAATTACATAAACAAGCTTGAGTTCTGCCTCGGAATTCGGCCTAAAGCCTCAGGAAGTCAAGCAAATCCATATGAGATTCCTTCTGAGTATGCATTGAATTAATTTTAACCTTTCAATTAGTATTTGCACCATTTGATTAAAAGACCGAGGAGCTTCAAGAGCCAACTACTCACCCATAACCTAATCCCCTATTGGCAATGCACACTCTAATGGTAGTTAAAGGTGATTGAAGGTGTTGTCATTGATGGAAACCTTGCAATCTTATGGCACCGGCACCGGCAGACTCTACACCGATAGATAGTTCACCGACAGTGACAATAATGTTTACCGACACCCTAGCCGACAGGATTTTGATTATTGTATTTTGTATGTAATTGTAATTTCTTTTTATAAGCCAACATGGCATATTGTAATAAGACTCATATATAAGTATGAGATCTTGTAGATCATTTTGGATATACATGATAGAGGATAGACATGATGGATATGTAGAGTGAATAGTAAGGCAGATTTTGCATAAGGGTTTATGGTTATTGTATGAGCTTAAACTGGTACTGAACCTAGCATAGCAGATGCTTTTTGTAGTAGTATATTATATTGGATTCTCATAATCCATTTTTGTAAGTCAGTGAGACTTCCTTTTGTATTTGAGTAGTGAGCTCTAGGTAGTTGGTCTTCCTGCATGTGCAAGCACATTATTGTAAGTAATATCCATTCATTGGCCAGTGAGTGAATATTGTGGGTCACAGATCCCACCGAGGTTTTTCCCACACCGGGTTTCCTCTCCAAAATCTTGTGTTATGGTGTGCTTTCTATGTTGTCTTTATTGTTCATATTTACTGCATTAATTTTTGTTTACCGATACATTGTTTTGGAATGCAAAATACTTAATAAGGTTAGAAAATCTGTTAACCGGTTAGATACTGATTCACCCCCGCCCCCCCCCCCCCCCTCTCAGTATCTTTGGAACTATCATCAATCCTAACATCCCCATCCCGAACGCCTGAGTACAAGGGACAACTTCATCCCTAGACTGCCTACATACCCGTTTCGGCATGGGATCAAGGCGTAAAGTATGTAGTTCTGGTTTCTAACTATGGTTTAATGTAAATTGTTTTGTGGGTACGCAACCCTTTCTAAGGTCAATGTCCCAGACAATTTCTCTGTGGTTGCTGCCCACGATGGTAGCTCTATAGAAAAAAGGCTCAAGGTACCCTTCCACTTGTGTCCTAAAAATAAATAAGTCCTATTTCCTATTAAAAACATCACCCTTGAACCATTATCATGATCCTCTAAAAATCATCAAGATAGATAAATTCTAAATCACCACACACCACCAAGCCCTAATGGGGTTTTCTAAGGTTTAACTGAGAGGATGTAAATTATTCATTTTAAAATTATCCTTTTAGATTATCGATCCAAGGGGGATTACCCACCCCTTGTATTTTAACTTCCAAATGATCCTTATTTCTCCCCGACAATTTATAGGGGTGATGCCACAGACGTTGTTGTTGCAGCTTTATTAGGCATTAAGTGCAGTAGTTCAACACGATGACATTACCCGTAAGCGTGACCCAAAGGCACCATAGATACCGAATATTGCTAAGGTTTTGGTTTCGACTCCTCTTGTTTAGTTGTCTATCTAATAATTTAACTACGAATTCATGAAATCATAAATAAACATTATTCTAAAACAACTATGAAAAGTACCTATTATATGCGAGGAATTACTGCTTGAAAATAAAAACTAAGATATAAGTAATACATGCTAAACAAATCATCCACTTTGGAAATAGTGTTTTCTTAAAAGAAAACTTATGATAATAATTAAAATTCTAACACTCGATCTAAATACATGAAATTACTAATCACTTGTAAACTATGATGCTCGAAAGCTACTAAATTTCTTGAAAGAAAATTAAGCAATTAAACAACAAGACTTGGAATGAATTTAACACTTACTAGTTTGAAGAGAAAATCTATTTAATATTAACCTTGAAAATAACCACATTATTGTTAAACCAACTAATTCTTCCATTTGAAGTAACATAAATTTTATCTTTAATTATTTTCTACAATGATAACCTTACTTTAAATATGAATCCTAATACTTGAAGGTCACTAAATTGCTTGAAAGAAATAGAGTGAAATAAATTATTTAATACTTCTTATTTGAAGGGAAACTATTTAACAATAATCTTGATTACCAATGTTGAAAATAAGATTAGAAGGGAGTCTATTTACTTGCTGATTATCCAATATAAATAAGGATCCTAAATAGTTCTAAACAATCTACTTGTAGTTGCTCTCTTGAACTAAATACAAATCCTTTGAAAGATTATAAAGAGATAACTTACTATTCCTTTCACTTGAAGTAACGTTAACCCAATCCTTATATATTTTCTACGATTGTTACCAGCTTCAAGACCTTAGTTATCGATGTCCATCAAGATTATCATTAATTGATGTCCACATTTTTACAAACAGAGAAGATGAGGTAAAATAAGATGGTCCACACTTTACAATTCATTTTTTTTTTTAATTTTCTAATAATTAAAAAAGAAAACATATTTCTGTCATTTCAAATTTACTTTTCAAAATTTATAAATCATTGATACATATTAATAACATTAAATATATGTTTCTAGATATCTATCTATCTATATGCATATTCAAAAATTTAAGAAAACAAAATTTAATTTCTTCCACTTCTATTAATAACAAAACCTCTATAAAATAAATACACTACTTTTCAAACAAAAAAAATAAAAATCTAAGATAATTTGAAAATTATCTATTTGATACTTAAAAATACTAATTTTCAAAGAAAATTATTATTAAGCCCTTATCCCCATTTAATACATTATTACCTTTACTCTCATAAGAAAAGGGTTAAGTTTTAGTAAATTAGAATTCTTCTTACTGAATTTTGGGTGGGTCCTACTCCCCTCAACTTAAGATTTAGACTGCTATATTTATTTGCTTACTATGTTGCTTTTCTTTTCCCTTAAAGGAATACCTAAGTTGGCAATCTTTGTTTATATATATATATATATATATATATATATATATATATATATATATATATATATATATATATATATATATATATATATATATATAAGATGTACCTTTCCTTCTGATCCAAGGAATCAAACTTAAAGTCTAGTCTTAAAATTAATATGAAAGGTAAAAGGAAAACGTGGCATGATTTCTTAGCCTTTCCCATAATTAGCAAAGTGCTCCACCTCCCACGATGATCCTACAGTCTAATTTTATTAGCAGATAGGGATGATTTAAAAGTCGAGGTCTGGCTACTATCAACATTAAATTGGAAATCTAGTTCTTTTAATTGAAATAATTTTATTACTTACTAATCATAAAGACATAAGGAAACTTATTCACTATGATACATTCTTTTCTTAGCGATTAAATAACACTCAGTTTTGGGAAGACATTATGAAAATTACTGGTGATGCTGAATGAAGCGATTCTGAAAATTAGGCTTGTGCTACTGTAATGTGCAGGGTTTTAGATAATCAACAATAATAAATCGATGTCCATTAAAACATAGCAATGGGGAATGAAGCACCATAACTATTTGACAAAATGTCGATAGGAATATCATCTCATATTGACTCGTTGATTGCAATTTCGTGAAAAAGGATTAATTGAAAAGTCTTTTGAAACTTTCAAACATACGTTTTAAAGATATAAAACCGCTTTCTTTGCCAATCGCCCCACTACCTAAGCCAAAATGGGAGCTACAAATCGGGGTGCGGTCATCCTATGTATGCAAAAGTGGAAACATCTAGCAGCTGGTAAATTCCATGATAGGTTGTTCCAAGACATATGGTCTCCAGAAAAGAAAATAACCAAAACATTTCAAGATTGGAATAAAGATGCACCGTTAATATATCACTGTACGCTCTGATACCAGCTTAATATGGAGTCTCTGTTTTTGGTAATTTTTATATCTAAATATCTTAATATTCAGAACATTCTTAAATATAAATTAAATAAACTTGAATCTACAAACCAGTTTTAGAATATAAATTTAATTTAACAAAATAAATTTTTTTTGGTTTTTATTTACTTTTATTCATATATTCTTAACCAACATAAATATGTATTTATATATATTCATATTTTTAAAACCTTTAAATAGAAAATAATTGGTTAATGAAGGAAAAGGGGGTTTTCTCACAAATATGAATTTAATTAATAAGTGTATATTTGATTATACCCTTTTTTTTTAAAGAGTTAAATACTAATTTATTAATTTGAAAGAAGGAAGGTATATGCATGCATTGATAAGGCATAAACATATGCACATCTATTTTTCTATCAAAAATCTAAAACAAAATAAGATTACTCTCTATTTTTTTGAGAAATGAAATGACTATTCTACTCAACTCATCTTCTTCCAAATTAAACGAAATAACTAAATCTTTTAAAATACTTTAATCCTCTTGATTTTTCCCCAAGAAATTATAGTATGCATGAAAATTAAAAAAAAAACCTCCCCTCTTTTCTTTTCTTTTTTTTTTTTGATAAAAAAAACATGCAAGGAAGAGGGGAACCTGATTTCTGCAAGATGAATGAAAAACCCTTGTTGTTGATTTCGCTCCTTGTTTTCCCTGCTATTCTCCTTCAATCCTTGTCTTGTAGCCTAGTAATGATCTTCTCCAAAACCTCTAAAGATCCTGCAATACTTTTATGAAATTTCTCCTACCAGTAACATGATATTGAAGTTAAACTTATAAGAATTTCAAAGACTATTTTATCACAAAAACAATGGAATCCCCTTTTTCGAAAATTTAGAACTCAATATATAGAAAAGAGAGTCATTTTCTAACTACAAAAGAAAATTGATTTCCATATTCTTTTCCCAAATAATTTCATGCAAAATGATTAATTGTTATAGTGGGGGTTACATGCAAAAATTGAATTTGAAATCTTCTTCTAGAACCTTCTCATTTTCTCCTACAACATGTGTTAAATGGCATATTGAGAAAACAAACAATTTCTAAATTAATTTCATGCAAAAATGATTGTTGTCATAATGGGGGTTACATTTGACCATGCATTCAAAATTAAAATTTGAATTCTCCCTCAAAAATGCATTTTGTAACTCCTTTGTCATAAAAATGTCATGAATAGAATTATTCTTGTCATAGAATAATTTTGTAATTCCCTCGTATATTTGCTAAATATAATATTTATTCTTTAATATTTTAAATTTTAAATTTCTTTTCTAGAATCTTCTTATTTCTCCTACACCATTTGCTCAATTAAGATATTGAGAAAATAAGCAATTTTCAAATAAATTATGACCTCATGTGTGTGTCACCACTTAAATTCTTTTTTATTTAAAAATTTCAACCTCATTTCAATTTATCTTTTCTTTCTAACATTACTCATAAAATTAATATAATAATAGTAGTAGTAGTAGTAATAATAATAATAATAACAACAACAACAACAAGAAGAAGTCATAACAAGGTCCAAAAAGAGGGTTATGACAAAAAGAAGGGGGGGATTACTTTTTATTTGCAAGCATATTATTTGAAATAACTTTATGTAGGTTTTGATATTTTACTTAAATTGGAAAGAGGGAGGGTTAAGTAATATTGCATTCTCATCTCTCTCCTTCATTGTTTTCAGATTTTGATAAAGGAAATACATTGCATGTTCTCGGATTTCTATAGAGAAAAAAACATATGCATGTATCTTTCCTTGTTCCAACTTTTGATAGAGTAAATCTACATGCTCGTATGAAATAAATATGTATATTTTGTCTTCATGTTGAATTAATAAGTTAGTAGAGTTCCTTCCAAAAAAAATATGTATAGAAATGAGAATATCAATTGAAAACTCATCCCTTGATTTAATCCAATTATTTTATGTTTCCAAAACAAAATATAGATTGATAAAATATATATAGTAGAATAAAATAAAATAATAAAAACATAAAATATTAATTGTCATTATATATATATATATATATATATATATATATATATATATATATATATATATATATATAAGTGACATGTTAAAGCTTACATTAAAACTATAGTTCAATAGAAGCCCTTATGAAATGTTGTGAGAAAGCCATGTTGAAAACAAAGTAAGGCAGAGGTCTCCTGTATATGGAAGGAAATAGAAAGTTATGTTTATATCTTTGTCAAACAAAAAATACTATGTTATGTAACTATGGTAAAAACAAAAAAACATATAGAGTATTCTGCTATGTATCTCATAAGAGGGATGCAAGACCATAGTAAGATGGACAATTGCTAATAGAAAATATAGAATGAGATGGGTTTGAAAAATTGCTTCTTAATGTAATAGTTATGAACTTATTCTATGTGAGAAAATCCCATGTTCTGAACTGCAACTTTTTCACTTGCTTTTCTATATCAGAAAGGAATTTGAATGAAGAGAAAAGTCTTTTAAGTTGTTCACTGAAATTTTTTTTAAAAAAAGATAAAATAAGTTACATTTCCATTAGTAGTTCCCTACATACATATGCTTATATCTTAGTGGATAAGATTTCATAGTGACATTCAATAATGAAAACTGTAATTATAGATGCTAAAGTGCATTGATCATCTGGTAGTACAGACATTAGATAAATAAACACACACGCACACTCACACACACACACACACACATATATATATATATATGTTCCTAGTATGAACACAGTAATTGGTGAAAGAATGAAGTGGGTATTTGTATATTACTTGAAAAATAAAGCATACTTTTATTTTTAGGAATTTTGCTCAGTAAATTTACATACTACCCTATAGGTAGGCATAGTTTGATTAAATAAAATAGGTTTTGGGAACAAGGTCATTCGGATCTCACCCCTCTTTGATCACCCACAGGAAGATGCAGGAATAAACCCAATTCATTTTTCTTTCTTTTCCTTCATTCGGACCCTACTATTGATGTCATTCATGTAGCGGCACCATCCCTCCTCCTTTCTGTTGCCCTTCCCTAGGCCTCTAAAAGGTGCAATCTTTAGATTTGCAAGCTATAGATCTACATTGAGTGAGCATTTAAAAAAAAAAAAAAACAGAGAGACAATGTTAAGGTAAATGGAATTAAAAAAAAAAATCTCATAACGAAAACAAATAAAAGAAAACAGCAATACTTTTTTTCCCTTGCACCCCTCTTGTGGTAATAGCTTCCTCTTCATAGCTAAATTCTTCCTATCATGGTGATCAATACCAGTAGAACCCTAGCTGCCGCCTCCCTGTCTAATTCTCACAAGAAAAATAAAGGGAGAAGTAAAGGAAATCCTTAAGGAATTTTATGGCTTTTAAGGAAATACTATTTTTCTTTTTTAAATATTTTCTTGGACTTTCCTTGTATGTCACATGAATGACATTCTTTTTTTATTTTTATTTTTATTTTTATTTTTTTAATGCGTTTTTACTAAATGATGAAAGGCTTTATTTATTTTCATCTTATAAAATTAAGGGGAGTGAAGTGGAGATAATTTCAAAATAAATTTCAAGATTAGGAAAAAACATCCTTTCTCACATGGCATGTTAGAATAAAGTTGTCTTTTTAATTAATAAATTATCTTTTCTTTTAAACTTTCCTCTTTTATAATGTTTCCCCTTTTTATAAAGAAAAAGTAATGTAGTGTTGCATTAAAAATATAAATAAAAAATAAAAATCATGATGATTGGGTGGGGATTATGAAATTGATATATTGATATATAGAATTGAATATTATTATTACTTTATTTCCTCATTAAAGATATAAAAAGGAAATTAAAAAAAAAAAAGAATAAAGTTTGTGGGCAAGGGAATATATCATTTAAATAAATATAATAACTTTATAAATATAATAAATAAATAAATATTAGAAGTAAAATATATGTAAAAGAAAAAATAATATATACATTTATATGGTGTGGATTATGTACCTAAGTTTATATATTTAAGATTTGGGAGTCATTATAATTTATCAAATTTCATAAAATATGTAATCATAGATATTGTCAAAGAGTCATCCAAATATTAATTTTCAAATCTAGTATCGTTGTTGTCTTTCATAATAAAGGATATAGATAAAGTTATTATTTGTAGAAAATATCCAAGGATAAGGTTAACATTGCTTCAAGTGGGAGGACTAGTTCGTTATCTCATTATAATCTTGCAAGGGATTTTACATTAGTTCAAAAGCAACTAGAAGAAGATTGATTAGAATTATTCAGAAGCTTTATTTATATTGGATAATTAGCAAATAATTTAGACTCTCTTCTAATCTTATTTCCAAACTTTGGTAATTAAAAAGTAATGTGGTTATCAAACTCATTGTTAATAGATTCATTTCCAAAAGTCTTGTTATTTAACAATTTATTCCATTTCAGTTCTTTCAAACAATTTAGTACCTTTCAAGTATTATGATTCAAATTATAAGTTAGGTTACTTCAAATGGAAGAATTAGTTGGTTTATAGATAATGTGGCTATTCTCAAGTTTATTATTAAAAAGTTTTTTTCCCCCTTTCAAACATATAAGTATTAAATTCATTTTCAAGTTTTGCTATTTAATAATTTAGTTTTTCTTTCAAGCAATTTAATGTCCTTCAAGTAATAGGATCTATATTTAAGAGTTTAATTGTTTTGTCAAGAAAATAGTATCTTTCAAGTAATTCAAAATCATTTTTCATAAGTTATCTTTTACAAGTATTGAATAGTTCTAAGCAATTAATACATTCATGTAAATTAGTTCAAATTTCGGAATTTTAATTATTATCATAGTTTCTTTCAAGATAATACTACTCCAAAGTAGATGATTTGTTTATGTTTCTTTCAATTACGTAGAATTAATACCTTAACCTTTATTTTCAAGAAATAGTTCCTTGCATATAATAGTCTCATTCTTACAGCTATACTAATATATTGCTTTACTTAAATTCAAAGATAAATTCCTAGTTAGAAAACTATACAAGAGAAGTTGAAACCAAAAATCTTAGCAACGTTTGGTATCTATGGTGCCTCTGGGTCACGCTCACGAGTAATGTCATCGTGTTGAACTTCTGCACTTAACGCCTAATAAAGCTGCAACAACGTCGTCTGTGGCATCGTCCCTATAAATCGCTGGGGAGAAATAAGGGTCATATGAAAGTTTTAAAAAAATCCAAGGGGCGGGTAATCCCCCTTGGATCGATAATCTAAAAAGATAATTTTTAAAACAAATTTACATCCGCTTAGTTAAACCTTAGAAAACCCCATTAGGGATTGGTGGTGTGATGATTTGGAATTTATGTATCTTGATGATTTTTAGAGGATGATAACAGTTTAAGGGTTGCGTACCCACCGAACAGTTTACATTAAACCATAGTTAGAAACCAGAACTACATACTTTACACCTTGATCTCGTGTCGAAACGGGTATGTAGGCAATCTAGGGACGGAGTTGTCCCTTGTACTCAGGCGTTCGGGGATGGGTATTAGAATTTGGTTTTGGGTGAGTAGTTGGTTCTCGAAGCTCATTGGTATTTTAATCAAATGGTGCAAATACTAATTGAAAGGTTAAAATTAATTCAATGCATACTCAGAAGGAATCCCACATGGATTCGCTCGACTTCTCAAGGCCTTAGGCCAAATTCCGAGGCGGAACTCAAGCTTGTTTATGTAATTATTTTTACACTCCTAAGGACGGCGACCTCGGTGCACTCCTAGCAAGGGAGTGTAGTCTTTAGAGAGTGGCTCAGGACCCGGATGGTCCCAATGAGTCTAAAGTATTTGGCCAGAGCATATCCTATTCTTATGAATAAATGCCTACCCTGTTTGGGTAGATGCCTATCCCGAATTGGATAGATGAAACCTCTTGTCCCGTATGGACAGATGCCTAACCCGTATGATTAGATGCCTAACCCGTATGGTTAGATGCCCATTCCGATTGGATGGATGTCTATCCCATTTGTATAGATGTACCTAAGTATGTGATTGAATCAAACACAATTAAGAATAAGTAAGAATAAAAAATCAATATTTTTATATCGAAAAAAAAAAAAATCAATTGAAATTTTGGGTTAAGTGGAGTGGGTTATTACAGAAATAAACATCTATTTTGTTGAGTAGATAGAAAAGATAATCTTGAAGTGTAGAACAATTGGAGAAGTCTCAAACCAAATACTATGTTGGACAAGGTATAAGAGGTTTCAAGGGAAAACTAAAAATCTCAAACATATAAGGTATGGGCTAATTGCCATCTTGGAGCAAGAAGGAGAATTTAATTTTATGATTGATTTACCTCTATTCATGCAATTGTCCTTAATGGTAAATTATGAAAAGTTGAACCTTAATGAGCTATCCGTTTTTCAATAAGGAAGATGAAGAGCAATTGCTACACTATCCAAGACGATTTTCAAGGAGAGTTGTGATGATGTAGTATTGTAGCAAAAAGTTTAAGAGATTAAGATAGGGCCACAAAAATCTTGGTAGTTGGCCTCAAACAAAGCACTCTAAAGGCAAGCAAAATACTATTTCAAGGAGAAAGTATTGGAGATGTTCTTATGTCTCCTAATCCACCAAGCTTTTGTAGGACCAAAAGTCTTTGAAGAGGGAGACATGATCCATAAGGATCAGCCAAAACAAAAATATGTTCATCAATTTGTGTGAATCAGTTTATAGTAGGACTAGTTCTTGTGTGATGAAGATACAATCAGCACACGTAGAGATGGCTTTGTAAAAGGGAATTCCTATAGGGGGAGGTTTCACATCTCGTTGTTATTCAGAAGTGTTTTTACTCTTGAAATATTATTTAAGCACTATTCATGTTCACTACAACATTATATATATAAAGAAAGCATTCACAACAAATAGATTTATAGAAACAAGGTTATTTTGCAGTAAGAGAAAAACAGCATTTTCAAAAAGGAGAAATTTACAGAAGCTCAAGTAACAAGTGGGCAATTGGGAAGCACGTATTTCAATTTTCCTAGATAATATGACTTAAGACTAGATCTTTGGCATTTTATTTTGTCACAAATGCATACCAAACGGTCATTTACAATTGTGAATTGAATAAACTCTAAAGACAAGAACATATGTAATCATTATTACATTTGTTTGGATATGCATGCAATGATATTTCCAACACTCCTCTATAGTTAAGCAAGTGACTATCCAGCCAATTGAAACACAACCCCATATGAAGGAGAGTTCAAAAAAAAAATTTGAAGTGTTCTCCTTCGTATGGGTTGCATTTTAGTTGGAAAGATAGCCATTTCCACTATAGGTAATATCCAACCAACAATTGCTCCTCCACAATGAATGCACTAAAACTGATTGTACATCAACTAGTAAAGACCTACAACAGTATAAAACCAATTATACCATGAAAAACAGCACTTCTAGTCATCAGATAATGCTGGCAAGAACCTTGTCATCTCTTTTTTTTATGGTGGAACCAACGGTTTGCAGTTTGCTCAAGATTGCAAAGCTACCTAAGCACACACCCTCAATGATCTGAAATGGATAGATCAAATTAGTGGTATCAGCTAACTTAGTCACTAAGATGTACTCATGAAGGTTCTTCCTTGTACTAGACACTAGAAGACTTATTCTGCAAGAAGACACCTGAATAAGTTGTAGAAGACAAGTTGTCAGATAAGAACGATGATAGAGGTGGTCTAAGCGAGTTGGACACTCACAATGATAAATTCACAATCATTTTCAATCACTGTTGAATTTGTCACTAGGCAGCAAAGTTATCGGACAGTTTTTACATCTGCTGAAACCGTCATAAACAAGACAAAAAGAGAGCATGAGAACCTGTGGGATTTAAAGAAGCTGATGCTTTCAGATTTGAGACTTGAGAGTTTGGTTTGATGAAGAATCTTTGGGTCCATCTTCAACATTTCTTGCAGCTCATGCTCATAAATATCTCCAAGAGAGGTCACTGTAATAAGTTCCATCTAAAAGTTCTCTTAGAAAATTGGTTGATGTCGTTTCAACATATCTGCATTCTCTGAACTGATTGCTGTTGGATGACCTGTGAACTTCGAGTATATAACCTTTACCACATTCCATACCCCTTTCTCAATTAAATTGAATTGAAAAAGCTTACTGCACTTATAAATGCTAAGTCTGCATGATCTTTACTATAGCCCAATACCACCTTAAAGAAATGATAGAACAGAGCAGAAACTGTATTTCCTGCAATTAATCAAAGCCACCTGATTTGCATTATGTACGACTTCTTAGCAATGCAGCGTATGCATATATTAAATTAATTCAATAAAATTATTTTGCAGTAAGGGAAAACAATAATTTGCAAAAGGAAGAAATTTACAGCAGCTCATATAAGAGACCAAATGAGAAGCACACAAATTCAATTTTATTACCAAACGTGTATATTTCTTTCCTACAAATTTAAACTAAATAGACACCTAAAAATGGGAATTAAATGGCTAACAAAGGCAAAAACTAATCAAACGACAACTAAATTTGGTTGGATGTCCAAATATATTTTCAACAATATTCAAATTACAAACCAATATAACTAAATGACCAAACATACCTACAGTCCCCTTAAAGAATGTGCTAAATTTTAAAATTCTGTGTACAAATATTTCTTGTAGTTAAACTATTCCAACCAAAAGAGCTTTTTTGTTTACCTGGGCTTCTACGAGAGCAGATAGAAATTGGCCCACATCAATTTAAATTTTCATACACAATGAGCAAGTAATCAAACATGATCTTCGATTTTTCATTGAAGAGAGCTACAATATAGTAGATAACAACGTGCTAAACCACTTTTCAAACTATGGAATGATATGAATTTATGAAATCACTTGCAATGTAAATCTGTGTTTTATATTTCTAGAGAAGAAAACATAGTGCGCTGGGCAGAAGATCATCAACTTCTGGGGAACAAACAAAGATTTTAACACATTTGTACTGAACATATATTGATGTTTGAAGTATCAACATTATCCTAGAAGGATTCTCAGAAATTGCCCAATAATGTTCCTGCTTAAAATAAAAGCCTTGCAAAAGAATGAGAAAAGAAAATGAACTCAGTGAAACAGCCATGTGCCTTTCTGGAAGTTTGCCCGTGTTCTCCAAGATGCCTGTTTAGTCATCAAATTCATCTGTACAAGATTCAACGCATTAATTTTCACATTCAGATGAATGTTTGTATACCAATTACAAGCATTTAAGTCATTACACAGACACGGAATTTCAGAAATCCTCATTTTTTCTGAATGGTAGACGTCTTTTTTTTTGCAGTCGCAACATTTTTAACTCAAAATCCTCCTCTGTGGGTCCAAAAATCCCAGAGAGACTCGAAAATATTCCCGTTTCTTCTATTTGTCTGTAACGAGGCTTTATACGGTGCTCCAAACTGAAACCAAAGTACTGTCGCAATGAAAACAAATAAGAGTATGTCAGCAGGTACACCTAATACTACATATGCAGTAATGTTAGAGCCTCTGAGTATTGCCTATAAAGATATGCCATAAATTATCCACAAGGACTGTCAATAACTATAATTGTTTTGCAGCTATCAGATATGTCAAATGTTTGACTTGAATTCTTTGAAAACTTAAATTTAAAATTTCCCTAGAGAAGAAACTTTTCTGCACAATTTCTTGATTATTGTGCTTGTTTTTAATCTGAATTTTTGAATGAACTCTCATTCATCCTCAGAGATTACTTGCACATGTGCATAGGGATACGTGTAGCAGCATGCATATCATAAAGCAGGGTGAAATTCTAGTAAAATAAATACAAACGAAATTTAAAGAGAGTTTTTCAAATTAAATAGATGCCTTGCAAACGAATTTGTAAATTTGTGAGAAGTTGTAATTACTAGGTAAATGGCATCTCCAGAGTCCAGACAATTGTGGTGTAACACAAAAACTCAATATTCCACAGGGACCTATTCTGCGCCCCCCCCCCCCCTAAAACCAAGAAAAGCTATCTCTGAAACGGCAACATTCCAGGAATGAGAATAAGAGATCCCCTTCACCCCACCTCACAAAAAACCACCACCACCAAAGGGGAAACATCTTGAGGATACTCCCCTTACACACAGAGAATTTCCAAGATTTCCCCCACTATTGGAAACAATGAGGGGACAGCAGGAAGTTCTCAAGATGATGTGGAAACTCAATAAGTCCCTTGAACATTTCAGAAACTTTGGGACATTCCTATGACCTGCACAAACCAAAAAAAATGTATATTTAATAAATACATTTTTTTTTAAAATATAATTCAATAAACCTAATCCTAAAATGTTAATGGGCCCTACCCACCCCCACAACCTCAAAAAAACTACAAACAGACAGACCCAGCCTCATGCAAATCACCATCAACACTTTGTCATTATATTGAAAAAGAGGAAAAGGAAGATTTCAATTAACTACATCGATCAACCAATGGTATTCCATTACACGTTGTTCAGTCGCCTTAATATAAGGAGGCTATACCTAAAATTATAAGAGCAAGGCCAATATGTGCCACCGAGGAAGACAAAACTGAGGACCATCCCAAATTAACATTCTTTACGGAGAAAATGAAGGCTACATGGGTCACAAGTCAATGTGGCATTGTCATGGATGGGTGGACAGACCACCAACCATTCACCAACATCATGGTGAAATGTATAAAGGACCCTTACTTCATTAGTGGGGTTGATTTTTCGGTGCACTGCAAGGATACAGAGTATCGATTTCACATTCTCAGATATGTTTGCCCTGTTAATGTGGCACATGATGTGACCTTTGCATACAAAGCAATGTGGAAGCTGATTGAGGCAGACTACAAACATATATGGTGGACTATTTGTTGTGCAATCCATGAACAATGCACTCAAGGACATGGGGAAAATAGATTGGATCAAACAAGTAGTTATTGATGCAAGAGATGTGCAGATATTTATCTGCAAGCACCATGCATCATGTGCACTATTCTAGACCCTTTGTAGGAAGAAATTTCTAATATGCCTCATACTTCATTCTCCTAGAAAGGATACCTAAGTTGCAAGAGCCATTGCAACTAATTGTCTTGACACAAGAGTGAAATCCACAACCAGATTATAAGTCAAAGCAAGGGAAGAAGATGAAGAAAGTGAGGAAGAGCAACACTTTTTTGGGCTAACGAATGTAGGGATTCTAATGCTTTAAACCTTGGAGAGATGCATGAGTGCATTGAGAGCATGCTTAGCCAAATGAAGGTCATTCTACAAGTGAAAGACCCTGCCTTGCAATTCTATAATGAACACATTCAGCCTATCATTCAACAAAGGTGGTCAAAACTCAACACTCCCTTTTCCATATTATCTATTCATTGAACCCAATGTGGTACATGCAAAGGCCTAGCAAAGTTTCTTGTATGGTAGATAGTGAGGTAAACATAGGATTCATCAAGGGAATTTTGAAAATGTACAACGCTAAGGATGCCGCCACTGTTTGTATTAAGTGGACCAAATTTTCCTCACTTATCCAACGGAGGCAAAGTTGGATGGAGAGATCATGGCTGATGCAGGGGCATCCACCAGAGGAGAACTTCAATTTTGAAATTTCTAATTTTGCTCTTTTAGGTGTTTGATTGTGGGTGTTATGTCTTTGACTGTCTCATTGAAAACCCCCAAAATGGCTCGAAGTGTGTGGGGCTGCAAAGGAGATAATAGCACACATTGATGGAGGCATTGAGATTGCCTTCAAGGCATGGGTGGAGAATTCTGACATGGAAAATTAAACGGCTAAAGAAAGAACCTGTGAGGTCTGTGATGAGTAATGGTTCATAAAGGAAAGAGGAAGAGTGGGCAACTAGGCAGGGGGAACGGCTGGGAGAAAATTTATTTTTGGAAAGACTGCATAGAACATGCAGAGGCATCCAGAGAAACGAAGAGAGGCTAAACAATTAAATAATGGCAGGATATGCACCAATGGAACGGAGGGAAGTGTGGGCTGCGTAGTGGCTGTAAAAACAGAGAGAAAGCTGCGATGAAAACAGATTGAAGAAAGCAACAGAAAAAACTTTGGGTGTAGAGTAGAAATAAGAGGAGGGAGACTGTAGGAAAGTAGGGAGAAGGCCTAAGGAAAGGCACCGGCCAAGTTGGTTTATCGGCCATGGAAGTAAAACGTGTGGGGCTGCGCATCCAGTGAGAGAAGTATCTTGAGGTGTAAGGGAGTTGAAGTGAGTGCAGAGAAGAGTGTGTAGACATGGACCATTAGAGTGTGGGCTTTTGGCTTGAGAATAGAGTGAAAGCAAAAGTGCAACTGCAGGGGAATGACAGCTGAGATTTGTGCTAGGTTGAAATTAAACAAATGAGATGTTATGCAGAGAGGGAGAGCAGCTCATAGAAGGCCAATAGAAGGCCAATGTAGACATACATGTGTGTTTGCAGAATTAATGGAGATATTTTTATATTGATTGTTGCAATCTAGTCTCTGTTTTAATGTTATGTGTTCTTGAGTTTCTGAGTTGCAGAGCTGTGGGAGTTTTTCTTATTGCATCAATGGCACAAGAGGACCCAATACTATGCTAGACTATGCATGGTCCTCATTCATTAAAAATTACACTAGCCACTCACTTGTCCCAAGTTTCTAATTCTTTTGTTACTAAGAGGAACCAGTCTACATACAGCTTCATCCACCCTATTCAGAGGAACAGACTTACTTTGGAAGTGGGGAGAAACTTGTAGTTGTACATAGACACTTATGTCCAAGAAGAGTCTGGCAGCACAATGGAATGTAGTGAAACAAGAGCTAACATAGATTGACGATGATACAACAGAGACAAGGTTGGTTGGTGTTTGTTTGGAGGAGCTTGAGCTAGATGGGACTAGCACTAGCAGTTCCAGCTATAAGGAGTTTGCCACAACCTTTGGGGATGATGATTAGAGACATTGGCTAATTGTTTTTCAATTTTCAAAGTAATCATAATATTGACATTTTGAATATAATAATATATTGATATTCAACATTTCTCTCATTGTGTTTAGTAAATTACAGTTTCAATTGTTATTTGTTATAAAAAAATTCATAACTAATTTTTCAAGTACTATATTGTCTCCCCATTATCCCCAAATTTGTTCCTTAGTTTCACATCCTAAAAATCCCCATATCACACATCAACAAAACTTTGTGGAAGTAAGCAAAAACTTGAGGCTTACAAATTCAAGGTCAAAATTACAGATAGGTTCATCACTAATTTAGAAACAATATTCAGACCGATTACATTAATTAATTTTAGTTGTACATAATATTAAATCCAGAAATAGTTGGAAAAGTAAAATGTAAACTACATTTCTGTTTGCAAGCCAGTAATTGCGCTTATAATGACATCACTGTCAAACAGATATCAAGTTGAGATTTTCATATTTAATATAGCCTGTAAATGATGTTTTAAAGTTCATACTATGAACTGAAAAAGATGGTCACAATGCAGATCAGAGGCAGCTAGCAAGTACCAAATTCTTTCCAGAAAATTTAATGAATAAGATTTTATCTATAAAATTCAAAACCTCAAAACTAAGCATGTCTAGCAATCAAGCATCCTTTTTAAGAATTGAAATTTAGATAATCCTGCTTGTTTGATGGTTCATAGCAATTAAATTCTAAACACACAAACAAGGTAACACACATGACAACGTCTTGATGTATGTACTGCAATCAGTCAAAGTAATCATTAGAAAGCACACTCTTGCCAGAGAAAATATTTTTCTCACTTCACCAAAAAATGAATCATATCAAGGAGATCTTGGCTACTGTAAAGAATATAATTCATACATTTTCAAGGGTATGTGAGTGAGGGTGTGGATATGCCATTTTCCAAAATGAAACGATGTAGATACAGGGGCGCAGTTGTATTTTATGTATATGTATTTAACAATCGGATAACTTCTAACATCCTTCAGGTCAAAGAGGTCTGTCAACTGTGGGATAGATTGTAAGTATTTTTATTTTTGCAGAAGGCTTTAATTTTTTTAATGATTATTTAGTTTCAATATAAATTCCCCAGGATTTTGATTATATTGACATAAGATTTCATCTACTAGGTTATAATAATAATAATAAGCAGCTTTCAGAGAGACCTGTGAAAATTGCAAAGAAACAATATTCCTCAACGTTTCATGTCATGACACACAACACATCATTAGGAGATACAATGTATATGGGCAGGAGAACAACCATGGGCTCTTTGTAGACAAAATCGATAATTTAACCATTGGAGATCCTTATCTCAATACAAATTATGCAAATACCTATGAGCTAAAGTTAAACATACGGACAGAATTTCTAGAAAATCAAATGAACCCACAAAATCAAAATGATCCAAAATCTATAGGTATCTTTCATAATTATTAATTAATTGATGTGAATTGATTATTTGACTGTCCATAGAAGCTAAATGGAGAGCCTGTTAATCAGGGGGGACCATTTTTCACTCAAAATTAAATTCCTCGTCCCTGTTCAATTTGTTGCACAGACAAGTAATCTCTAGTGACAAACTTTCTTTCTCGTGTAGTTTTTATCATGGGAGATTACCTTGACATTTTCCAAACAGATACAGTACTTGGGTTTTCTCCAACTGCTCTGCCAAAGCTGATTAGTAGTGAAAATCCTCCTTGAGTCTGTCCTAGGCTTCCCACTCCATCTCTATTAATCCTAATCATTTCTCCTATGTAATCTTTATCACAAACCTTATATTCTATGAGGAGAATCCCACTCCAAGGCCTTGGGTCCACCTTATCCTTGGAAGATTACTCGTGGTAGTTCTGCACAGAAAAGGCAAAATTCCTGAGAACTCTTTCCAATCTTTGAGAAACCCCTCCCAGATAAGGCATGAAATTCTTCCCCTCTCAATGAACCTGCAAAAACCCTTCTTTCTTTTACTTTATTCATTATTCTAGATATGTTTACTCTTGTATCCATTCAAAACAAACACCTTGTTTAAAAGTTCTAAATCTTGGTTTACACTAATCGCATCGACCACCCTCTTGGCTCTTGTGGCTAAGGTTATGAGAAAATCTTGCAACCATGCTTGACGAGGAAAAGACTCACCAAGAATTTATCATCCGCGCGTTTCTTTTTTCTATATACTTTCCTTAGCAAAATAACTTCCTTCCTTATGAAAACTCAGAAGTACATCAATGAAGTGTAGGTGGGGCATTTTTCTCAACTTCCATGGTAAATTGGATGCAATTATAATACCTGTTCAGGTTTGCTAGGAAAGCTCCTCCCTTGTAAGCTGCCAACGCAAATTATTGTCGTCAGCATGTCTCTTCATTTAAGTTACACACCTTATAAATTATTTATTCCCGGGATACTTAAATTTAGCCTATGCTGGATCAGGTTAGATAAAACATAGACAACCTAAGATGCAGTCCCAAGCAGGGGCTCAAGGATCTAAAATCATGGAATGATAGGACCCATGAGCTGTAAAAAAAGTGCTTCAAGATAAATCTTATCCTAAAAACATAGCCACCTTTTAGCATTCAATTTTCAGCAGTTGACTATGGGGTGTGGGGCTAAAATTTTCCCACTAGCTTAAAAGTTTTCTTATCTATGTAGGTCACTTTTTACTTCTCCTATGCATGTCCAAGTAAGAACGTAAAGTAAACAGAATTGTACATTTAGGATTGGATTACATGAGAATATAATGAACAGCATACTGATTGAGAGAGTATAACAAGTGTCTTTCATTTATCAATACTCTTCATATAAAATTGGGATCGAAACTTCTCGCACAATGCAGTCCCTTGTCTTGACTACAAGAGAAGTATTTAAACTTGTCAATGTTTACTAAGGTATTCCCAACTGCCAGCAACTACCTAAAACTACTATAATCAACCGATGAGTCACAACAACACTTACCGATTGTACAATATCACTAAAGTAAAATAATATTTGTTTTAACTATCTACATCATCCCCCTTAAGAAAAGTCATTTCCCAGACTATATGAAGTAGACAAAACATGATTAGGACTGAGGAGTTGGGTGAGAAGATGTCCTTGGTTGTTTAAACATGGAAGAGGAAGGAGTTGAGTGTTGAGAAGTAGTATGACACAATTTGTTAACCTCTTCCAATCATTGCTTCAATTGATGAGTTACTAAGAGTTCTCATTCCCTTGAAAGCTTGACCATTTGAACAACTTCTAGGAGTTGAGATTTGGCCTTTTCATTAGCAAGTTTAATGTCCCTTTCCTCAAAGTGAGTATTGACAAAGATCTTGTTGGGTCCCAAAACTACTACTCCACTTCCTAGAACAAAATCTCACTCACAAGGCCAAAGTTGTCGTCATGCAAGTGAAATCAACTCATCAACAAAACATGGAAGGTAAACTTCAACTCTAAATGAATGGGTCAGCTCTCCTTGAAATATCCCCCTTAATTTTTTTTTTCAATTTTCAACACAACAATAAACACCCATTAAGGTTAGGATAATCAAAACTTGCACTAAAGGAAATTCTGAAAGTAAAACAATCACTCAACCACTTGTTCAGCGAGAGGACTGAATTAAGCAAATGACAATCACTCAACCACTTTTCAGCAGGAGGACTAGAAATAACAAAACTATCACTCAATCGCTTGTTTAGCAGGAGGACAGGAGTACAATATGAAATTGAGATAGGCGGCAAAGCCAGCCTCTTCCACTTATGCAGTGGGAGGACAGGAGTACAATATGAAATAGAGATAGGCGGCAAGGCGAGCCTCTTCCACTTATGCAGTGGGCAATACAAGAAAGTAAAGTGCAAAATGAAATGGATTGTTTCAGTACTACTGAATACAACTGAATATAGCCTTACAATGAGCAACTCTACAAGATACTGTCAGTACAATAAAGCTCCAATCTCCAATAGATAAAGAAGGTACTCCAAGAAGCTACAAAACATGAAACCGAAAAACACAAGCCAAAATGAATAGTTTACCAAATTTGATATAGCCTATCAGCTCACCAAAAATCAGACCAGCAGCATTGTGAAGTCCATATCTCCATTAAAACACCTCTGAATGGCTCCAAATCAGTGGCGAATGGGAGTTAGGAAAGGGGCGACCAAGTACCAAACAACTAACTATGTTGAACAACCTTAAATATTTTTTGCACGTTTCCCAATGTCACTACAGCTTGATATGGCTTGTCTAGAGAGGGGTGATCTGCTTTAAAATCAGGTTCTCCACAAAAAAATACGAAACTCAGCAAGGAGGGGCGCATAGCACATAGGAATCCAACGAGCCATTACCCAGAACAATCAGAAAAACAAGCAATGAGATATGAATGATTAACTGCTACAACCATGAACCAACCAGCAACATGAAAACACTCCAACTCAGAAAACTGAAAATGCATCAATGAAATCCATCTCCAAATAGCTCAATCTATCCCTCTAAATGAGAAATAGTCTCTCCGATCGGCTAGGTGTTATCTCTCAAACACGAAACTGACACAAGGCTAGGAAGCTCTCAACTTTGAAGCACAAGTCTAGCACAAATTCGGCAGCACTTTGTTATAAAATATTCATGGATGCCAAAACAAGAGCCCAACACTCTTATTTATAACCTTTGTGCCTCCAAATTCAAATTCACATTCCCCCCAAATGGACGCCAAACCCAAATGCAAGATCATTTTGCATTAATTTGAAATTTGCATTTCATTTCCCCTTTCTTCCCAAGTCGACCTTTATAAGGTGGCATCCAAGATGAATGAGTGAAATACATTACAAAATTAACTTATGACTTAAAATAATACTTTATCACCTCAAGTGGTCCCCCTAAGTCATAACCATAAATACATAAGTCACATGCCTAGGCCAAGGGGGGCATTAAAATATATTAAAAATACTTGTTTCCCATATGCTAAATAACTGCCATATTGAATGGAAGGCCAAAAGTACTGAAAAAATGCACTGCCAGAAATAGCCTCTGAACTGGACCATTGAAACCTACCAAAAATAGTACTTACTAAAAATAGCATACTGCTAAAAATAGTGTCCAAATGCATTTTAGCCACATTCTGAGTAGCCATTGCAACTTACTAAAAATAGTAAGTCCAAAAAAGTCTTCAGATTCAGTTGCATGTCACACCATCGCGTAGCTCTCTGAAAACCCAGAAAAACCCATAAAAATAAGTTGTCCTCACCCCCACTTACTAAAAATAGTAAGTATACCAAACTCCACTGATTGCTACACATGTAGCATCATTGCGAAGATTTTTGAAAACCCAGAAGGAATCCAAAATCAAAACTGTAAAACTCCAACATGAAAGCCACCAAAATTGCCAAAACATCCTCCTAGAAAATAGAAAACCCTAATTACTGCTCTCGACTAGCCTGCGGGTCTCTGAGATAGGCTAACGGCCAACTGAACTGATCACTGCTGAGAAGGGGACATTACAGTCCACCCTTCCCAAAATTGCTTGTCCTCAAGCAATGCCACCACAACTCCAGAAAATTTAAATTGATCCACACCAAAGCAAGTACAATCCCAAGGTCCCATGTCCGTCTTGGGAAGAACCCACCATATCGATGTTACGTCACTCTAATCACATTAGTGAAAACACCACGCAAAAACTGCACTAACCTCCCTTGTAACTCCAAAATGTTACCATCCATGATACTCAAACTGAAAAATCTTGAAGGACTAAAATCAATATCATAAAGCATCTCATGCCCATAAAGCTCTGAGTAATCAATATCAACAATGCCACTGTCTATCACAAGCCTGGGCAATATGAAATAAAGTCTACTCAACTCACAATCAAACTCCTCGACATATCTCCCAAAGGCGTCAAGTAAAGCCATGACTGTAAATGTGACTTCTCCAAATCTCCCTTCAAGGAGGAGAACAATCCTTTGCAAGAGCTCAACAAACTCATCCCCATAACTCCGCATGAATCTACTAGGCCTCAATTGAGTTATTCTGATACAACCATGGAGACTTCAAAAAACTCTTATAGTTCCCACTCCAAGCACCTCAGAATGATAATCCAAAGAAAGCAAAGGTTTGTTGTCCCAATCATAAGTAGACGAGAGGGCATAAGGATAACCACTAGTTAGAACTTGAACACTTCCCATACATGGGTACCGATTGCCCCAACTCGCCATACCTCTCATCCGAGACCATAAACCCGTCTTGCCAGGAGACTGTAAAGTTTGAAAAAGAGTACACCAGCAGCCCACCAAGTCTGAAATGATTGACTTGAAATCTGATCTTAGGAAAATCAGCATCCAAGAAGATGTACAACTGCTGCAACACAGGAAATTGTCATCCAAAACAACACATCTACTTACATCCAAGGCTGGAAATATCCTCTCTAGTGACTCCAACTCAACATAGAACCATCCTTTGCTCAAAATATCTTCCCAATCCACTAATTGATGAGCAAAAGGAACCATCAAATGGCTGGTAAAGAAGGAAGCAGCACCATCAAGAGTGAAAATTTGTTCCTTATCCCTCCAAAGATCCTTCTTTTCACATGTAATAAGCTCCATCAGACCATGTTGACGATCTCAAGCTTGGATACCCAACCGAAAGTGATTTTCAACACACTGAAAAGAAAACTCAACACATCCCCAAGTGCTAGTAAGTACCAAGTGCATACTTAAAAAATTGATGTCTCCTCTAGTGAACCCTTGAAGCCTAACCATGAAAGCTTCAACAACATTGGAGTATGGAACAAATGTTGTCCTCAAATCCAACTCCCAAAATGGACTAGTATGAGCCTTATTATTATTCAACACAAGGAATAGGTTATCAAGCATGCAATCACCTCGTTCTGGTCTTTCTTTCTCCCCTACTTCATGATTAACAAGTCTGAAATCTTCACTCTTGCTGCTGCAATAAAACCTTGGACGGATACTAAACTGTGTTTAGACAACACCTTGATGCCAAAGATGTTGAAATCATCTTGATTCAACACTTCCCAAGTGGAGTCTTCATCCTCAACCCCACTTATTCATTCAATATCAAGCAACCTCGAAAGATTACTACTCACAAAATGTGACACATCCTCATGGTCTGACACCACATCATCCATACACTGGAAACCATGCCCAGTCTCATGTTCAATCACTTCACCACATGTCTTATCATCCATCACGAAGAGAGGGTTATCAAGAACCTGGAAGCCATCCCTTTTCTCTTGCTCACTTCCATCTTGCTGATCCGAATCTGCACATGCAACTTTTGTTTTTCTGGTGAAGTTCTCAAGATCAAACTCTTCTCAAAGGCTATCAAGCTCACCAATTACTTGCTCGATTTCTTCAGCTCTTTGTGCATTCTCTTTCTCCTTGAAAAGGTTGAAATCAGCAAACTGATCTTCTACATCCATTAGAGCCAATTGAGTATTTTCTAACATGCCCTTTGTTGACTCAAGCTCATGAGTAAGCTCTTCTACTTTCCTCTCTTTTCCTTGGAAAGCACTAAGGATCTTCTTTGCAGATTTGATGGCACAATCACGATCTGTGATCAGTTGTATGCACTCTGATTCTGTGATCAGTTGTATGCACTCTAATTTGTGGAGTGTCTAGATACTAAACTTTCTAAGCATGGAATAACCAATACTCGATGAAAGTCCTCTAGAGTATATGTAATAATGACAGTGGAGTCCATATGATACATGACAGATTTTTGTTCTTTTCTATCATAATTGGCAACCATGCTTGTTAAATACTGTTCAAATTCTCGAAAATTGAAATAAGGAATTTGTATGATTTTATCTACATGTGCATCTCCCAATATATCCTTCAATGGATGATGATCTTCAAGACTATTTGCCAACCACAATCAATATTTCGTTATTGTTAGACTCTCTCATGTGAGTAATTCCACTATTATGGTTTCCTTGTTTGGTTGCTCCCAATGACTTCCCTTCCCTTTCGTTTTTGTCGATGTCAAAATATTTGGTCTATACATCAAGCTATATATGGTATACTTTTTGCAGCTTTCGTTCTTCCTTTCCCAGCTATTATAAATGAATATTGACTTTCCTAAACTATGGTGCATCAAAAAAATATGTGCTCCACTCACAATTAATTTTGATTGTACCTGGATTGCTCAAAAAATTATTGTAATTGATTTGAAATTTTTCCCTTTGATGTTGTATGCGGGGAAATTGGGCGACAAAACGAAAAAGTCGGATTCAAAAGACCCACACACCAATGAGACTCTTGGTGCAAGTATAGGAACTATTTGAAATAGTTCAACTTCCCAAGGGGTGTCCCATTGTTCTCTATCTCACAGGATCCCTAAAGTCAATGTTTTTTCTCTCAAATCATTGAGCAAAGTGACTTAGGAATGACAACTCCAAGAACGAGTGATGTTTGATTTATATGCATGAATGCATTCTAAGATGTATGATATTGAATCTATGATGATTAAGCTAGCATAAAGATAATGCTATGATAAAGGATTAGCAAATTTATCATAACATGATATACTAGTCTAGCATGGATATTCTATGATATACAAATGCTTCTAAATGCTATTATGATGATTTAACAAAGAGAGGCTAAAATGCTTACTAATTAGACTATAATGTAGATGCATGAAATATTATTCATTGTGAAAATGAAGAATGAGACCTCTATTTATAGGGAAAATAGGGCAATGGATGGTCAAGATTGAATAATCTTAACAAGGGCCAGGATTGAAAGTTAATCAATCCATGTTCACAATTCTCACCAATGAAATGGTGACAATTGTCAACAAGAGGTTGCTTGAGAGGAGATGAAAGAAGCACTAAATGCTTGAGAAGACATGAAGGTTACCCGAGGAGATAAGGGTTAAGGTTAGATTAGGGTTATCCATTGGATAAAGCTTTTATCCAAGGGGTAAACTCTTGTGCAAGGGTTAAAGGGATAACCAAGGTTAAAGCCATGAATGGTTGATGAGACCCTTGGGTTAGATGAGGGTTGAGTTAGAGATAAAGTCTCTAATCATGCAAGAAGGTTGAGTTAACCATTAATGGTTATGTAAGAGCCTTAAATGGTTTGGAAGACTTTGAGGGTTAACTTGTTGAGGACATAAAGCCTTTAATGCATTTCAAAGACTTTGGAGGTTTTGAGAAGTGACTTCTCTTTGCTTAGGAATGTGACAATAATTAAGAGATGAATTAGGCTAAATTGGAATTGATTAGAAGAATTTAGAAGGGTTTTAGGAGGCAAGTGGTAGATGTAGGAAAATGCAAGTGGAGGAAAAAGGATTTTAATTAAAATAAATTGCTTTATTTCCACAAAATAGATGCAACTTGCATAAATACAAGTGGGGGATTTAAATAAATAAATTAGATTTATTTATTTTGTAATGTCCCCTAGTAAATATGGTTAGACATCAAAAAAAATATTAATTATTTTATATTAATATCCCATTCATTAATATAAATAATTAATATTACATGCCCCTATTATCAAAGCATTTTATTAATACCGTAACTATCTACTTAACTATTACGGGAAATAAAACCAACTTTTGGTGAATAAAAGGATAGCGTCGGAAGGTGGGAGGCATGCCTGGAAGAAAAGAATTGAATTCCTATGTGTGTGTTATCGCACCTCATGAAGTTTACTAGCCTTTCGTCAGTCACTGAACTGGCCTATTGGTTCCTCAAGTATGGAAAAGAATCATTGTTGAATACGCAGAGTGTAGTACTATCGGCGGATCCTTATTGTGTGTTGCGGGGAGCGCATTCCTACATGCAAGTCGCGTGCGATATGGGCATGGTTTAGCAACGACTTTCACCACGTATACCGTGCTATTGAAACCTAAACACGGCGACAACATGTATTACCTACCGTAGCCCAATGACCTGATATCGGGATGGAAAGCAAGGTCCGTTACTGCCGTAACGGAAGTTCGTAGTTCCGCACAGCGGAAAAGGAAGGAATAATGAATGCGTAGCTTGCCAAGGGATATCGAATACAAGCCAGTATGTGTAAATCGATTTCCGGTGGTATACAGTTCGGGTGAATCATTGCTGCTGTAGACATCTCTTTCTACATTGCCTTCGGTGAAAATATGAAGACCCCACGAGATTGGCATCAACAGATATCGCGTAATTATCAGGTGCACTACGAAATACACTTCTTGAATAATGAATGCCCTGTTCTCTGTTAATAGATGACATGTTTACCAGCAAGTTGGAAGTAAAACTGAGATTGCGCAGATGAATAATAATACTGTTTAACGTTATTCTTTGGTATGCCAATAACTCATTGGCTGTGTTGAAAAATATGTTTCTGTATGACCTGGACTTGTATTTAATTGTAATCAGTTCTTAGTTAAGGAATTTTAAATATTTGCAAGGATCAATTTGATTAAATGTAAATTTAATTAAAAAAGGAGAAAGGGGAATTAATTATATAGAGTGATTTATTTAATTAAAGGCTAGAAAAGGTTTAGGTGAACTTAATTAAATAAATTGAGTAATTTATTTAATCAAATAGATGAATATGAAGAAATTAATTAAATAGAATTTAATTAATAGGAGGAATGGGGTTAAAATAAATATTAAATATCTATTTTAAGAAAGTGGTCAGATTTATACGTCTATTGATGTCATGAAACTAGAATTGACTATAGACGATGTACTTTAGGCTTCTTTTTGAAGCACTCCTCAATACTCCAAACTTGATGATAATGAAATTGTATGGTAGTAGGAGTGTGTTTTAGCAAACAACAGAAGAGGTCTGAGTAGGGTAACAATACAATGGCTTGAGAAGAAACACAATCAGATGACTTTACCCCAGTAAACAACAATTTGGTTAGGAAATACGATGGTCAATGATTGGAAGGCACATAGTGAAGAAAAAGTAAGTTCAAGGCATATGGTGTGTGGCAAGGAGAAAGCAGAAATGGACCTACAACATACAATGGTGACAAATCCATTAGTTTGAACTATATAAGGTAAGTATCAGGCATACAATGGAGATCAAACATTGGGACGATACGGAACATGGGGACCATATGATTTGAAAGA
Source organism: Cryptomeria japonica (assembly GCF_030272615.1). NCBI lineage: Eukaryota > Viridiplantae > Streptophyta > Pinopsida > Cupressales > Cupressaceae > Cryptomeria > Cryptomeria japonica. The sequence continues at coordinate 122,995,319 of NC_081405.1, forward strand.
TTTTGTTTATCCTTTCTTTATAATTTTGTCTTTCCTTCTTTTCAAGAGCTTTGAGAAATTTACTAAAACTTTCATTTTGGAGATAAATTGATTATATCTTAGATCCCATAGATTGGGTGTTTTGCAACCTTATAAATAAGTGCTTTGAGCACAAGAGATTTTGAATAATAGTTGATGTCATGCTTATGCTATTGAAATATTATTATCCTTGGTATCTATATTATCGTGTTTGTAATTTCATTAATTGAAATAAGAGTAGATTATAGTGTCACGATTTGTATTGATGATATATGTCTATCTAGGATGTATATTTTCATGCAACATAGCTATTCAATTCCTAGAATTGTGAGTTGTTATTTGTCCATGTAGTTAATCCTTTTCAAATATTGGGTTCATTAAATTGTTGGTCTTTTCTTTAGCTAGTATAAAGGTGTTGTTCATATGTTTGGAGGTAGATGCTTCCATTCATAAATCTTAAAATCTCATTTGCAAAACAAGAGTTGTGTGAATCTTATGCTCAAACCTAAGGCAAAAGGACATGTAGATAGTTATTTCATTGTTGCAAAACCTCCAATGGGCATTTTACAATGTGAACAACTATATGTTTTGTCTATAGCTTAGTGTCTAAGGTTACTTTTCATCTCAAGGGGTTTGCCCTTATAATTCAAAAAGAGGTTTCAACTTTTATCTTACGTTCTATTCCAGCTTAAGTTGTCTTAAAATAGACAAATTAAAACACTGACACATTAAACATATTTGAAACCATATTTTAAGAAGAACTTGTAACCCTACATTTCTCCTTAGGTTCTTACGCACTTGACAAAAAAAGGAGCTTGTGGTTGTCAGTAATTGCTAACAGCCCTTATTGTCATAGTAGCAAGTGGTGTGACATGCTCATCACCACTACCAAACAATCTCTACATCTCTGCCCTCTATTTAAATAACTACTTACTACACAGCCCAACACCTTTTCCTACAATGTGAAGAAGATGCCCATTAACTCCAGTAACATTACTTATAATTCAAGGCCACAAAATGGCATTACCATAGGCTAATTCTCTATGAATTGCTAGATTTGTTTGATTATACCTTTCAAACAAAATTGATTTGAAGAACCCTTGGCAAAATCCTCCAACAACTTGAAGGGAAACTTAAAAAAGAAGCACTCCCAATATATCAAACTTCTTCCCTACCCTCCCACATCTATATTCATAGTTTCAATTGCATGTTTTGGATTCCCAAACTCCTCATCATCACTTATGTTTTGATAACTTATAGTGACACTACAAGATATGAAATTTATAGTTTAAAGTAGCCATAAAAACATAATGCAAGGGCTCAAGAAATTAGGATTTTCCTTTTGATTTTCTTACTTCGAGTCACAAGAAGCAAAGAATATACAAATGTTGTAATCCTTTTTCTTTAAATCTTGAGTTCGTTACGTGATAATTGATTAGCTCAATAGTGAAACTAACAATAATTAATGATAAATTGAAATTCTATTCAACTAGTTCACCAAATAGGGATTTCACTTCTTTTTTTCTTACTTCAAGTCACATTAAATGTAGAAGTAAAGGATAAACAAGACACAATCCTAATTTGACTATATGAGGATTTCAAATATTCATTCTAACTATGTCTAATTATCTTTAGATCGCACAAGACATAGAAGCAAAGGATAACAAAAGTCAAATGAACATTGAAAATCAACTATTATTTAGTTAATTATTGTGTGATTAGACATTTGAAAAAATGTAAATTTAAAATCTTAAAATTAGAATTTTCAAACCCTAAAATAGTAGTTCTAAAACCTAAAAATAACAGTTGTAAAACGAAATAATAAAACACTAAAAATAGTTAGTTAGTGATTGATTCATTATGCAAATAATTTTTATTTTTTTCAAACCCCTATAACAGCCGTAATAAAGGCCTCACAAACAGCATATAGTAACTTATACTAAGATCTTGCATATATAAACATTGAATTTGTAATTTTGAAATAAAACAAAAAAAAAGAATTCTTAAACTCTCAAATTAGACTTTTTTTCAACACTACAATGAAATATTTGACATTTAGATTTTGTTTATTTGAATATTGGAAAGAAAATAAAAAAACTAAAACAAAACTCAAACAAATATTTGGGTGTGAACTTGTGAAGTCTTACTGTGAACTTAAAGGCTTGATGACTGATATGAATGATTGATTGATGAATTCCCCCTGTTCCTCTTACTCAATAAAAATGGAAAAGTGCTGAAACATGATGGTGATTTCAATTGAGGGTAGTCTAGATTATTTATAGTTCTTTGGGGGTGTGAGGTGTCGGTGTGCCCCATTTACACTTAGGGTTAAGGCTATTTCTTTAGGTTTTTATGTCTTTCTTTACTGCAAGATACATGGGAGATACAATAGTTTGTACAAAGTCTCTATCTACTTTCTTCTACTATCAGGATCAATGGTGCGGAGCATTTTTCTTGAGAGAGGTTGTCACCTAACACAAGACCTTACAAAGGACCCGTAGAACCACAAAGTTAATCATCTCATTCTTTCAGCCCATTGCCGGTATTGGAGTCATTTGGTGCCCTCAAAGTACCATAGATCTTCACACAATTGAGAACAAAACACAGAATCGGTGAGACAACATACTTCTACACACACTCAGACCACAACACAGCCTACCTCTCTTACCTTTGGCACTACACCCTACCATGTCTAAATCCCTATTGGGATCTCATATTCATATTCAGGTCTGCATCACCAATTTCTTTACCATCTCCAATAACGTCTTTGAATTGTGGGGGTTCTTTGGCCTTGGATATTTGGAGAGCTCCGTTGGGAAGGCTCTTCATTCCACCCTAGGTCATCCAACCAGAGCATCTTAGCACAAAGCAATCTAAGGGAACATCATTGGATCTTGTACCGACACATTCATGATTATTTGAAAGGATGTTGTCTCCTCATCTAGTCTACAAACTAGACCCAATTCACCCATTCTGGCTTTCCAGCATTCTCTACTCTATCTTCATTGACCACGAGTCCTCTCTATTGGATAATTGGACCATTCTGGCTTTCCAGCATTCTGGCTTTCCAGCATTCTCTACTCTATTCTTCTGAACCATTTATTGTCATCTTGGAGGCCTCACAGGATTCCCCTTCTATTAAGTCTTCCTTACTCTGAGTTAACCCCTATTTTTTGTTTATTATGATGTCTTTCTGTATTTGTTATATTTTTAGTCATCTTTCAGTTATCTTTTAGTCTGTAGCTTTTTTGGAGCCTTTATTTAGCCCTCTTGTTATTATCTCCAGTTGTATCCAAGTTCCATTGACCTATTTTTTTCCCTTGTGGATGTTAATATATTTTATTTCTTTCTTTTGATAAGTCAGTCTTTATTTTCCTTGATTCTGTGGTGAACCGTCTACAAACCAATGTCATAAAATTTCATTTACCAAATAAGATTTTGAAATTCTGGTTAGATTGAACAATCACATTGAAAAGTCTCTATTCAGTTAATTTTTCTTTGCCTAATTATGTGCAGTTCAGAATAAATCTCTTGATCACTATCTTTAATCTTAAATTCTTCATGGAAAGATGTTTTTACAAGACTTCTTCAGTTTAGTCAGACTAGCATGACAATTCCAAGAAATTTCTTTCAAGGTGGTAGACCTAGCAGTAGCCTTTTTTCTGGGTAAGTTACACAAGTGACATCCTAAACATACTAACATTGTCTATTGTTGATTAAAAGAAATTGATTTTCACAGTCCATATTAGTGAGTTTGTAGATCTTTTTGGAGAAAACTGTGTACCAACTTTGTCTAATGTGCCATTCATGATGATCTTCAAGTGGCATAAATTTAAGTAGATTTTAAGCAAGTCGTCATTTTGTGGTTCCATCAGATTTGACACTTTTTTGTGGAAAGGGATTTTTCTTATTTCACAATCTAAGCATCTACACCTCTCACCCAGTACCTAACTCAAGTTCATCACCAAACTAAAATTTTCCTTGGAAACATCTTGATTTTCAATTCCTTGTTGAATTTCTTCTATCAATCAACCTTCCGTCAAATCCTCTATAGTCTTTCATGATTTTTCCAATTGAATCGATATTACTTTCATAAGTAGTCTACTGCCTACATTGTTCCCTGTTGATGGATTCCTCCTATTTGGATTCTTTTCTGCATGAAAAATTCACCACTACTGCCTAACCAAGTGCCTCTGATGCCAGATGTTTGTATGATCAAACTAGGATGGGGTTAGTTGGGAAGACAACCACTAACCTCATTGTTATTCATCCCATAGTTGCAGGAAACAAGATCACAACAAGCCATTTCATGATAGAAAAGATCAAAATTCATATGCAATGCCAATGCCTAATGTATTGGAGTCTTACCAGGAGAAGGCTTTGTTGCGCCAGGCAGAGATTGGTTGCATGTTGGTGAAGTTACTCCCCCTCTGCACCCCTTCTTCATTTGGGGTGTTGACCAGGATAAGGAAGTTAGCCATGCTGCAGCCCAAATTGGCCTGGGAGAAATTAAGAATTGTATGCGCACCATAGAAAATCGTGCTTGCTGTGAGGAATTGGAGGCAGCTTCACGGAGTGCGGAAGGGCGGCGGGAAGAACCAAAGCAAAAGAAGGGACGTCCTTTGGGTTTGAAGAGTGCTAAGAGGTTGAAGATGTCAGAGGTGGTGGGGGCTTCTTCTAGTTGTGGGAAAAGGGTGGTGACAATACATCCTCAGTGCAAATGGCATAATTTTTCTTTTGGAAGTTTTATTTGCATAGTGGTCCAGGTGGGCATTTGCAGCTCGTCATTTTTGTCAGGTATCCCAACTTGTACTTCTCTGTTGTAACTAGTTGTTTGAGTCAAGGTGAATGAGTTAGTGTTTGTAATCTGTAATGTCCCCTTCTCCTCAGTGATCATTCAGGTATTGATTAGCCTATTCTTTTGTCATTCCGGCGGGCTAATCTGGAGATATAAGGGATGAGAGGGTGGCATTGTCAATTATTTATTGATGGAGAAATAAATAATATTATTTTGAGCCCATAAAGTAATATTATAAGGGAAAAGTCACTTTTGGTTATAGAATTAAATTATAAAAATAAAGTGACTTAAGTTATGAAATAAAGTCATCAAGTGACTTTATTAAGACGGTAATAAAATATAAAGTGACTTTATCATGAAGGCAAAGTTATAAATTAATTTATAACATTTACTAAGCCTTCTCGAAGTGGGACGAACTTCTTGGAGGGGGGAAAAGTTTATTAAAAATCACACATTGTGATTTTGAGGTCCAAAAGCGGTTTAGAAATTCTATTTAAGGGGTTTCCTTCCTTCTCCAAGGATTATGATATGTTGATTTGATACTTGATAATTTCTCCATTGTTGTTGGTTTGGCAGTAGCAGCCATATCTAAGGATGGGCATTGGAAACCCTTGGATATTCGTAGGTTGGACGTGTTGTGCGTATTGCACACCCATCCCCGTCCTGGACAAGGACCCCCATTTTGGGTCTGAGTCTGCCCAATGAATGAGAGAAAGTCCAAATAAGGTCGCAGAAGCAAAGGTAAAATCGCGAAACCATCTCAGAGCCCAAAATTTGTAGTCTTAAAGCATTAAAAGGAGAAGTCATGCATCTTGGCCATTCGGGCCGAAAACCACTTAAACTCTCATTTTGGTTCAACAAGCTGAAAAAGCACAAGTAAAATGCTAATGCTAAGTCAAATTGCACAAATACATCTTCTAGGCCGAGAATGATAGAATCACCACAACCTCTCAAAATCCTCTTTGAAGCCGAAAATGAAGTAGGAGCAAAGTCCACGCAAATAATGATCCAAGCCGAGAATCATGAAAAAAGATTAAATCGCGCAATGTATGATCTAAACCAAGAATCTTCTAAAGTATTCCAAAATCGCACAAAGTTATCTCTACACCCGAAAAACCACTTAAGGAATAAAATCGGGCATGAAGAGGAAAATTTCAAATCGCGCCAAACATGGTTGCAAGCCGAAAACCTTTCATGAGCCGAGAAATCAAGTTCACAATATTGGTTCATTAGCCGCAGGATGAAGTAAAGGAATAAAATCACGTAGAAGAGGAGAAAATGAGAATTTCGCCAAATCGACTAATGAGCCGAAAGTGCCAAAATAAACAAAGTCTCGCGAAAGAAGCTCCTAGGCCGAAAATCAAAAGGCCGAAAATCTGTGAGAATCGCAAGTCAAATAGCTTATAGAACGAAAATTGCGCAAAAATGCCGAGTGAGCCGAAAATGGAGAGCTAGGGCAAAAAGTCACGCATTTCCAATAGGCATGGCCGAAATTTGAAACAAAGTTAGCAAATCGCCCAATATCCCAATGCCGAAAATAACAGAAGACTCTTAAAACTCGCGAATTTCCTTTCTGAGCCGAAAAGACTCCAAAAGCTTCATACAGAACATCACGCAATCAGCTTGCAAAGGACCTCATTCTCACAAAATTGGCTATAGAGCAATAATCGCGTAGAAACCATTATAGACCCGAAAAACTCAAGAATGAGTCAAAATCGCGAATTTTACCCAAAATGCCCGAATATGATTTCAAAGGTCAAACCTCTCAGAATTCCTCATAGGCCCGAAAATGTCTTATAAGGTAAACATCGCGAATTTCCTTTTTGCGCCAAAAATTCCCAAAGCTCACAAACTTATCAAATTTGCCGAAAATAAACGAAAAAGAAGTCATCAAATCGCACATTTTAGGTAAAATTGCCGAGTTTAACTTAAAGTTTGCACTGACGCCTAAAAGCTCGAATTTTGTCTAAATAGAAGAACGAGTCAAGAAGACAGATCGAACTTCATGTAAGAAGTGAGAGACATTCAAAAGATACATCTCACAAATAGCTTCTCAAGCCGGACGTTAGAAAACTTAATATTTGTCAAATTAATTTAATTAGTTTTTCAAATTGATTTATTAAAGGTGAAATTGATTGTTCGTAGGAAAACGACATCAGGAGTGTTGGCGGTATTATTGTACATGGGAATAATATTAGTTAAGTGTAATTGTTTTGGTTAGTTGGCAACCGAGAGGTGGAAGTTGCGGTCCGACGGTTGGCGCTCGCACCCCCTCGATACCCTTTTATACTTCGGAATGTAACTTGTAAAACACACTTATTATGAATAGAGCATCTGATATACTTTGTCTGATATTTACGGCATTATTCTGCGTTATGTTCTTTATGTCTTAAGTTATTCACCCGAGAGGGCAAACATTTGGCGCCGTTGCCTAGACAAACTCGGGAACGGAAGACACGAATGGCGCACAGACACAATGGGCCTACTCATTGGTGAAGTAAACCCGGAGGCCGACGACGCCCGAACAGAACTGTACACAGGAGAAGACACGGCAACACGAGAATTTTCAATTTTGCTCCAGGTAGCCATTCAGACATACGTTCGACGAGAAGCGACGGAGGCAGAAATCCCACCAAGTGTCGTGTGGACAGCGCTGGAGGTTAGCCCAATAGTAAACCGGTTGATGAACCACCTCCCCCGGTTGCTTGCACAAGCATCGTTGGCACAACAAGCCCGCCTGGAGGAGATTGCCCAGGAAGAGCGACGACAGCAAATCCTGCAACGCTACGAAGAGAACAGCCAACGGGAAATGGAAAGAGATGGCGCCAGGCCAAGAGGGAATTGAACCGTGAACTTCTTATTTTCAAATAAAAATGTCATTGACACGAGTTGTACTTGAGCAGATGAATTAATAAAGACATGTTTTGATTTATGAATTGAGAGTTATGGAAATGTGCGACAATTAATGCCAAACCTATTGAATAAAGATAGAAATAAGAAACTAGAAACGAACGAGTGGGAGGCCGCGCAGAGGGCTTTGATTCTGGAGCAGCAAGTAGAACGTAGACGGAGGCTGAGGCAACTTGCCGAAGGACAACCTGCCGAAGGGGGGCCCGAGGGGAACCAAGGAGGTGTCACGGAAGGTGCAGAGGCCGACAGAAATTTCTACGCGTCGCCAGATCATCGTAGGACACGGAGCCACGAAGAATTTCTAGAAGAAACAAGGTTACGGCGAAATCTAGTCGAGGAGACTCGGGATCAGTTTAGGAACTTATCCCTTACGCCACGGAGTGAAGATCACCAACGAGAAGCAGGAGTAGGAGCGTGTCAGAGCGAAGGGGAGGGCAACAGTACGGGTGTAGGTGCCACACACGACAGGCAAAACACCGTACCTCCAGGACACACCACCAACGCCACCGAAGGAAGCAACGCAAGGCCACAGACACAGACACAACCGCCTCCAGGAAGACGACCAGGGATGGCGAGCAAACAAAAATTACCAAAGTTCATAGGGGACGGCAAGGAAGACCCCTTACGGCACTACCATACATGTGAAACCATTTGGTCTGCCAATGGAGTGACAGACCAGGATGACTGGGTACAGCAGTTCCCAGCCACGTTACATGGAGTCGCCATAGATTGGTACACCGATGTAGATAAGCAAAAAGTGGCCACATGGGCCAACCTACAGAAGGAATTCACGGAGGAGTTTCGGTTGCTCCGTGATGACAACGAAATTGTAACAGAAATATACAGTACCAAGCAAGGTACTAAGGAGACAATACGGGCATACAGCAGGAGACTAAAGGAATTGTTGGGTAAAATGGAGAGCCAACCGGCTGAGGGCTTAAAAAAATGATGATTTGTGGAAGGATTGAAATCCTCCCTACGGAAAAAAATGAAGATTGTACCCCCGACGTCATATGATGACGCCTATAACAGGGCGATGGATCTAGAAAGCGAATACAAAACATCAAGGAAGAAGAAAAGTAATAAATATTCATCCGATGATGATGAAGATTCTAACGGAGAGAGCAGTAGCAGTGGTGAATCGAGTAAAAAGGTACACGCGCTCCAGAAGGACATGGAACGAATGCTGAGAGAATTCAAAGCCATGAAAGAGAGTACAAGTAAGACAGAAGAAAATGAAGTGTGGTGTACAGACTGTAGGAGTGACGGACACACAAAGGGTACTTGCCCGAAGAAGGCATTCTATGAGATTTGCCAAATGATGGGACACTCCACCAAGGAGTGCCCATACAATATGAAAACCCGAAGCACGAACCAGGTGTTGTTCACGGAGCAGGCCACAACATCTGCACCAGCGGGTACGGGCCAGCAGACTAACACAACGGCATCATCTGGAGGATACCGGGATAATAGACGCAACGGCTGGAAGAAATAATAACAATAACAACAACAAAAACCGGATCCAGTACGATGCCAAGGGCCGGCCGATGATTCAATGTAGGGCCTGCAATCAGTGGGGACACTTCGCCCGCGATTGCACGAAGGAAGCCAACCCTCAACACCTCTACTGATGGTGCGGGCCAGGCGACCATGAGGACGCAAATTGCCCGAAGCCTGGTGTAAACCTTCTAAACATAGAACCTACAAAGGCAGAAGTGTTGGCAATCACAAGGGCACAGGCTAAAAAGAATGCCTACCCAAATCCCCACACGGAGACTGAGAGAGTACGGGAGGCCAGGGACGAGATCACAAAGGAAATGGCCACACAAGGACAGAACAGTCACCAGACAGCAAGTCCACCACAGACGAAGGGAGAAGAGGAAATCTTACGGCAAATATTGCCGGTACAGGTACCCATGAGAATTCAAGACCTCCTGGAGACTATGCCGCAGCTAAAAACGGCTATTTTAAACTCTGTACCCCCACAAGTAAAAACGAGGGAGGTCGTGAGCCCCACAACCAACCCCAGTTTTAGGGAGGTCGTGAGCCCCGCTATCAACCCCATGTTGTTGGTAGTCAACAGCGGACGCCACCCGACGGTGGTAGAAATGGGTATACTAGGGACAACCTTAACCGACACTATTGTGGACGGAGGGTCAGGAGTAAATGTACTCCCAGAAGCGACATGGAAAAAATTGGGAAAGCCTATGTTGTGGCCTCCTACGTTCAACCTACTAGGGGCAGACCAGCACGGGATTAAACCCCTTGGTACCCTCATGGGCCAGTAGGTGATGGTCGACACGCAGCCATTCGTGCTGGATTTTGTGGTAATCCCACTGAAGCAAAAAGGATATGACGCCATCCTGGGGCGAGGGTGGCTCATCACAGCAAAAGCGAACCATAACTGGAAGCGGAATACCCTTTCTTTGGAAAACGTCGGGAGGAGGTACGTAATCGATCTCCGTACACAGATGGTGAGTGAGGAGTTAGCCTCCTCCTCCGACTCGGAATCTGAGGGGGACCAGTTAGCGAAGGGTGGAAATGGATGCCACATGGAGCCTAGTGACGAAGGGGTGTTAGAACTGGAGGCATGCTCAGGGGACGATGGAGACTCCTTGAATGGCCTCTTCCATTGGCAAATGGGAGATTATGAACTATTTACACCCTCATGCAACGTATTGAGCATCGAAGAAGCACCAGATATATTTCCCCCAGAATATGGCGAGTATAAGGAAGGGGAGGCAGCAGTGAATGAGACGCCGGCACACCAATTCCTGGAAGGGGAGCCCATTAAGTATCAGGAAGCCAAGTTAAAGGAAACGAATCTCGAGGAGACAAGTGACCCCAAGATCATCCTTGTCGGGGATGACTGGAATCCAGTGTTGAAGGTCGCAGCCTTCAAAATTTTCCTTGAATACAAGGATGTCTTTGCATGGACATACAAGGACTTGAAGGGCGTGCCCCCAGAGTTATGTGTGCACCGAATCACATTGGTACCGAGAGCCCAGCCAGTGAGCAAGCGGCCGTACCGAATGAACAAAAATTATGCTGTACGGGTGAACGACGAGATTGAGCGGATGTTGGAAGCGGGTATAATCTTCAGAGTACATACAAGCGAATGGGTGTCTCCCATTGTGATTTCCCTCAAGAAAGAGGCCAATCAGATCAGGATTTGTGTAGACTTCCGATGCCTGAACGTTGTCACTATTAAAGACCCGTTTCCCATACCCTTCACCGACAGCATCTTGGAGGAAGTAGCTGGACATGAAATCTATTCCTTCATGGATGGGTTCTCTGGTTACAACCAGATATCCATCACGGAGGAAGATAAGCTGAAAACAACCTTCGTGGTGGAGGACAGTGTGTAAGCATACAACCGAATGCCCTTCGGTCTATGCAATGCGCCTGCCACCTTTCAGCGCATCATCTTGCACATCTTCGACAAGATGTCGGTGGGGAACTTCAAAGCATTCCTGGATGATTGGTCTATTTACAGCGAACAGGACAGCCACTTAAAAACTCTCGAGGAGTGCCTAGAGAGGTGTCGAAGGGCACGGTTGGCCCTCAACCCGAAGAAACGTAGATTCATGGTACCACAGGGGAGATTGCTGGGACACATTGTGTGTAAAGAAGGATTGAAAACGGACCCCGACAAGATTCGGGTAATAGTAGAAATGGAACCTCCTACGGACGTCACGGGGGTAAAGTCCTTCCTTGGTCATGTGGGGTACTACAGGAGGTTCATCAAGAACTTCGCTGCGGTGTCCCACCCGTTGGATAAGTTGACAAGGAAAGGGGAACCATACATTTGGCCAGAGCCACAGAGCAAGGCCTTTGAAGAGTTGAAGACAAGGTTGATGGGAGCGCCCATACCGGCATACCCGAATTGGGACAAGGAATTCCACGTTCACGTGGATGCCTCAAACTATGCCATCGGGGCTACGTTAGCCCAAGTAGGAGGACACGGGCTGGACCACCCCGTTTATTTTGCCAACAGGTTGCTCTCGAAGGCAAAAAAGAACTACAGTACCACAGAACGTGAAGCACTCGGTATGGTCTATGTCGTACAGAAATTCCGTCATTACCTCCTGGCCACACCATTCACATTTTACATAGACCACCAAGCACTCATGTATTTAGTAAACAAGCCCATTATCCAGGGGAGGATAAGTCGTTGGCTATTGCTACTACAGGAGTTCACATTTTTAATTGTGGTAAAACCAGGGCGAAGCCATGTCATAGCCGACCAGCTGTCCCGGATTAAGTCGAGGGAACCTCCAGAGGGAGTAAATGACGATTTTGTGGATGCACACTTGTTCCATATAGCCGTACTCCCTTCGTGGTACAAGAAGATTGGAGAGTACCTATCGACGTCGCGATTTCCGGAGGGTATGCCTCCAGGGGAACGAAGGAAGCTCGCATTAAGGAGCAGGACTTTTTCGCTCATCAACGGGTTACTCTACAAGATGGGGCCGGACCAGATATTAAGGCGTTGTGTCATGGAGGAAGAAGTCTCGAGTGTATTAAGGGAGGCACATGAAGGGCCCGCAGGTGGACATATGGGCCCAGACACCACAGCCCGAAAGGGGCTTCTCGCAGGACTATGGTGGCCAACAGTACATCACGATGCCAGGGACTGGGTCGTGGGGTGCGACACTTGCCAACGGGCGGGCAAACCTCTGAAGCGGGACTTCATGCCCCTCAATCCGTCGCATGCACAAGAACTCTTTGAACGATGGGGACTCGACTTTGTGGGTCCTCTTAAGGCCAGCCGCACACGACGATGCCAGTACATTATAGTTGCGATAGAATACTTGACAAAGTGGGTGGAGGCAAGGGCTCTCCAGGATAATTCGACAGTAAGCACAGCAAAATTTATTTATGAACAAATCATTACGCGATATGGTATACCCATTCAATTGACCAGTGACCGGGGAGGCCACTTCGTGAACCATGTCATACGGCGGTTGACATCAGACTTCAAGATTTTTCACTCATTTTCAAGCCCGTACTATCCACGTGCCAATGGCCAGGCGGAGGCCACAAATAAAATAATAATGTCGGTGATATATAAGTCTTGCGGAGTGGAGAAGGATGACTAGGAGGAGCGTCTACCATCAGTACTTTGGGCATACCGAACAACTTACGAGGTAACTACTGGACAGACTCCCTTCCAGCTAATGTATGGACAAGAAGCCGTAGTGCCAGTTGAATTCATGGTGCCGAGTCTACGGATCACCATCGATAATCGCCTTGGCGACATGGAAAGCCTGAGGGAGAGGCTGTACGCTTTGAACAAATTAGATGAACGAAGGATGATGGCTCAGTGGGCGACAGAAACAACCCAGCAAAGAAGGAAGGTGTGGCACGACAAGCACCTCTGGCGAATGAAGTTTACTCCCGAACAGCTGGTGTTAAAATTCAACGGGAGGAATGAAATTAAACCCGGGAAATTCAAAGTCCGATGGTTAGGGCCCTTCCGGATACGTGAGGTCAATACAAACGGGGCGATAAAATTGTGGACACTGGACGGGAAGGAGATACCAGATGCAGTCAACGGGTCGAAGTTAAAGACCTATCACGGACGGAGGGAACCGGGACCCTCCAGTCAGTCAGCCCGCTAAAAATTGAAAAATTGGAGGAAAAAATAAATAAATAAAAAATAAAATTAAAAACAAAAAAAAAAATAAATAATAAAGAAAGAAAGAAAAGGGAAATGGCCACCGTACAGTGGAAACACCAACGGTGACACCACCGTGCGGTGGCACCACCGACAGTGACACCACCGTGCGGTGGAATCACCGACGGTGACACCACCGTGCGGTGGTCACACCGTGCGGTGGGGGCCACCGAAGGCGGTCACCAAGCAGCCGCGGAAGACTATAAAACATCGCCGTCAAAGGATAAAACACCCCCGCACAATAGCACGCCACCACGCGAAGCGAAGGGTAAAGGAGGTAGACGCCGAACACCGCACAGCGAAGACCACCATGCCACGATGCGAAGCGAAAGGAAAGGAAGAGGACGCCGCGCACCGCATGGGCCGACCACCAAGCACCGCACGGCCAGACCAAGCCCGCACAACCCCACGCAGCCACGCCAAAAGACACCACACAAGCCACGCACAGGGGAGAAAGAGAAGAAGCAGCCGCACGGCGGTAGCCAAAAAAGAGGGCCGTTACGAAGGTATAGATTTTTTCTAAACAAATCAGTTACAAGGAGATCGATGGATTCAGCAGGGAAAAGGAGTTGGAAGAAACAGCTGCACGCTTCTTCCAGTAGCAGCCAGAGGGATAGGGGTAGCAATATCAAGATTTTAGCTTCAGGAGTACGTGTTGCAGGCGGCACCATGGATGCCAGCAGCCGGCAAAAACAAAAACAGAAAGCACCACAGGCTGCCGCAAGTGCGAAAAACACAGTGACGCCACAGAATGTTACTTTTGAAGGCCTGAATGGATTGGAATGCCGAAAATGGTGGCAGGACACCCCCGATAATGACCTGGTAAAGCAAAACCTCCGTAAGGCACAAGTAGAGTGGGCTATTCGGATGCCAGTGTTCCCTATCCGGGAGTACGAGGGTGCCCTACGTTTCATGGTGGACACCTTCGACGGGCATACATGCACCAGCACGTTTGAATACCTCCGGAGGGATGTCACTATATCCTTCAAAGCGGGCGATTTCACGAGGGTATTCGGCATTCCGAGCAGCCAAGGCAAGAAAATAGACTTGAAGGCCAAAAAGATGACACGGGAGGAAAAGGAGCGGTGGATTAAATTAGTCTCCCGGAACTTGACAACAGCGGAGTTGGACAGCGTGGCTAAAGCCACGAAGAGTCGCGGAATCCTTAAGACTTTTGTTGCAGAGGGCCACTGGAGATGCATTATGGATGTCATCAAGAGCAGATTGACAAGGTCGGGTAGGGCGTCGGACATTGCCCTCCCTCAAATTATGCTGATGAATGGGCTAATGAATGGCATCGTGTATGACTGGGCTGCATTACTGGCAGAGCGTATGTATGAGTTTTTGACGCTCCAGCACCGCACATTCTACATGCCTCATTACGCTATAGGGTTATTCCTAGAGCCCACGCGGGAAGCAGTGCCGGAGGACGAGTTGGAGGTACAGCCGCAGGGACCGTTAACAGCAGGGGAGCCTCCAATACATTGGACAGTGGGCACCCTTCCGCTAAGCGGAAACGAGCGGTAGATAGAGCCTTGGCTTTAGGGGAGCCCGACAGCGGGAGGGATTCCAGCAGCACGAAGGAGGAATCGAAGGCGGAAGATGAGGAGGACGATAGCAGTCAGGCAACGGAGGAGCCTGTACAAGTCCTGTTTGCCCCACCTCTGTTACCGATGGGCACGCCTGTGCCAGCATCTAGAGTAGGCGGCACCTATATTCCGGCCTTCGGGCAGAGCCATACGCCTGTTACACTGGGTCCCCTCCAGCATGAGCACCAGGGAGCACCGTCCGGCCCAACCACAGCAGCACTTACCGAGGACATGGCAGAGTCAGGGACGGAGGAGTCACCGCATCGGGCAGTGGTCGTGGAGGAGCAGGGGCCGACGAAGGTGGAGGATACTGAGCCTCACGTGCGGCTGGACGTCGTGGGTAGTGACGCAGTGGTGACTATTTCTGCTTCGTTGTTGGAGGAGCCAACGACAGCGAACCATCCCCCGGTCACAGAGATGCGTGCTGACCTTGAGGCTATGCAAAGCTGGCTTACACAGAGGGTTCAGATGACACTGGCACAGCCGAAGGGAGCTGTTGAATTCTCACCGTGTCGAGAGACTCGAGCAGAGGTAGTCAACTTGGATGACTCGTCAGGGGAGGCACATGGACTCACAGTTGGGCACGAGGCGGGGGAGGTCGCCTCTGTTGGGCAGGCACCAGGAGGTGGTGCACCTTCGGTGGCGGAGGCGGCACCTTCACAGCAGGATACAGTACTGACCGTTCCTCCAGGGACTTCACAGCCTTCGGCACAGACGGGGGAGGATGTTGAGACCTATCTCGCTGACATGGCTGATATGGTGACGAGAGGTAGGCGGGTAGTGGCCACTGCCCAGACGCAAGCATTGCAGCAGGTGGTGGTGGAGCTAGAGCAGGTCTTACAGTTTATGAGGGTGGGCTGCCCGACAGCCTTTGCTACCTGCTTTGAGTCTCAGGGGTGGCCGACTGTAGAGACGGAGGAGATGCTCCAGGCTTGGAGACTACGTCAGCCCGTTGTGGAGAGTCGGGTGACGGCAGTTGTCCACAAGATCGAGCAGGTCTACCAGGATGCCTATTATACATTGAGGCGTACACAGCAGGAGTCTGCAGCCAGGGAGGCTGCCCGCATAGCGTTGGAGGAGGAGGTGGCCAGTCAGCAAGCCTCTTGGGCAGCCGAGAGGGCGCAGTTGTTGGCACAGCTAGAGATGGCCCACACAGAGACGGCTAAGACCCGGGCAGCGAAGGCTGAGGTAGAGACTCATCTGGCAGCCGAGCAGACTCGGTTGGTCTGCGCGACGGAGGCAATGGATACGAAAGAGAAGGAGTTGCTGGAAGCCGCACACACGGTGAAGACAGCTTTAGAGAAGGTACTGGTGGCGGAACGGGATGTGGCTGCACGCACTCAGCAGGTGTACGAGCTCCGCGCCCGCTTGGCGGCCCAGACACCGACATCTCACCCGTCTGCTTCAAGGACGCTTTCTCAGCCCCCTCCCTAGTCTTTCAGATATATTGTATAGGTTGCATTATCTCCATTTTTGTAAGTCGCCTGGAGACGACTTTTCTTTTTTGGGGGGATGATGTTGGCGGTATTATTGTACACGGGAATAATATTAGTTAAGTGTAATTGTTTTGGTTAGTTGGCAACCGAGGGGTGGAAGTTGCGGTGCGACGGTTGGCGCTCGCACCCCCTCAGTACCCTTTTATACTTCGAAATGTAACTTGTAAAACACACTTATTATGAATAGAGCATCTGATATACTTTGTCTGATATTTACGGCATTATTCTGCGTTATGTTCTTTATGTCTTAAGTTATTCACCCGAGAGGGCAAACAAGGAGGAGCTAAATTGATGATCAAAGCCAGGCGTTGAAAGCTAGAGAAGAAGATGCAAGAATGCGCTGCAAGAGCATGAGATCAAAACCGAGCATTGGGAAGCGTGTCGTTGAACAAGAAGCTAAAGTCCACCACCGGGACCAAAGACCAAGGGACACTCCGAATGCTGCAAAGTATGCATTCCTGAGAAATACACAGCTGGATCTAATTCCAAGAATTCAGTTTTAAGAACTAAAATTGTTTTAATGTAAAACTGCCTGTGGGTCCCAGTCAAGATATTTTAAAACAGATGGGACACAGCTCAGTTATGTCCAACCACCGGATAGACCCAAATTGAATCCAAACAGTTGTAGGCAGTTGACGGGAGTTGTTGGATGGATGACTAAGAGTTTAATGGGCATGGGTTAAAGTTGTCGACTTCTAGAAGGCAGATTGCAACCCTTGGATGCAGTCAATCCTAGCCTCCAGTTCGACATGTAAAATCTATAAAAGGCAGGATGCCTCTCATTGTAAAGGGTTAGAATTTTATAGTTAGATTTTAGAGTTAGAATAGGTTAGATTTAGGCATAGCATAGAGATGCTGCAGAAATTGTTGTAATGGCAACTAAAGCAAATATATGAACGTTGAAATATGGTGTTTGTTGTCTTTGTTTTAGTCTGTTTGCATGGTTTCTTTCAGCTAGTTAATTTTAGAGTGCAGGGATTTTAATGGTGAAGTGTGGAGGGGTATTTGATGCATTTTTGGTTCATACCATTGGGGGTCTGTTGATTGTAGGTCACCGTGCATGGTTAGTCTGAACCCAAGTTGTTCTTAGTTCAACTGCAGGTGTTCGTCTTAGGCTGCACCAGAATTGGGTGCCTAAAACGAGTGTCTCCGGTCTGAAAATCCTTCATCCCTTGGAGCTTGCACCGTTTTTGTCTAGTTGTGAGGGTGTCTCTAGCAAAACAAGAACTGGTTTATCGAAATCTGTCTACCCACTACATCAACTGTTATCATCCTTGTCCTTAAGCTTCCTGAACCCTTCTCTTTTGCTTTTATTTCCCAGCTCGAGAATCGCAGCAGACCATCTTGTTGCAAAATCGTAAGACCCCTTGTGGTCCCAGCAAATCACATCGACCGTTGAGCTATCCTGCAGTCAAGACCTGACAATCTAAACCTTGAGGTCGTCCCCATTGATCAATTAAAAATAGCATTAGGGATTTCCTTATCTCAAGAGAGGATAGGATACTCAACGAGTACATTCTATTCTGCATTGGCCGGATGGAGTCGTAGCAATGCAATTTTAGCCACGTCAACAAGACGGAAACCTAGCACTACTTGAGAGGTGGGCTCACTCAGGGTTCATCATTGAGCAAATTGGCATTATTTTAATCAGGTTTAGAAGGAGATTTTCCGGCTAGGCCGCTTGTGTAGTAGCAACTTCTCCGATTTTGAACGGTAATCGTTCTTCATATTGCAGCAATTATTTGTAGGCTTGGTTGATATTGATTCCTCCTTGCATGTTGGTATTGGCGCATCTCTACAGTAGTAGCTTCACATTGCATAGGTCTCTCTTATTGCATGTCACTCAATCTTCTTCTATATGTTTCAAAAGATCATGCTTGTTTTATATCAAAATCATTATCAATAGATTTGTCTTTGTAACATGTTTATTTCCTTGGAAATCTATATAGTTTCCTTGCATGTTTAGTTTGCATGTTTGCATGTTGTTACTTTGCAATGAAATGAAGCAAAACATGGCAAAAATAAAAAAACCCAAATCAGATTTGAAACAATATCCTAGTTTGGGATATTTCAGTGGTATTAGCGTTGGTGATCTTGCCATCCTGCTAAGGTTTCAGCACAGCATGTCAGATTTAGCAATTGCATGTGTCAAATGTTATTGCATGTCAATTTGGTGAATATCTAGATAATTGCATGTCAGTTTGGAACTTTAGTGAACTTGCATGTCAATTTGGAAACTACCCAAATCTTGCATGTCAGTTTTGGCGACTACCCAGATAGTTGCATGTTACTTTGGCAACTACCTAGATAGTTGCATGTTGATTTTGAGTGTTGAATGTTTATAAGTTTTGTTGCATGTCACTGGGAATGAGTAATGCAGCATAGTATCTTGTCAACTTTTGGGTACAAATTCAATTTGAAATCAGTTGATTCAGCCACATACGACAAGTTTATAAAAGGTCACAACAATGGGTAGAATTATAGATGGAAGATTGCTACCTAATTTCCTTCCGAAATCAACGTCACCTACAACAGTGTAAAAAAGGTTACAACAATGAAAAAAGGCGGTACAAGTTCATCAAGGAAGGATAGAAGGGATAGCACAAGTCCACAAAGAATTGATCGACATATGGACGAGCTTATGAATGGTATGAATGACTTTTTTCAAGCATTTCAAAAATACCAATCGGATATGTTACTATTGTTAGAGAAATTGCTTTTGGAGGAAGAAGCTGAGAAGATGGATAAGAGGCATACCAATAATAAGCACATTGAAGTCACTAATGATGAGCATATAGATCATTCCAATGATGCTTATTCAAAAAATTCACTTGAAGGAGAGGCACATGAGACTTGTGGCAGCCATGGTGACACAGCTAAAAGGTATGAGGTTAATTATGATTTTGTTTTGCGTGATAACAGCAGTTCATTCAGTTTGCATGATCCATTACTTGAACATGCATCTACAAATATGGATATTGTGACTAATAAGGATGACAAAATAGTAGCCATGGGTACAGATTCAGATTTAAGCAATGTTGAAAGAGACATTGTTCATAATACATATGAAGGCTTTGAGGATCAAAGACTTCTAGCATGGTATGATTTGAATGATCAATCTATGATTGAGGAAGAATATGTGGAAAAGAACATTATCTCATATTGGAAAGACTTAACCCATCACGAAGAACTCAAGGAATCCACCTATGTTTCAGCATCACACCATCATGACTCTTGGGTGGGACATAACGCTTCAAAAGAGGAATTTTGTGAAGAAAAGGTCAACGAGGTAGCAGATTTTGAATACGAATCAGAAAAACAATTATCTACGACAGCCACACCTGTGGGGCAACTTTCACATGAAGATGCAAATTTCAGTCATGAGATAGGTGCTACAACTTTTGGATCAATCAACAATGATGTGCATAAGAAGGAGCTCATAGATCTAAGCTACTTGCAAGGAATGACAGCCCTTAGTAAGTTTGATATTCCTTGTTTTGTACACATGATTACATTGGAGGAATACTTGTTTAGACCATATGAGGCATATTGTCTTAGAGAGATGATTATAGAGACAAAGAGATTGCCTAACAAGAAGATCCTACAATTTGATAATGTTTGGTTTGTCATGGATACTTGTTGATGTGTATTTTGTACACGACCAAACACAGAATAAAATACCTAAAGGTACCTTATCCTCTCTTGAATAAAGTCTCTGAATGCTGAAGATGTCACGAAAAGGATCAATCGGGATGACTTCAAGGTTCTTTACTGTAGGATCTCTACGTGTGGATAAGCTCTTTGTGGTATGATGTGATTTTGCTAGAATCACAAGGGGACTTACACTTGATGACCTAAACATCTGATTTGCTGGAATCACGAGATTTTACTAGCTTAGATTTTAAAAAAAGGAAAAAGGACGAGGTCGAGGAAAGGATCTAATTCTGACACTAAGAATGTAGGAGCAATGAATAATCTTTGGTGAAATTCTAACTAAGTCTTGTTTTGACATCCCAGGACCATCTCCACAAGGTTAGTGCGATCTTCGAAGGAAAGCTTTATGATGTTCAGATCATCACTACAAGCATAGACACCATCAAGCTGATGCATGTCAATGAAGAAGCGACAATTGAAGTTAAGCTTAAGTTGAATGATTCCAGTTGACTACACAAGGCAAGTCTACAATCAACAAACTGCTAGTAGTATGGACATACAAATTTCACCATCAATCAAACACATTTCTTCCACTCATCTAATAACATGAAATCAAAATTGAGAAGTATAAAGACCATGCAAATTGTTGAATCGACCCATAGATTTCACCATTTCTTCAATGAAGTTTTACAAGCCTATTGCAACAACATCTTGGCAACAATCTTTGCCTTCTCTCTCTATTCTACTTTAATTGCTATTCTATCAACTGACTATTCACTATTTCTAACTATTCTCCCTCTAACTACTGACTAACTATTTTCTATTAGCCTTTACAAATGACGAGTCGGGGCTTATATAGTGCCCTTAATACAATTCAATGGCTAAGATCAATTTGAGATCAATGGCCAAGATTCTACAATGAAAACCCTAATTAGGGTTTGTTACAACAAACTCAATTCTGACCAATGAAATAATTGTATTAATTGGACACATGTCTTCTCTGGAATATTCGACCAATGGATAGCTGGGGTAGGTACATCGAACTTTGTGCCACCTTTAATGAGTCAGCTACATTGAATCTGGACATGCTGAGGTGGACCAACCCGACTGGAGGAGTGATGACTAGGATGCCACCTTGTCTGATACTTGTAACTTGGTAGATATCCAATCCGATGATGTTGAGAAGCTAGCTTTAATTAATTCATCTGAAACTATTTGCTTCTTCAACGAACCCTTGCTTGGACTTCTTTTGTCTTTGATGTGCAGGATGATGATGTACCTCGCCTTGGAATGCTGGATTGGAAGAGGTTATTCCTGATGATGCTCGATCGAAGAAGGCCATCCTTGTCAATGCTAGACGAGAGGAGGTCACCCTTGTCCTTGCCCAATCTTCTTTGATGAGGGTCTGCCAAGTAGTTGATCTTCCGACTCCGGGGTCGCCATTTGATACCTACACAAAAGATTAAAGTTAGTCTTTAAGCATCAAACCTTAAAGCATAGAATTCCAGACCTTTCAAAGGAATAGTTCAAAACATTAATTTGAAAATGACATGATAAATCCAGAAATTCTAAATTTCCAAATTAATTATGAATGAAAATTGGATTTTCAAGACTTAGACCTATGAAAATTAAAACAAATCTTGAATAAGAACTCCAAACAATTTGATTCTTCATACCTTCCCTTGAATGCTTAACTATAAAACCTTGGAAAATGAAGAAAGAAGACCGGATTTTGCTGGACAAGGGTTGAATTATGGTCTTCCTTTGGATGAATTATGCCTCCATTAGCCTCCAAAAGAGCTTCACCCCACTTAGCCTTCAACACTTAGCAAAATTTCGCCTCCAATCTGCTGGATTTCGCTCCTCAATTTGCCCTTCAATTTCGCACTTAGAAGGAATGAATGAATGATTTGAAATGTGAAGCAACACTCCTCCATTTTATAGAGTGCTCACCCTACTCCCTTCAAGGCCGACTTGGCAAAAAAGGGGTAAAAAATTAATAAAATTTCTAAAAAAAGGGTGGCTGACTTGCCTATAAAGGCAAAACAATTCCCTTGAGCGCTCATTTTAAATTTTAAAAAATTAATTTTAATCCTCCAAGGTAAAATTTTGATTATTTCAAGGCTTAAAATTAATTTATTAAATGCAAAATGCTTTTAAATTAATGCGAATTTAAATATAATTTTCCAAATGTCTCAAATTTAGCAATTTTGGTGATTTAGTGCAAACTGGAGAATATCAATTTTTTTATCAAGGTTTCAATGAAGCTTGCTAATGATTTCGCCCTAGACCCTCTCCAAGGGTCAGGAGCGATTTTCCAAATTTCGCCTTGAATATTTCATACTTTGACTCTAAAATCTCCTGGAGGGTGAATTCATATCCAGTTAAGGTCTTGCATTTCAAATTTTGGTATTCTGCATGAGGAATTTAGGTGGAAATGTGGATTTCGCCTTGGACCCTCTGGAAGGGTCAGGAGCGACTTTCATAATTTGGCTCAAAATTGACATTTTTCAAAGTTCAAAATCTCTTCAAGGCATCTCAAATAGGTCTTCTCACTGAATTCCAGACTTAGTTCTATCCAACTTAGGAGAAAAAGTGTGATTTTGGTGTTTTTCGCCCTGGACCCTCTCCAAGGGTCAGGAGCGACCTTTTCTCCTTAGGCTTACCCCTTCATCAACTTCTCTCAAATCTTTCATTCATCGCTAGGTAATGTCCTTCCTCATCCACTCATTCAAGCTTGTTTTGTTTCTACAAGGCAAAGTGGAGGTTTTTCAAATTTTCGCCCTGGGCCTTCTGCAAGGGTCAGGAGCGACTTTTCTTCTCCTGGCCTAGAATCATCAAGTTTTGAAGCAAACCACTACTCATCATGATCTTAAAGGGCATCTTTACCTTAGTGCATCCTTGCCTTAGCAAAATCTTCAAAGAAATAGGTAGTTTTTGTGATTTTCGCCCTGGGCCTTCTGCAAGGGTCAGGAGCGACTTTTGAATTTTAAGCATATTCCTTCATTCTTTTGACTTCAAATCACCTCTAAGGCATAACACATCGCGTCCTTCTCCTATCCAAGGAAGATATAGCAATATTTTGTCTTAATTCTACAAAAAAAGGAGAGAACCTTGGAAATTCGCTCTGGACCCTCTGGAAGGGTCAGGAGCGATTTTGATAATTGCCTTCAAAACTTTCATTCTCAACAATCCTTCTTCACTTCAAGGCAATTCAAACATCATTTCAAACTCATGCCTAGGCTTCGCTTTGCTCAAACTTTGGAGGAAAAAATAGGTTTTAGAATTTTCGCTCTGGACCCTCAGGAAGGGTCAGGAGCGATTTTTCCCTTTTGGGCTTGGTTGCTTCTTGTTGGCCATCCAAATTATCTTCAAAGGGTAAAACATGCCTTTTCACATCCACTCCAACCATAAAAATCATTTTGACCTTGCAAGAAAAAGATATTTTTGAGAATTTCGCTTTGGACCTCCTGAGAGGGTCAGGAGCGAATTTTGCAATTTTGACCGAAATGTATCACTTTTCACCTTGAAACCTCTTTGCCAAGTAAGATTTCATCTTGTACTATGCTATGAATAGGATTTCATGTCCAAGAAAACTCAAAAAAATGCTCTTGAAAGGAATTTCGCCCTGGACCCTCAACAAGGGTCAGGAGCGAATTTGCCTTTCCTGGGCAAAATTCCTTCATCTTCAAGCAAATTAGGGGACCTATTAAGTTCATCTCACTATTCATCATACCTTTGGCATTTCAATTCAACCAAAACTGAGGAAAAAACCATCTCCCACAAGATTTTCGCCCTGGACCCTCAGCAAGGGTCAGGAGCGAATTTTAGGTTTTCAACAAAGTCCTTCATCTTTTCGAGTTGAAACTCTCTCAGGCGGGTAAAGGGAGATGCCTTTATTTCACTCATGTTCAAAACTTGATCTTTTTTCACTGCAAAATAAGGAAAGTTCAAAATTTCGCCCTAGGCCCTCAGCAAGGGTCAGGAGCGAATTTGCCTTTGTTGCCCAAAATTCATCAATTTTCATGCTTCCAAGTCTTCAAATGTATCAAACGACGTCCAATCTTCATTCCCAGAGACCCTGCACATAAAAAGTTAGCCAAAATTAGTGACAAATAAGCTCAAATAAGATTTTTGCTCTGGACCCTCTAGAAGGGTCAAGAGCGAAATCTTCATTCCAGGCTAAACTGCTCAAATTTTTCGTTTCAAACCATTTCACAAGGCAAGGTTAGATCATTTTCCAAGTTAGGAACAAGGTTTCAAGCTCAAACAAGGTGGCAAATGAAGTTTATGATAAATTTCGCTCTAGACCCTCTAGAAGGGTCAGGAGCGAAATTCCTCTTCCAGGCTTGAATCCATCATTTTTCAAGGTTTTCAAACAATTCCAAAGTCCAAACATGTCCACTTTTCCCTTCAAAATGTCTTGCAAATCAAAATTTGGTCCAATAAGGCAAGAAATGAATCCTAGGTTGATTTTCACTCTGGACCCTCTGGAAGGGTCAGGAGCGAAATTTGACTTATTGAACTCTCTGTCAGGATCATTTTATGGAATATAACATTTAAGTATAAGCTTATACTTTAAGTTATATTCCATATATACTTTCAGGATGTTTGAGAGTGGTTTCAAACCTCCAGGAGTTATATTGCAAAATCTAGTTTTTGGAGGATTCATCAGTTTTCCAGACTTAGTCAAATTTCAAGATCAGTGTAATGTCCCCTTCTCGAGCATGATCTTCTCAGATGACCGTTGGCCTATTCTGGAGACCCGTAGGCTACTCGGACGGTTTGATTAGGGTTTCTTGCGTGGAGGTTGCAGTTGCTCGTGAATTGGTGTTTGAACTACGGATTCCTTCTGGGTTTTCTGTGGGCTTCGCAGTGATATGTTTCTCTTGGCATTCTGAGCACTTTCTGGAATTTACTATTTTTAGTAACTTCTATTTCTGGCAGTGATCCTATTGGTCTCGGCACAGTTGACTTTCCTCTTCAGTCGACTCAATTGGTTTATTCAATTTTGGCCTTGGGAATGCAGTTTCGGAGAGATAAGTTCATTTCACTTAAATAACATTATATTTTAATGTTATATTTCCCCCCTTGGCCTAATCTCTTAACTTAATGTTGTTTTAAAAAGGGGTCTTTAAGGGGTGGCGCCATCATTGAGATTATTTTATAATTATTAAGGTTGAATTAAAGCCTTAAGTTGGACGCCAATACTTAAGTGATGAATTTAATTAAAAAGTCAAAATTGAAGCTTTGAAGAAAGGGACGCCATCTATTGGAGGATTAGGGTTTGGCTCTAAAAGGAAGATTAGGGTTTTGAGAAGGTCAACGGAAAATTATAAAAGGAAGCCTTTGGTTCTCTTTTCATATCTTTTTTGTCTACAGGAATGTTATGCTACCGGATTGGCTTTGGGATTGCTTCGAGGAATGTACGCCTCCTAGCTTGGCATTGCTTCTCGCTTGAAAGATAGCGACTAGTGGTGAGATAGTGTAGTTTTGAGAGTTTGTATTGGGATTTGTGCATTGTAATCAGCTTATGGCTTTCTAGTTCAGATTTATGCATATTAGAGAAATTCTGGAAATTGCATTTTCATTACAGCAGGTTGTCTTTTCATTCATAAGTCAAAAAATACCAAAAAGATCGTTCTGGGTATTGTTTAGATCCTTTTGTCTGGGAAGGGCGCACCTTTGTCTTAAGTTTCAGATTTTTTAGAGAAGCATGGGATTTTTAAAGTAAAATCGCCCCTCTTGCTGGGCCGTACGTTTTTGCTTGTCTTGGTTTTCGTGCATAAATTAAATAGAGACTTTTGATCAGCTTTCAGTGTCCTATCTTGGCCGCCATCTTCATAGGATCATATTGCATTTCGTCTGGTGGAATTTGGTTGAGTTTGGAGTGAGTTGTGAATGAATCTGTGAGTTACAGGGCTGCTGTTCATGCATGCTAAAAACAGGACTGTCACAAATCAGATTGTCAGGTTGGCTTAAATAATAGAGTTTTGATTTAAGCTTATTTACTCAGTGAAGGAAACTCAATATATATTGTTGCAGCTCTATTCATCTCTTGATTCACATTAATAGCAAGGCATTATCTATCATATTGTAAGCTGGCAATAGTACTGACAGCAGTTCATAATCTTGCTTTATCATTTTGTAATGCTCATCGCTACATTCCGTAATTGCTTTGTAATATCTTACATCTCCGCCCTATGGTAGCTCCTTTCCCACTCCGGGTCAGAAAGCACATTCTGGGTGTTGAGTTACTTTCAGCATTCTCGCTTATTTTCTGTAATTGCATTGTAATTCTTAGTATCTCCGTCATATGGTAGCTCCCATTCCATCTCGGTTTGGAAAGCACATTCTTGACATCGAGTTATTTCAGTTTATTAGTTGGTAGGGATCCTCTGACCACATGCTCGTCGTTCGCCGGCGCATCCTTGGTTAGAGTTCTTTGTATCAGCATTTCTTTCAGATCCTCTGACCAATGCTCACACCTTGCCCACATCGGGATCCTGGTGTACATTCTAGTTCGAGTTGCTTCAGCATCGTTTTGGTTTAGAGCTAACCTTAACGGGTGCATTTTGTTTGTAACTTGCAATTGAAAAAACGAAAAAATTTGGCTCAGAAAATTTCAGGATCAGGACATTCCAGACTTAGCCAAATTTCAGGATCAGGACATTCCAGACTTAGCCAAATTTCAGGGCATTTGAAGATCAGGATGACATTTCAAACTTCATTTCTCACCAACTTAACCTAACTCAAGCAGAACCTGCTATCCAGGTGATCCCCTTGGCGACACTCGAAAGCTAAAGGCTAACAGACAAAACCCTAAAAGACCTAGAAAACAAACCCTAGAAAGCAAAAAACAGGGACCCCATTTGCAATGGGGCGATGTGTGAAATGGTCACAACAATACTTCACCATGGAGTTGGTTGGAGGCAAAAAACATAACAGCTAAGGAGGTGCAGGTATGGATCAGTTTTATGATAGCTAAGGCAGCTAGGAGAACATGTGACTTCTTCCTGAGGGGGTCGAATGGTAATGCATCCTTGTTTGTTGGTGATAGTGGAGGCACTCCCAAGATGATTCTAGGTCTGATTTTTCATTCCAGTAGTGCTGTTGCCTTTTGCACCAGCAATATGGAAAGGATATACATGTCTGATTTTGAACACATAATGGATACCTTTCAGATTTCATGAGACCCATCAGTCTAGAGTGATATTCTCTAATGGAGATTTGATGAGGGACATTTATCCCTTCGTTGGCAGTCTATATGATGATGTTCATTCACCCCACTCTTGGTATAAGGGTGAATGGAACAGCCGGTTTCTTTTGGACAGCGGTTTGTCACATAGTGTTTGTCATGATTCACATGCTTCCATGGTGTCTAGAGAGAGTCTCTACGAGGATTTTTTAGTTTATATCAGAGTAGCGCAGCGGATTGGGGGAGTAGTGTTCATGATGTTGATATGGAATCCTGGTATTTGGTTTCAGCATGTCAATGCAGATTGCTTGAGGGCAAGCAATCTCCGGGAAGGGAGGACTGTAATGTCCCCTTCTCCCCAGTGATCATTCAGGTGTTGATTAGCCTATTCTTCTGTCATTCCAGTAGGCTAATTCAGAGATATAAGGGATGAGAGGCTGGCATTGTCAATTATTTATTGATGGGGAAAAAAATAATATTATTTTGAGCCCATAAAGTAATATTTTAAGGGAAAAGTCACTTTTGGTTATAAAATTAAATTATAGAAATAAAGTGACTTAAGTTATGAAATAAAGTCATAAAGTGACTTTATCATGAAAGCAAAGTTATGAAATGAATTTATAACATTTACTAAGCCTTCTAGAAGTGGGACAAACTTCATGGAGGAGGGAAAAGTTTATTAAAAATCAGACATTGTGATTTTGAGGTCCAAAAGTGGTTTAGAAAATCTATTTAAGGGGTTTCCTTCCTTCTCCAAGGATTATGATATGTTGATTTGATACTTGATAATCTCTCCATTGTTGCTGGTTTGACAGTAGCAGCCATATTTGAGGACGGAAACCCTTGGATATTCGTAGGTTGCACGAAAACCTAAGTTACCGGTTTGGGTTCAGGATCAAGTTCGAGGACGCGAACCCGGTTCATAGGTTCAGGCAAGTATCTTTTGCCTTTAGGGTTCGTGGGTTGGGTTCATCCGTACTTTATATATATTAATGCAAAAATTTAAAGAAATATACAAAATTAGTAATTACAAATCTAAATACATTTAATAGTATGCTGCTACATCATTGATCAATGCCAAATACCAATTGATAGTTCAGAATTTCAATAATATCATATTATCATTATGTCACATACTCATGCCATATAATATATATCAATGTATCATAGATTCATATACGTCCAAGTTAACGAATTTTTTCGAGTTACATGTCCAGGTTCACCCCGGTTCACGCTTGGGTTCGCCTAGGTTCAGACAAGGTTCACCCCAGTCTGAACCCGTCACGAACCCAACACAAATCAGGGCCCACGCAGACCCAGTTTGGGTTAGGGCCTTCAAACAGGCAAACCTGGTAACTTAGACAAAAACTCAACACTACTTGAGAGGTGGGCTCACTCAAGGTTCATCATTGAGCAGATTAGCATCATTTTGATCAGGTTTAGAAGGAGATTTTCTGGCTAGGGCAATTGTGTAGTAGCAGCTTCTCCAATTTTGGACAGTAATCATTCTTCATATTGCAGCGATTATTTGTAGGCTTGGTTGATATTGATTCCTCCTTGCATGTTGGTATTGGCGCATCTCTTCAGCAATAGCTACACATTGCATAGGTCTCTCTTCTTGCATGTCATTCAATCTTCTTCTATATGTTTCAAATGATCATGCATGTTTTATATCAGAATCATTATCAATAGATTTGTCTTTGTAACATGCTTATTTCCTTGGAAATCTATATAGTTTTCTTGCATGTTTGCATGTTGTTACTTTGCAATGAAATGAAGCAAAACATGGCAAAAATAAAAAAACCCAAATGAGATTTGAAACAATATCCTAGTTCAGGATATTTCATAATCATCTTTCTTGGTTTTGTTCTTGTGGATCAGGGGTGGTACTGCTATGTGTTTGATTTCCGCCCGTGGGTGGTAGTGATCCTTTGGGTCAGTGTTGTTGTATACTTTCAATGGAATTTTGTTGTACATTTGATGCTGTTAATTTTAATAATTAAATAAATCTTTTACCTATCAAAAAAACCAGTTTCTTAAATAGTGTAGATACTTCAAAGACATATAAATAGAATTAGTGTCAGCCTATTTATCTGTTAGTTGAAGTAAACATGTAAAATATTGCTCAAAGATTTTACAATTTGAGAAAAATTTCACTTTAATAAGAAAATAATCTTGGATGAGTTATGATTTCTCCACTGCTGTTTAAGGAAAAAAAAATTGGGGAAGATTATGATGTTCTCCATTGACAATAAAAAACTAAAAAGTTTTGGGTCAGGTGGTGATTTTGCAAGTGATATTAAAAGATAAGAAAAATCAGGTGGGACTATGCATCACCTTTTCCACATGTGTCAGGCCTAAATGTTACACCACAATCTTGTCATGGATCCAGACTTATAGAACATCCTTTTGAATTGAGCGAATTTGTCAATTTGAATTTGGGTCATCAAAATTAGTTATTTTAAATTCTGTTTCTTCTATGTCCGTTCATTGTTTTGTATATATTTAACATCTTTAATTATGCTTGCATGGTAAAAACTTGGCCACTTTTAATAAAGACATGCATGTGTGTGTGCGTACACAAAAAATCTTTCTTATCTGCAACCTCCACAACACCATTTCTCGTCACATAAATGTTTTAATTTCTGTGTCTCATTTCTGCTAACTTCAATTCATCCATTAAATAGGAAGACAGAGCATAACAGTTCACAAAAATATAATGGTAGATATTATCTATATCTGTAGTTATGTGCAAAGTACAGAAAGTCTTTATAAACAATATAATAGATTATTTCCATTAAGTAAATACTGTATAACTGTTTGGTTGATACTCATTATTAAACTCAACTAATTCTCTAAAGTCACCTACACAAAGATTGAATTGTTTCAAGTAGTCAACTATCTTCAATAATGATAAAGGACTTTCGGTCAGAAAAAGAAAGAGCACTTCATGAATGAACATGACACTTGAAAATACCTAAAGCTGCAATCATGAAATAGAATTGGAAAAGAAAAACAAGTGTCACATACCTGAGGGAATCCAGCAACCTCATCAATAGTGTATGCCATTTCATTAGCAAGAAAATCGAATTTTGGCTGCAAGGATTTTTCAATGCTCTGACCAAACATAGAGGGGAAAACTAGAAACATTTGTGCTACCTGTTGTTTCGAGAATCCCTTTTTGTAGAAGAACCGAAATTTAGGATGTAGATTCTTTTCATAGTTACAGCAAAGAATAATCTGCCACAATATTGACATAATGCATAGATGGAAACTTCAGAATAGGCAATATCAATAGGCCTTTCACAAATAGACACAAACTCATATTTCAAATCTGACAATATCTAAAATATCTTCATAAACAGACACAAAATTGTGTATTGAAATGCATATTTGTTGCTAGAAAATACTCATGTTGAAGTTACAGTTCAGTTGGCAACACAAACATTCTTCAACTTAAGCTCCAGCAAAAACAGAAAATTTCAATAATTTATTGCTGAATTTATTTTTTTAAATCTCTATTAACAATTTATATCAGTTTTGCGTATCTTCTAAGACGGTAGCCTAAAGAAGACATTTTGGTCAAACAAGGCAGGTCAATGGTCCTAAAATGGTTGGTTGACCAATGCCAGACACTAAAATTGCTCGTCAGGTCCAGTCAGTATTTGCCACAAACTAAATGGATCAATCAATGTTGGCCATGGTCTAGTCTGAAGCCCTAAGCATGATTGGGTCAGCCGAAGATGCAAAGGCATGTTTTTCAAAAAGAGGGCTATTTGCAATTTTTTTTAACTATAAATGGATGTAAGGGAGCATGAAAAAATATTAAAGCTGAAAACTTACCCTATTATACTCAAGACTAGCAAAAAATAAAAATATAAAAAACTGAAAAAATTTCAACTCACAATTGTTTTTTTCATTTTTTGTGAAAACCTTAAACAAGATGCCCCTAATGAATTTTCAGAAACCCAAAACCAATTTTTTTCCTTACAAGGAAATTTTGACAGAACTTGAAGAATCTTAAGAAAAAATTAGGGTGTGTTAAAAAAAAAAAGAGATGGAGAAATTAATAAGGTGCTTCATGCATAGATCTCTTCATTCTATATGATCCGATTTTTCACAACAAAATAAACCTTACAGTGTAATAAGTTAATAACCACCCAATTTCAACTGAAATCAAGCTACAATGCAATTGTCCTTATCACTTTCTGATCACCTAGTTCTCAAGATGGGCAAGATAAGAGCATACAGAGTCTAGGACTACATCCAATTATCTAATGCAGCAATGTGAAATAAGATTATCAACTAAGAACACCAAGTGGTATAGCTAGCCAAAGTCTACACTTCTTCAATGGAGTGAACTGAAAAGAAGCACTTCTACACTTATTGAACGGAGTGTGCAATTACAATAGGCACAATCACTTCTCACTTATTCAAAAGAGTGCAACAAACACAGCCACTTCTCGCTTATTCAACAAAATGCAACAAACACGGACACTTCTTGCTTATTCAGCGGAGTGAAAACATTAAGATGCAAAGATGAAACCATTGACAAAACTACTATTCAAATTTCAAGGTATTGTTGTGCGTATTGCACCACATCCCCATCCTTGACAGGGGACCTGTTGTGAGGTATTCACACATCACCCCATTGCAAATGGGGACCCCTACTTTTTGCTTTTTGCGGTTGGTTTTCATAGCGTAGTGTCTTTGCTATTAATCCTTGCATTGAGGAGTTTCCAGGAGGCTCATTAGGATAGGATGGTCCCCTTGTGTTTTGAGTAAGTCGGTGAGTGTCCTAGGTCAAGGTCTCTTTTGAAAGCTTCCTCTAGGTCAGGCCTAGGACTAGTATCAAGGTTAAGTCTTGATTAGGGAATGAAGGAGTCATTATGCCAGGGGCCTTGGTGTAAGTCTTAGTGTGGCTTTGCCTATGAGACCTATGCCATCGAGTCAGAGAGAGTCAAAGATTTGAATGAAGATGGGAGAACAAGCGTTATCAAGGACCTCCTTTAGAGTTTGAGTCGATAAGATAAAGAAAAGATTGAGTACATTCACAAAGGATGAAGGCAAATGAAGGCAATTGGATTGAAAAGTCAAATTCGCTCATGTCCCTTCCAAGGGTACAAGAGCGAAATCCTTAGGAGCCTCTCTATTGCTCTAAATCAAGTCAAAATCTTGTTTTGAACCCTCATCCAAGGAGGAGTTGACTTAAGTGATGACTTGGAGATGAATTTAAATTAACTTTTGATCATGAACAATGAGGAATTTGAGTGAGAACACCAAATTCACTCCTAACCCTTTCAAAGGTACAGGAGCGA
Organism: Cryptomeria japonica; assembly: GCF_030272615.1. NCBI lineage: Eukaryota > Viridiplantae > Streptophyta > Pinopsida > Cupressales > Cupressaceae > Cryptomeria > Cryptomeria japonica. The sequence goes on from NC_081405.1 coordinate 123,027,980, forward strand.
ATTCTTCCAAGGCTCCCTCTTGGCTCTTATTTTGGACAAAATCCTCACTCTAAGGCATGGATTGGAAGGAAATTAGCTTGAACTTGCCCTTAAAGATGAATTTGAAAAAAGATTGGACTTGGAAATTTGGAAGAAAAGTTGAGAATTTGAGCTTAAGAGCCAAATTCGCTCCTGACCCTTCCAAAGGTACAGGAGCGAATTTTACTAGACTTCCCCTCCTCATTTGGATCAAATTTATGATTCTACACCTTGAGTGAAGGGGAGATGATTCATTCATGCCTTTGAAGAACATTGAAATTAAGTTGAATGAAGAAATGTTAAAAGTTTGAGCAATATTGTCAAATTCGCTCCTGACCCTTCCACAGGGACAAGAGCGAATTAACTAAGAGGTCCCGTACCTCTCTAAGGTTCACAAGCGAAAAAGTTAAGACATGTTTTTGATCCAACATTTTGAGCAAGCCTTAAAGGTGACTTCTTAGTATGCCTCAAGACCATAGCAACGTGGATAAAGGAGAAGAGTGAGTTTTTGATCAGCATCTAAGCCTCATGTTCCTAATTCGCTCCTGACCCTTCCAAAGGTACAGGAGCGAAATTCTTGAAAGGGCTTCATTTTTCACCTAAGGCGTTGAATGGATCTCATCCTGAGCAAAATTGAAGACAAATTAACATGGTCATGATGAGAAAAGAAGCATGAAGTGAGCTAAAAAGCCAAATTCGCTCATGACCCTTCCAAAGGGACAGGAGCGAACTTCTTAAGGAGACCTTGTACTTCGCCTAAGGCCTTGAGCAATTTTGAAGGCAGAGTGACATGACTTTCATGAAAGGAGGATTGAGAGATAAAGTTCTAAGCAAAATGAAGGCATGAATTGACCAAAAGGCTCATTCGCTCATGTACCTCTCAAAGGGACAGGAGCGAATTATCTTAGAAGTGGGTACCTTGCAAACGAAAACGTTTTGAAAACTTTCTTGGACATGATTCAAACATTCAAACATTATAAGCCTCCTAAAAATCATTCTACACGAGTTAGTTTTCATCAATTTGTGTTCAAATTATGTGCATTATTGAAAATCGCTCGTGTACCTCTCAAGGGTACAGGAGCGAATCAATGAGAAACGATGTACCTTCTGAAGGTACAAGAGCGAATTCATGCTAAAGGCGTGTACATTGCCCTCAAGACAAAGCGAATTCATCAAATTGTAAGCAATTTGGCACCAAAATAATCCAAAGTTTAGTCTCAAAAAAGGGAAATTTTAAAGCAGATCAGTCACTTTAAGGGGTGGAGTACATCCTAACAGCAGCAAAATTCAACAAAGGAAGGACTGAATTCATCATAGCAAGAGCAAATTTGCTCAAGCAAAGGACAATCTCCCCTAAACCTGCACCTATCAGACCTGCAAATCGCATAAAATCAGAGATTATATCGAATTAAGAGATTGTATAAGCTATATATCATATGTGTTTGATGTTCATTTGTTTGTTTTGCAGCAGGAAAAGAAAGAGATCAGAAGGACCAGGTTGGAGGGAGATCGGAACGAGGACCTCAAGAAGAATATTTCAACATTAAGGTTAAAGGAAGACCTCTTCAAGAGGATCTCATAGGCAAACACAAGGGAGTCAAGGAAAGGTACACCATTCATCAAGTATACCAAGGACGAAGGAGGATTAACCAAGGTCATCGCAAGGGTACGTTGAACATGATCGAAGAGGCAAATAGTTTCAAAAGAGTTAATCAAAGTCCTCTTCTCATCATCATCACATTGGGTATCAAGAGATATTGCTCAACGTTCCTTGACCAATCACAAATGCAAAACAAGGTGGCATCCCAGTCACTGTTCCTCTAGTCAGAAAGGTCCACATCAGCATGTCCAGATTCAGTGAATCATGCTTATACATGAAGGCACAAACTCCGATGTACCTACCCCGGTTTCCTATTGGTTCACAAACATTGAATGTAATTTTCTCATTGGCTAAGAGAGTTTGTTGCAACAAACCCTAATTAGGGTTTCCATCTTGTAATCCTAGCCATTGATTGTAAATCAATCTGAGCCATTGAATTGTAATGAGCTCTCTATATAAAGCTCTAGCTCTTCATTTGTAAAGGTTAATAGTCAATAGTTGATAGGCGATGAATAGCTAGTAGAAAAGAAATAGTGAATAGAATAGCAATTAGTGTAGAGTAGGAGAAGGCAAGAGATTGTTGCCCAAAATTGTAAATAAACTTCATTTTTCATTGAAGTTATGGTGAAATGTGTTGTTTCTTGCAATATGCATGGTTTCTTGTTGGATCTTCATATTAGATGGTAGATGATTAGATTGAATGAAGGAAATTGTTGAATGCACTCGTGTGGAATCTGCCTAATCCATACCACTAGCCTCTTACTGATTGTAAGTGCGCCCTGTGTGGTCAACTGGCATTAAAGAGCTTAATTTCAAATTGTTATACGTCCCTTGTTCATGCATTAACTTGGATGGTGATCAGTATTTGATGGAAATGATTTGAGCATATCTAAAACGTCCCTTAGAAGACTGCACTGAGCTGGTGTCGAATTGTTCAGTTTGATGGTGAGACCTAGCCCAGTAGGACTCCACCTAGTCATTCATCTATCTTCTTGCATTCTAGGTCTTAGAATAGACTTCCTAAACCCTCAATCTTTTGCTCTTTTTTATCTCCCAACTAGTAGATAGGACTCAAGTTCCAACTTATCAAAGCATTCAGGCAATCAAATGTAAGTCCCCTTGTGAATCCAGCAAAATCACATCACACCAACAAAGCTTATCCACACGTAGAGACCCTACATATAAGAACCTTGGAGTTATTTCGATTGATCCTTAGGCAAATCTTCAACATTCAAATAACTTTGTTCAAGAGAGGATAAGATACTTATGGTATTTTATTCTGTGTCTGCATGTGCATGAAAAACACATCAACAAGACCCCCAATTTTTCCTTTGGTCTGCCCGTAAGAGAATGAAGGACCTTCCAAGCGCCATGTAAATCCCAAAATTCATCCAACAAAGGTTCGACGTTTTGCAAGCCAAAGCTCCCAAAATTGGCTTGTAAGCCAAAAAGAAAAAACCAAATCACGCACAGTATCCTCATAGACCGAAGGATGGAGAGAAGGAAAGTAAGCTCGCAAAATCCTCCCATAGGCCGAAAGTGCCAAGATGAGAGAAATCGCACATTTAGGCTTGGTAGCCCAAAATTACCATGAGAGGGGCATTTGAATGAAAGATAAACCCTAGGTCATGTGTTTTGTCTAAGAGTTTGAATTGCAAGCTAAAGAGTCAAGTTTGCAAGTTAAAGGCACCATTTAAAATATTTCTCACAAAACCTTCTACGTTGGCCGAAAATGTCAAAATCGTGCAAAAAAGGGCTTGATAGCCTGATTCTTTTTGCTCAAAACCAAAAGCAAAATCATGCAATTCACCTTATTTGCCCGAAAAGGTAAAAAGGGGGATAAGTTCACTTTTTTTCTTTCTTTCTTGAAGGCTGAAAATGCTCTAAAGTTCCAAATCACGCATTGAGGCTATTTAAGACGAAAATGAAAAGGATTCATATTTGCGCAATCTACTTCATTTAGCCAAAGATGGTGACTAAAGCCATTGACGTCACGCATTTCAAACACAAGGCCCAAATCACAATAGAGAAAAAGTTCGCCAAAGTGTCTTTCAAGCCAAAAAAGAATAATGAAGTTTAAACTTTCAAAATCGGCATGTAGGCTGAAAATTCCAAAAGAAATATCATGCATTCAACCCAAAGTTAGAAAGCAACGCAAACTTTCAAAGTGGTCTATAGAGCCCAAAATTGCCATAAGAGGGCATAATAACTTAGAAGAATAAAATTGCCCATTTCGCCCAAATGGCCCGAAGTTCTAAAGGGGCATTTAAACAAAGAAGAAAGTCGTGCATTTTAGCTCATAAGCCCGAAACTTGAGGACTTAGGGCATAAAACTTAAGTCAAGTAAAATATCGCAATTCGGCAATTTGGCCCGAAATTTGGAGGCTTAAGGCAAAACAGGAACAAAGTCACGCATTAAGGCTCAATAGGCCAAAAATCATAAAAGAGTTAAAATCGCGCGAGAGAGAGTTGAATGCCCGAATTCCCAAAGAAAGAAAAGGTCGTGCATTTTAACCAAAGGGGTCTGAATTTCATGTAGAGCATTTAAAAGATATGATTGTTAAATTATTTTATTTAATTTTTCAAAATGATTATTAAAGTGGAATTCACTGTTTGCAGATTGACGACAACCTAAGGCGCAAAGTGAAGCCTTGATCGCGATCAACGCCAAAAGAGGAAATGCAGGGCCGCACCACAGAGCGCAAAACAAAGCACAGGGAAGCGCACCATGGACCACAGAGTTGAAGTCCACCAGCTAGACCAAAGACAAAGAACACGCAGGGTGCTACAAAAGTGCATTCTTGGAAATACACTGCTGGAAGAAATTCCAGAAAAATCAATTTAAAAACAGAACTTGTTTAATGTAAACAACTGCCTGTGGGCCCCGTTGAAGATATTTCAAAACAAAGGGACACAAATCAGTTATGTTCAACTACCGGATTGACCAGATTAATGCCAAATAGTGGTAGGTAGTTGAGAATATGGTTGGGGGGATAACTGAGGATTTAACAAGAGCTGCCAGGCTTCTAGAAGGCAGATCAGGGACCTTGGATGCAGTCAATCCTGGCCATCGATTCAAATTGTAAAATCTATAAAAGGCAGAGGCCTTTCTCTTGTAAAGGGTTAGGTTGTTAGATCCTAGTTAGATTTTAGTAGTTAGGAATAGAGTAGAACTGCTGCAGAAATTGTTGTAATGACAGCCAAAATCAATATATGAACATTGAAGTATGGTGTTTATCATCTTGGTTTTCTTCTGTTTGCATGGTTTCCTTCAGCGGGTTTAGATAGATCCTTTTGGTGTGCAGGTATTTGACGGATTCGGGTTCATACCATTGGGGATATGTTGATTGTGTATCCCTGTGTATGGTTAGTCTGAGCCATAAAAATTGTGTTTAGTTCAATTGCAGGTGTCCATTTGAGCTGCGCCAGAATTGGGTGCTTAGGCATGCACCTGCAGTCTAAAAATCTTCTAAGTCCCCTTGAAGATTGCACCGTTCTTGTGAGGTTGTGAGTTATTCTAGCCAAGCAAGGATTGGTTATGTTGAATCCGTCTACTCGCATACCAATCTTGTTAATTTTAGGTCTCCTAAACCCTTCTCCTTTGCTTTTATTTCCTAGTTCGAGAATCAAATGCAGACCAGCTTGTTGCAAAACGTAAGTCCCCTTGTGCTCCCAACAAAACACATCAACCGATGAGCTATCCCACAGTCATGAACTGACATTTGGAACCTTGAGGTTGTCCCCATTGATCAACTAAAATAGCATTAGGGATTCTTTACACAAGAGAGGATAGGGTACTCAATGAGTAAATTCTATCCTGCGTTGGCCGGATGGAGTTGTAGCAATACGATTTTAGCCACTTCAACAGGTACTACAAGATTATATCATATGTATTGCAAAATCATCAGGGATTATAAATTGTTGATATATGTTGATATAATATTCTAATCACAAATGTAAACTATTGCAATCAACCCAAAATGAACAAAATAACATGGATCAACAATGCACTCAAGTACCCAAACAAATATACCTCTGATAGATGGAACCAAGGCTTGTGTAGAACTGATATCACTGTGCAACTACTAGCATTCTATCAAGCATGTCTGATGCAAACTGAAACACAACGTCAATACTACTAAATGTTGATGCAATACTTTGGAAATGAAGGAGACACACCCAACATCGACATAACCAAGGAATAAACACTCCAAACCACACCCAAATCACACCTAAACACTAGTTACCATAAAGAGATTAATAACGCAGATCTGTTGCAGGTCTGAAAATGAATTTATAGTTGTGAAACCTCTAGCAAATCATACAAGTTCACCTTAAAGTGAATTGGACTTAACCCAAGAGTCTAGATGCCACCAATCAGATCGAAAAACACTCCAAAGAGGCATTGTTTATGCACCATTTCCATGCCCTTTTTCAGCTTGTAAGGCCAGCAAATGCATTGGTACGGCTTCCCAAACTTCACTCTTCACTTCCAGTAGCATGGCCAAACAAAACAGGTCCGCACGGCTAGGGAAGATGAGGGTTTGTTTGCAATACTTCAAACAATATCAAAGACTCCTGCTGGTACGGCCTCCAAGAAGGATGGTACAGCTCGCTTCAAAACTTCCATTTGTCTCCAAAAATGCAAATAAAATCACACAAATAGCATCAAATGATTTGTAAACTAAAAACTCATCAAAAGACATCAAATACCTCCATTCTTGTAGCATCAAAAACTAAAATTTCACTTGCAGCTCACATGTTACTCCTCGATGAAATCACTATAACCAGCTAGGGGGCTTTGTTGCAATTGTTTGTTGTTGCGCCAAAAGCTAAAACTATCAACACCCGATACAAATGCTAGATTTAACCCGACCCATGGGAGGGGGTTAAGCCAAGTCACGAGTCCCCAAGGAGGTGTTGACCACCAAGTCAACAATCTCCCCCTCAGCACTGCCTGAGCCTTCAACACCCACTGAAGGGAAACTTGAACCCGTGACCCAAGGCTCTGATACCGATTGTTGGAATCATAGTTCAAAAAATCGTGGACTCGCCACAAACTCGCAAGTCCTTGGGAGCCGCAAGTCGACTCGCCAAGGACTCGCGAGGCGAGTCCATCTGAAAGACTCGCGAGTCTTTGGCAAGGACTCGCGCGAGTATTTTGCACGGACTCGCGAGTCTTTCAGATGGACTCGCACGACCCAAAAAAAACGTCATGCAACCTTTAAAAGTGAGTTTTTTTTTTTTTTTTTTGCCTTCATTTGGCGTAATTGAGGGAGTGAAATATCTCATGAAGGGTTTTTTTGCCAATAGAGAAATAACACCCAACGCCTATATAAAATAATAAAAGTATTTTTGGCCTTGCGGGGCGCTGCCCCTCGACCCTGCCTGTATCGTGACAGGGAGCGCGCAAGGGGCGTTGCCCCCAAACCCCCGTCGAAAAATATAGGGGGAAATTGTGCTGATGGAAGTAGTGAAAATTTAACCTTTGAGTCTGATTAGGCTCCATATAACAACATAATTAGCATTGAAGAAACCTGGGTATTTAGATTTAGTATTTCAAATTTCAAATATTGCGCGTTTGTAGATCATGACATGTGTAATGTTTCAATTATGGCTCCTATGTTCTCTAAATGCATTAATTTCTTTATGTTTTTTTGTAAAACTATGGTTTTCTTTTTTGCCAAGTCCTTGCAGAGTCTTTCGCGAGTCTTTCACGAGTCCGAATCCGAGTCCAAATTTTTGGTTTGCCGAGTCTGTGGCGAGTCCGAGTTTTTGAACTTTAGTTGGAATCGTTTGCCGTTGCGCCAAAAGCTCGAACTATCAACGCCCGATACAAACGCCAGATTTAACCTGACCCACGGGAGGCAATTAAGCCATGTCACCAGTCCCCAAGGAGGTGCTGACCACCAAGTCAATGGGGTTTTCATCCGCAAAACAAGTATTTTTAAGAGGGTTTTCGTTCTTGAGAAAATAATAGATGAACATATGTTCTCTTAAATGCATAAGAAAATATCATATCATGTCTAATCTCAACAGTGATCTCTCAAACTCCTTTTATAACATTCTAGGAGCAATAAAATAATAATTTTCATTTTCCTCCAAAAGCCTTTTTTTTCAAATTAAATAATAAACCTCTTATGAGAACAAAGTCCCACATGTGCCTAGGCATTCCCTTGTAGAAACAACTTAAAACTCTTTCAAAAGAATTATACCTTAGTTTTCTTTCTAATAACTCCTCCTTAGGCCAACTTAAAATATAATTATTTAATAATTTAATTGTTCACCCCAATGTTACTTGGAAATGCGTTTTCGGCCTAAAGGCACACGTTTCGGAAATGGAAACCATTTTGGGGACTTGGGGATGGCCAGAAACGTTTCCAGGCCATCCCCCATCCTCGAAAAAAATTTAGAAACCCTCCCAAAAACTCGGAAACAGACAACCTCTTTTTCGGGGACCATTGACCGTCCCTGAGATAGCAAGGGACGCCCAAGTTGTCCCCTGACCGTCCCGGGGACAGATGGCTGTTTCCGACAGTAGGCATAATTAAAAAACAATTTTTTTTATAAAAATTATTTTTCGTTATTTTTTTCTATAAAAATTATTAACGAAAGCAATTAAGTTTTTTTTTAATGAAAATCGCTGATAGAAAGTGATTAAATTTTTTTTATTTTTAATAATTATTAATATCAAAAGAAACTGAGCGATTGAATTTTTTTATTTTTACTTGGCTATCGATACCATATTATTGATATCGATATAATATTACATCGATATCATATAATATCGATAAAAGTCATATCCAATTTTAAAGAAAATGAAAAAAACATTGGCAGAGCTTTCATGGCAGCGTTCAACAAAGGGAGAAATAGAGAATTGGTGAAGACATGAAGTGTGAATGGCGAAAGGGTTTTTTTAATTTTCATTTTGATTTTGGTTTGAGCAAGGAAAAAGAAGACTATGAAGTGTCTAATTCAATGATTTTAGAATTAGATTCTAATTTATAAATGTTATTATGTTGCTATGATGAATGTTTATTGTGTTACAATGTTATATAAATTTCAGATTTCCACACACACACACATATATATATACAATGATTTTAGAATTAGAATCCAGATTCTAATTTATAAATGTTATTATGTTGCTATGATGAATGTTTATTGTGTTACAATGTTATATAAATTTCAGATTTCCCTACCATCCCCTGTTCTGAGAAAAAAAACATCCCGAAAACCCATTTCCCCAACTTGGGGTAACATTGGTTTACCCAAGTTGTAGAAAGCATCAAAATGTAATAGATATGAAATTTTGAGCATACCATAAAGTCTCTAAGGAAATAACAAGATGAACTTGTAATGGTGAAAAATATTAGGGTTTCCACCACAAGAAGAATGAAAACCGCTAATATTTTACTTAGGGACCATTACATTCAAAAGAGGGATGAGATCCAATAGATTCAGTCACAATCCAGCAAGGATAAGGACAGAATACTGATTGGATGAAAGGGGTGGATTTGTTTACCCTCTTTAGCGAGTTGAATTGCTGAAATTAGGGTAGAGTGCTAAAAATGAAGGTAAAAACATGGAAACAACAAGTTACAGTCCTTGGATTGAGGCATCCACCTGGATTTGAGAAATATAAGCAGATTTAGACCTGATCCCCAAAAAAAGCTCCAAAAATCTCAGGACCATAGCCAGATTCTCCCTGGTCCTCCGAATTTTTCGCACACCAAAGGGGGTTGATTTGTCTCTGCAAATAATGTCGATTCTGAAGATCACAGCTCCGTACCTATTTCCTGCACACAGAACGAAAGGGAAATAAGTTGGGAATAGGGTTTTGCCCAAGTCAAACCCCGGTTGAGGAATCAACCTTGAATGAAATATTGCAAATACTGAAATAAATAATGGAAAGATATACCTTAGATCTGCAATGGCTGATAATGATGCTTTTCTTCTTGAATGTAATCACATATGTTATATGAAATGCCATTAACATGACAAAACCCTAATCACACACATGCTTGCATATGAATGATGTAATGTTGCTCCACAATTGATGAATGAAGAATGCAGCCTTGAAGACATCTAGAAATGCTTGATGATTAATGCTTCAAAGCTTGAATGCTCGATGACCATAATTTCACCCTTGTATCCTTATCTCCTTATTGTTGTATATCAAAATGAGAGAGGAAAAACCCCTTATATGCTTGCCCGTCAAAAAATATGTTAATTTTCCGACATAGGCTGACACGGGGATGGGTTTCCCACCCAAATTTGGAAATGCGAGAGGGATTAAAATGGGGCCCAAATAAGGAGGACCATAGCGTGGTGCTATGATCCTAATGGGGACCAAAGCGCCAAGACTTGGTCCTACCCCATTTTAGGGCCAGGACAAGGGGGCCATGTGGTGTATGAAGTGAAAATAAGGCCATTTTTGCATGATGCAAGCATAATCAGGTCTTAATTAAGCATTGGGAGATGAACACTAAGGTGAGGGCTCAAAATGTGGACTAAATTGTAAGGGAGTACAATTTAGGACGCTACAGAATTGAAGCAACTTGGTGTCTGTCTAAAAATAGCATGCTTCTCCACGAAGTTTGGATAGCTCCCAAAAGGACGAAATTGCAATATGAAAGCATCCTGAAGCTCACCAAGATTATTTGAACTCATTTCCATGAACAAAACCACTACTTGATTAACCTTGTGCTCTCCAAGAAAGTTGGAGTTCTCATCTATCCACCAATTAGCCTATGGGAAAACTTGAAATATAGGCTAATTGTTCACAAAGTGATTATGATTGAGAAGGGGATTACACTTGTTCTAGTACCATGTTAGAAAAGGTTTAAAACCATATTAGAAAGGGCACATGGACTCATATATCATGTGAGAAGTGTAGGAGAATCACTTATAACCACCTTTAAAAAATAGCCAAAGTTTATCTTATGCAAGAGTTTACCATAAACACAAACAAAATATTGCAATTTGAATTCAAAAGTTACAAATGAGCATGAAACAAATACTAGAGTCATCACTAATATGCTTCTCTAATGAAGTACTTATTTCTCCTATTCCTATTTTCCAGTGTTCCACGGGGACGCGTCCCCCCCCCCCCTTTTCACTACGTCTCCGAGACAGGGACGTCTCCGGGACGAGGGGACGGGGACGCGATGTCCCCCACCGTCCCGCCACCGCCACCCAAGCATCACCGGGGACAGGGAGACGTCTCCGCGTCTCCCAAAGAGACAAGGAGACACCTCCACGTCTCCTTGGGAGATGTTTGGGCATCTCCCCGTCCTTCGAGAGACGTCCAGACGTCTCTCAAGGCAAGGGGAGACGCCCAGACATCTCCTGTCACCCCCACGTATATGCAATGTTTAAAATTAAAAAAAAATTTAAAATGACTTTTGGGGGGGTTAAGGGGGAAAAATAACACACGACGCCTTTAGAAAATAATTAAAGTATTTTTGGCCAAGGGGGAACTTGCAAGGGGCGCTGCCCCTTGACCCCAACTTGGGGGCACTACCCCCAAACCCCTGTTGAAAAATATAGGGGGAAACCGCGCCAATAGAAGTAGGGAAAATCTAACCTCCGAGTCTGATTAGGCTCCATATAACAACACAACTTAGAAATCTAAAATCTTGGTATTTAGATTTAGTATTTCAAATTTCCTATAGTCTCATTTGAAATGTAATTCTTATACTGTAATACTGTCATACATCTTTTCAAAACTAGTTTTTCAAGTACTATATGTATATGTATAACTATATCAGCACCACCACCCCGCCGCCGTCCCCCGTCGTCCCCAAACTTAGGCCCTTGGTCCCCCCGTCCCAGAAACACGTCCCCCCATCCCCAACGCTCATGAAACACTGCTATTTTCATTCCCTTATTCCACAACTCATGTGAGGGAGGAAGCTTTGGTTTATGGAATTTCTAATCTAACCCTAAAAATAATCCTATTGGTCATATTATGTTGAAAAACAAGTTTGATGAATAGTTGTATCATATTACTTTAAAAAGATATATTACACTAGTTCACAAAAAAAAGTGAGTGAATCGCACCTCAAATGTACAAGCAAGGAAAAGCCTTAAACAAAAACAAAAAGACACAAGTACAATTGACACTAAGCTACAAGAGCTATAGAACCGAGAAGAGTAAGAGGTGGGTCATGAACAGAGGGTTTCACCAAGAATTCCTAGCCATTAGGTTAGCTCCCAACCTATAATGGTACCTTCTTCATTTTCTTCTTCCAGTTAAGGAACAAATCTCATTTGAGAAATAGTCGAACTTAGTTGAGAACCTTGCCACTATCATGCCAATAAGAATTACCCATATCATGAGGCTAAGAAGTAGCAAAAGGAACACGCATCTATTGAGACCATCAATGTGCTCAATGCTAGGAGAGTCATGAAACCCATGTGAATTATGTCTAGTATGATCATTAAGGCTAAAGCCACGTCTACACCAGTACACCCTCGAGGGGAGAACCCCTGCTAGAGGGGCAAGGTGACACATGCAACAATATAAGGCACATTAGCCCAATGGTCCAATAAGATTCCACAAATGGGAAACTTCCAATGGAACTTTAGCTTGCACCTAAGTCTGCAAAAGAACATTAGAACAAATCATAGATTTAGTATACAAGGAAAACTTTAAGTTAATAAAAGCTCCTAAAAATAGAGTTGAGTTTCTATCTTTCCAAATACTAAACAAAATCTCCATTCTAAAAGCATGCCAAATTTGGTTGAATTTAGTGAAATCCATGGCCAATAAACAAGAAGAATCATGTTCCAAGAAAAGAGTTTGGATCTAAAAGGCTTGAAAAAATCATGTAACATGTCGGCACCTGTTGACAGGTGTTTTGTGACCACACCAGCACAAAATAAAGTTCCCAACGGTCACTCTATCCTCTCTTGATCAAAATCTCATGTATGCTAAGATTGCAGGAAGATCATACATTGATTCCAAGGTTCCAACTGCATACTAGCGACTTTACGATGGATATAGACTCGTTTGGTTGATGTTGTTGGTAATCCATGGGGACTTACGCACACTTGAAGAAGACTTAACAAGTTCTAAAACTTCAAGGAGATTTTCGCGAATGATCTAGCAGTATATAACTCATTTTGGGGCTTTTGTCGATGAATAATGCAGAAAGTGAATAGGAAAGGGTTGATAAATTCTAATCTAAATCTAAGAACACAACAGATAGCAAAGACTTAGGCCAGATCAACCACACTTTACTTCGCCACTTTCAGAAAACTACATAACAAGGGTGCAATCTTCAAAGGTTGTGCTTGTAGGATTTTAAACCATCAGAGAACAATGTTCATCCAATAATCTAAGTTAAAACGCACATGTAAAAGCTTAGTCCAACCTAACATTGCAGATAGAAATCATCTATCAACAAAAGTTATGAGCAAGTGATCTCACCATAAAGCAATGCAATCTATTTCATTCATCTAAGTACTTGAAGCAAATCTAAACTAAGTGAGAAAGATGAAACCAGGCATGTTTAAAAATAACTGAAGTGAACACCAAAAGCCAATGTATCACTTTTATTTTCTCATAAACTTATAGCAACAATTTCATACAAATCTCCCCCTGTTACAAATGAAAGGGTGACCCCTTTTTATAGGCCTCCAAGAGGAAAATGGATGACCTAGAATACAATCCAATCAATGGCTAAGATTCAACATGCAAAACCTAATTAGGGTTTGACCAAAGATTCCCAAATATGACGCCAAGTAGTGGGGAGAGCCATTAATGAGGAATCTCGCCCATTACACATTAATTTCTCCTTGCTCCCAAAAAGGGCATCCATAATGCAATAAATGCCCATCACTTCTCAAATCGCCCATCATGCATTAAATGAGCCACTATCTCCTTGAATATGGCAGCTTCCATGCATTGAATATACCACCACTTGGTCAAAATGTCCACTAGCAACAAATGCGCCAACATGCCCTCATGCAATCAATAGATTCTCATCCAAAATTGGATGACCATTATCTCATTCATTGATGGTGAATGCGAAAAATTTAGCCATGACGGTTTCCAACTCTCCTATGGAGACACTTGGCACAGTCTCCAATTTGAATTCCAGCAATATAATGTCCTCTTCACACTTGGAAAAAAACTTCTCCCATCTTGATGTCGCTCCTTGAGTCCTATGCATTGTGTTGGAGAATAAGAAAACATTTTCCAAATGTTCCTTCAAGAAGGATTCTACAAAGAAGAATTTGTGCAACCTATCCTCAAGATGGTCAACTGTCAACTCTTCATCAGTCAACTTTCTTGCAAACAATGCCTCTACTGAGTTGAGAATTTCTTCCTAAACCTTTCTGATTGATTCCTTCAGTGATGCTGACTCCTTACTAAATCTTTCAAAGAATTCCTTCCCAATGCAAACTGCATAAAACCACCCAGGGAAGTCATATATTTAATTTTCCTAGAGGACCTTCCCATCAATCAAAGTCTTCCTGGGAATTCCCATTAGTGCCTTCAAGCACGAAATTGTCAAGTCCTGGTAGATATGCGCACCTTCCCTTGAATTGTCCAAAGTCTCAAGCTTGTTCAAGATTGCTAGGATTTGGGAGAAAAAGCGGGCCAAGTCTTCAATAAATTTACCAACTGAAGTGAAGAAGTCCTCCACCCATTCTTTGGAACATTGAGCTCTTCTCCTTATTTCTTCAATGCCATCAATAGATTCTTTGGGAAGAGAAGAGGGAGGAATAAAGGACGAATCTTCCTCTCTAAATGGACACTTTAAGTGTTGCACATATTCACACAAGGTTTTGTTCTCTCTCTTCAACTTCTTATTCTTCTCTTCCATTTTTTTCATCTACTCCTTCAGTGCTAAGGAAGATTCATCAAAATCTTCCACCACCTATGCCTTGGAGGCTAGCCCTAAGTTCACCTATGTGATCTTATATTCATCAGGTGAAATCTCATTCTTGTCTTTGTCAACTTTGGGCACCGCTAGGTGTAATGTCCTAGATCTTGACTCATACCTTGTGATCTTGGAGAACTTTGCTGCCTTCTTTTCTGCTAGTTTATCTATCTCATTCAACAATTCTTCAAGTTCTTGTGCACAGTCAATCTCTTGCTCCGACTTCTTTCTCAATTCTTTCTCTCAACCAATCTGGAGTGACTACCTAACTTCCAATTGCATCTGTTCCTGTGAAACTTCCTCAAAAGTTCCTAAGTCTCCAAGATTTGTTTCCATTAAACAATCCTAATCCTATTGTTCTGGGATCAAAGGAAGTTATTGTCTTTGACTTCTCTGTTGAACAGGCCTATGGGAGGGCACTAACACTAAGAATGTCATGTGCTTGCGCCATGTCAACATCATCCTCATGTGGCTAGTTTCTTGCAATTCCTTCTGAGAACATTTCAACTTCGTGCACGCTAGAAGAGCTAGCAGGTGAATGTGCTTCTTCTATCCTTGGCCTCTGCTGCTGCAGCTCTTCCTACTGAGCTTCCTTCCTCTTCCTTGGCTGTGAATTCAAAGGAACACTTTTCTCCTTCCCACGTTCTACTCATTCTTGCAAAATTTCCTCTTCCCTGGCCTAGGCTCCTGATGACCCTTCAATTGCCTCATTATGGGATTCCAAGTCTCCTATCAGATTGTAGGCTAGGCGAGTATTCTTTGCTTTCAATTTTGCTATGTGTCGTTCAACCCAATGCCTAGTGAATTTCAGAACTAGCCTACTTAAGACATCTAAATCATCAACTTCTGGTTCTGACCAATTTGGCACCTGAATAGGTCTATCCTTCTCCTTTTCATACTTTGGCTGAACAGTATTCTCATCTTCTTCAACTTGATCTGGCACTTGCATAACCTCACAGATTCTTACCAACTTGAGAGGCGATCTAGTAATCAAAGAGATTTGCCACTTCTCTTAATGACTTCCAAATCAGTCCTGGTCAACAAACAGGAATGATCAACAGATCAAATTCCCCTGCACTTCAGGCTTCGCTAAACCAAGGCGGGTGAACCTATACCTGAAACCTAAATCTGCAGGTTAAAATACTTTTCTATAGTGAATTTAAGAAATTTAGTGACTTCAAGATGGCAATTGTTCTTGAACCCAATTTTATTATCTGAAAACTGTGACTGTTCGTTTGTAAATGAATGTTTATAAAGTAGTGATTGTATGAATTAGAAATATGATTCCTTGATGAAACTTGCTTTGCAAATACTTGATTCAAATATATAAAATCAATAAAAGACCATACCTTGATTCCTTACTGGTTTCATATCATTTCAAATGAAAAATCCTACGTTTAACCTTAGAGATAGTTTTAATAACTTGTTAATGAAACAAGACCATCATCTCAAAGGCTTCCATATGAATTGCAATTAAAATGTAACATCCAGTTAGTCTTACCGAATTTAACTTTACTTTGAAAGACCAATAAGACAATTCAAAGTTTGCCAACCAATCCTTCAAACTGATATTCAAACTACAAATCAATCTTATTTACAACAACATAAGATTGCACAATGAAACAATCTATGTAAATAGATTTATCTAAGGAATTGATCAATCCATTGAAAAGATAAATACCATCATGAATGAAAAACACTTGAATCTTTATATTGAAAATAAAATACTTAAACCAGTTGATTTCAGTGCATATCCTCCATCAACTTGGTACTTCCAAACAACGAGTTCATAAGAAATGCATAGAAGATTGTCTTGATGTAAAACTATAAAAACTAAAAAACTTCTGCTATATGTCTTTCCTAAAAGGTCCTCTATATATAGATGGGGATTCACTTTGAAAATGAAAGGGCATACCCTTTCATTAAAACTAAAACTAACAAAAACTACCTAGACACTAACCACCTAGAAACTGCCCTAACAAACTAGAAACTATAAAATACAAAGTCACATCTTTTGATATCTATGGCTGGTCTCCAAGCATCTGATCGCACTTCTGAATGTGCTTCAAGTATCCCTCTAATTTGTAGGTATTTGCATCGTAGATAATATCTCTGACCACAATCTCCAGAGTGACGAAGTTTTCCATGTGCTCGATTGTCTTTGTCATGTCAAGTCCATCAAACCGGGCAATGTTAAGGGAAGCACTGAGAAGACTTTGGCATTCCACAATCCAGTTATCCTTATCCTTAATCTGTCCATTCTAATCTTCAATCTCTGGAAAACCATGTTGTACTATTTCCTTACATTCATCAAATTCATTTTGCAATTTTGTGTCAAAGTCTTCATGCCTTTTTAACAACCTTTGTATTCCTTCAATAACTTTAGCATCTGCATTGGCCATTGTCTTATCATGCATTAGAGTTCCTAGTTTGTTATAAATCCAGTTGTGGGATATTGCATTATCCATATTCTTCTGATAAACAACCCAAAAATCTTCAAGGAAACCCTGCAACTTTTCAAATCTTTTGGTCAGTAAAACAGAGGCTGCATCAGCCCTCACACTCTGCATTTGCTTTTTTAACCTTTTGTTTTCCAATTGTACTTCTTCACATTTCTTTTTCCATTGGGACCCATCATGGATCTGTGGCACAGGTTGTCCTCTTTTTAGCAACTCTTTCTTCCTTGAAGCTTCCCAAACTGATGAACTTGAAGCTTCCATGATGCGTGAAGAACTGTAAGCAATAATTCTTACCTTGGGTGTTTTTTACTAAGACATAGTCTGCATTTGGTTCTTAATTCGCCTCGTGTGAGCCATCAATCTACTCAATTGTAAGCATTAAATACAGGTTGCTTTGGTTTCAGTTTTGAATTGCATCTGTAACGGCTCATCGGTATATGCTTTCCCGATGAATTACTCCCTTGGTGCCATTAGCAATGTTTCATTCCTTAAGTTACTTTGTTGTTTATCGGCGTGTGTCTTCCTGATGCCTCCATCGGGTATCGGCATAACCTTGAATAGCTTATGCCGATAGTTATTTTTTCTGCGATGAACCTCCTGCTTTATTATTTCTATTGGGTATCGGGATAGCTTGAAATGATACATCCCGATCTCTTTAAGTTATGCCGATGACTAATGTCTCTCTTCCTATCGGTGTAAGTTTTACAAATAGCCTTATTGGCTATCGACAAAACAGTAATTTGCATGTTCCGATAGTGAAAGCTACACTAATGATACTTTAGTAATTACTAAGTCGGTGTATATCCTCTCGATGTGTCTATCGGGTATCGGGATAACTCCTATCTCCTTCTTGCGATAATTAATCACTTCCCGATGACCTTTGGCTTTGCTAAGGTGCTTTCTTCGGGGTAAGCTACACCGATGGTTTGATATGCTTATAAAATGTGCTCCCCTTAATGAAATACACATGTTTATGATTTCTTATATATAAACTGAACAAAACCTTACACAAGCTCAACCTCTAAGATATTACATAGATCTTGCTTCTTTCGCTAAATTTGTCAAAGTGAAAACCTTATCTTTACTCAGTGCCACCCCCTAATTGCTTGGCTGATGGTTGACTCTCTAGAGATAGATCACAGATGGATGGGAATTGATGTTGTAGGATTACTCATGCACATAAAATTTCAGCAATAACTATTCTCATGATAAAAAATACTTGTTTAAAACATAAGCAAATAGTATTAGCATAAATAATTTGAAAAATTATGTGCTAACATGAACTTCGGAAATTGAATGTACCCGACTCCATACTTTTTTACTAGCTTCCTTGCTTCCTGCGACAACATTGTATGAAGTCCTCCTTGCAACAATCTAGTAATATGCATAGTGAAAGTTTTGCTTGCCTTTTTGAAAGTATGATCATATAAGTGCAATTGTAGATAGCACTCATGAACTTTTAGCTATCCTGGTCTGCATCCCATGGGTCCTTTGCCTGGCAATCCGTTAACTTGCCCATTCTAGCCAATAAGTAAATAACATATGAGCTCATATAGAAAGATTGAGATTACTTTAAATTTCTCAGTTGCTCGTCCAAGTTGTTGCTGATTACTTTTGCTCAATCTATTACCCTATTGCCTCCCATTACTTCACTAATGAAGTAAAACATCTAAGATTCAAGCATGAAGGCCTATGGACACCCCATGACACTGCTCATCATCAGTACAAGATCAGCGTATTCTTCTTTGAAATCCATGCTAGTGATCTGCTTGGGTCACTTTGAAATATGAGGCTTCGCCTTCTGTATACACACCTTATTGATTATTCTAGTGCATCTCTCAAAGCTAGAATCATAAATGAATGTTGTTCTTCCCTTGGTCTTGTATGTCATGGACTGGTATGCAGGAATCCCAAAAGTTTCTCCAATTGCTTCAGATATACTATTGGCCAAGAGATTGCCATCAGGTGCCAAAATCACCCTTCTTTCAGCGTTGTAATGCTTCATACATTCTATAATCAACTACGGCATTGGATGGTAGGAGGGAAGCCGACAGCTTTGACTATTTTACTGGCAATGGCTAATGGAAGACGTCTAGCTGTTCCATATACTCTTTTTTCGAACTCTCCCAGCTTGAAAGTTCCCAAGTCGGTGTCACTGACTTCTCTCCATTTTGAAATGATTTTTGACTCCGGAGAAATCATCAATGGTCGTTCTTGATTTGTGCTTGTCGAGAGGTACTTGTCGCCTTGCTAGATTCCACCATTCCTACAAAATAAAAATAATTAACATTTAATTTGTGACAAAATAATTCTATAAATCCATTGAGGAAGGAAATCCAGGCTGACAATTCCAAAATTGGAATGAATAAAAACCTCCAAGAATGAGAAGTTCTAGAAAATAATAAAACTTCACTTCTGACTTTTCTTCACTTCTCTCTAGCTTCCAATTTCTCCAAAAACCGTTGTGAGAAATAAATTCCAAATTGTCGTTTAAATAGAGTCTCCCACTAAGCTGCTAAGTTGGCAAGGGGTTAAAATTGGCAGTTGCATTGATTTTCTTCAATCATGCATCATGATTCCTTCAACAACTCACCATGTAAGTGGACCTCGCCATCATTTTGAGTTCAAAAATGGAAACTTCTATAAACTTTCGAGTTGTGTCATAAATATGGAATATTTCCTTCGCATGTCGCCAACTCATTTATTACGAAAATCTTTCCATTTCGGGGGCATAAAGATATTTTTGAATGATTTTCCTACTTTGGAAGAATTTTAACAATTTTGTCCACTTTTGAAGGAATCTTGTACATTTGGAATTCTAGGAGAGAGAAAATCTTTCTAGAGAGACTTTTGTCCTAAAGGAAAATTTATGTGTTCTTGTGCACACCTCGTCCTAAAGGAAAATGTATGTGTTCTTGCACACACCTCGTCCTGAAGGAAGATTTTTTATCAAGTGACCATTTTTCCACGTCTGAGAAATTTTGTCTTGTCCCAAGTCCTGGAGAGAGAAAATTTTCAACACTTAGCCAAATTTTCCTTGTACCTTGCAATTATTCAACCTTGAGCGCATTCCTCAGGAGAGGAAGGAATTTTTTGTGAGGATGAAAAAATAATCGTACATGTCATGATTTTGACGTTCTATTTCTATCCTTGGGTGCAATTTGCTTATAGACTAGGAGTTTGGAAAATTTGGAAAATTTCTCCTTGACTTGTGTTTGGCATCCCCTATCTATCCTTGGGTGCAATTTGACCATGGTGAAGGAATTTGGAAGAAGGAAAATCCTCCTCTTCATGCTTTTGGCGCTCTGACTTGACCTTGAGTGCATTTCCTTGGAAGTAGAGGAATTTTTAGAAGTTTGCATTTTTCCTCATGACCTCATTTTGGCGCCTACTTCCTCCTAGAGTGCATTTTCTAGTTGGAGATGGAATTTTTGGTGTGGAGCGAAATTCCTCCATGCATTGGTTTTGGCGCTCCAACCTCATCTTGAGTGCATTTCACATGGGAAGGAGGAATCTTGGAAATTTAGAAAATTCCTCTCTTGATATTTGCGCCCTACTACCCTCCTTGAGCGCCACTCTTAGGTGATGGAAATTTCCTCCATGTCTTGATTTTAGCGCCCATCCTTGCCTTGGAGTGCTTTTTGGAAAGTGTGAAGGACTTTTGTTAAGTTTTGAACTTTCCCCTTTGCCTTGGATTTTGAGCTCATCACCTGGACTTGAATGCCATTTTTGGATTGAGGGGGATTTCTCAGGTGAAGGAAAACTTTCCACACCTTAGAATAAATTTCTATGCTATTTGCCACTTTAGGAAAGAATTCTAGACAGCCATATTTTTTATCAACTATATGCTTTTTCAACTTTATGGATTTGGAACTTGGATTTTCAGGAATGCTCTGCCACCAGTGTCTTGCCAACTGCTTGCCAAAAATAGACTTACTAAAAATAGTAAGTAATTCCAAACATCAAATTAGGGCAAACCAAGACAGGGTGACACTTACTAAAAATAGTAAGTTTGTTTAAATGTAAAATTAGGCCAACCCGACATGTAGTGAAACTTACTAAAAATATTAAGTGCCCAAAATTCGCTCAAATTTCACTGGTAACTTCCATGAAGGTTTCTAAATACATTGCTTCATTCAGATTCCCAAAACCCTAAGCTATTGACCTCAAATCTAAATCTGAAGGGTAAAACTAAAAACCCTAAAATAGACAAAACAAACTCCAGACTTAGTCAAATTTACTCAAAACACTTGTAGACTTGACCAAAAATTTACAAAAACACTTGCAAACCTGGGGAGATTGAAGAAACTGCTAAAAGACCCAAAAGACCAAGTGGACCAAAAATGTAGGAGGTCCCCATTTGGAATGGGGTGATGTGTGATTAGGTCACAACAACACCCAATTTGATTGTGTCCAAATTGTGCTTGAATCCTACCCCCTGTTATGCATTTTGGCCTTCTTATCTCCATCATTGATAACCAATTTGAGATGTTTTCTATTGGGTTTCCCCTAATAAAACTTTCCATATGTGTTGTTCTCCAGATCACCCATGTGCCTACTCATGTTCAGTTAAAAAGAATCTTGGAAAGTTCCAAGTGTGGAGATTTTGGTGTTAAAATTTCTAAGGACTCTGCTTATGTCAAAGTTTCCCTTTCTGGTATGCCTTTCCGAGAAACTCTACCTTGTTCCTTTGTCCCTATCAAGATACCAAACTTTCCCATCTTGGCATGCTTTTCATCCATTACATGCCTTTGTCCCTTTTCCCTATCAAAACTTCAAAGCTCTCCCTTTGACATCCATGTTTCCTTTGACCTCCACTCTTTTCCTTGCCTTTATCAGAGTTTTTAAATTCCTATTAGCAAGATACCTTTCATCCAAACCTCAACTCCCTGATCCTTCACACTAAGTTACCTTTTGGAGTCACAATTTTGGCCATCCCCCAGGTACCTTTTCCTTGGAATCTTCGATCCTTGACTTCATACATTTTCTTCTATATACTTTTCGAAGTTGACGATGGAAGAAAACTCGTAATGTGGTACAAGGTATGAAGTATCCCCAAATCCTAATCCCCAATACTTTCAACTACAATATCTCATTAGGGTCGTGAGTTCAAACCTATTCTTATGTGCACATCAAAAGAAATGAATTCCTTGTCATCCTCATCCCCCCTACAATGGTATGGATCATGAGGTATCCATTGTGACCATTTCACACATCGCCCAATCACAAATGGGGACCCCTCTTTTGCTTTCGGTTTGGGTTTTGGGTTAGATTGCTGGGAGTGTTCCTTTTGAATAAATGAGTGTGAGGCGAAGCTTATGCTTGTATTTTGGGAACCAACGATTTCTTTGACTCATCCATTCAAGGGAGCCAAGGAAATGGTCTAATCTTTCAAATATGTTTCCAACTGCAACCCTCCAATTATTCCAAGTAAAAGTTTCATTTCTTGGCTTGATGTCTAGAACAAGTAATGAATTTTGTTGCACAAAGGAGGTGAAATCATGTTAAGATTGAGTAATTCTACACAAGCCACACTATTTATCAGTGATATTTAAAACCACATTGAAATCCCTGCCCAAAACTACTAATTTCTTATTCAATGCAACTAGAGCATTAATGATGTCCCAAGGAATTTTTTTTTGAGGATTCAACCCATATATTGAAAAGATAAAAGTTAAGATTAGAGGAAGAAGGTGAGGAAAAGCATAATTGCCAATTTGATCCTTGGCTGATTAGCATCACACTAATGGATGTCATATGATAAGATTCCAAGACACCTGGAAAGAACATGAGGCAGAGGTGAAAATTCCCTTCAATTTATGCCATTTTAGCATAAGCTTTCCTATTTCTCCAATACTAAAGTTAAAGTCTTGCAAAAGTATAATGTCTGGTTTTTGCAATTCTAGTTGACACTTGATTATCTTTGGTCAGGTCATTTAGGCCCTAATATTCCATGATAGGATTTTCATGGCACTTGTGAGGGGCCCTTCCCCCTTGCTTTGGTTTTTCTTGCCAACACTAAGAATAGATTGGAAACCAACTTTTATCTCCTCTAGGGTGACTTTCTCCACCACATTCCTACCAAGCCTTGTTACCAAGCCACAATCAGCCTTTACTTTTTATCTCTTGTTGTGAGATATTGTACATGGAATTGGAAATAAACATATCCTTATCCTCCCCTCATTCAATCTTTTCTTCTTCTACCACATCTTAGTTTAAAGTGGCCTGCTCATTTGATCTAATTCAAGGAGCGTTCTCATTCCAAGGTAGGGAAGGGGGTTTTGGAACCAAATCACCCTTAGATGATAGGTGGAGATGAGAAAGTGACACTATCAACCCAAAGGATGAAGGGTCAAGCTTCAAAGAGGGAACCAAAGCAAAGTGAGGATTCTCAAAGGGTTTTCAGAAATCTTTCACCTTTGAAAGGCTTGCTTTGTATCTTGTAAAAAACTGATCTCTAGACTTGCAGAATCTACAAAAAGGAGGACGAATCTCAACTTCAATAGATTGATGCCAAATTGGCATGCCTGAAATTAAAAATATTTACCTCGGAATGATCTTTGAAGGGTTTCTTACGATGCATATTCTTGCATAAACTCTAGACTCCACTTAAAAATTTCTTCATCACATTTCAAAAAATTTCTCATGGAAGCTCCAATTTGTTCAAGGATGGACGGATCACAATGCTCCTCTAGTAAATTGTAAATCAACACTAGGTCTGTAGCAACCACCCTCAATTTTTAAAATTTGCCAATATGAAAGCATCAACATAATCATGCCAACAGTGATTTATAGCTGTCATAAAATGCTGATACAAGATAACAGTCCTGGAACAAGCTGATATGGAATGTAAATTGCTAAATCACATCCCAAAGATCCCCACATTATGAAATAACATCCCAGTTTGTAAAAAACAATAAAATACCTCAAAGAATGATAGTCATATGCTGGTACAGGTCAAGAAAAACACTGGGATAAGTGCTACAACTGATCTAGGCAGCGAGCAATTCTCGGAAATTTCTTCACCAACTCAATTCCACAAACACCTAGAACTTGGGTAATGCATTAATAAGTATTGCAGGTCTGCAACACTTGGTTACTTGCTGATATGGTGAACAGGTCTGTAAATGCATGTTAAACAACTTCTACAAGGCTGAATAGCGAAATAACATTCCAGTGAGCTTTCCAATACATATTTCACACTCCCCAATATGAAATAGACAGGAAATCTACAACAAACTTCATCAAACTCATTCCATAATCCCAGCGAATGATGCCTTAGCCAAATAAACAACACAAACAGTCCCAAAACTGAACTATCATAACCAACAGGTAGCTGAAAATGGCATGAACCAGACAAAGAAATCTGATATGTTCTGGAACAGCAAAACCTAGCGCTACAGATGTTCACCATAACACCTCAAACAATGACTAATCTGAGTAACCACTTCAACACACCTGATCACTCACCCCAGAATGATAAATTTAACTTGACAAGTCAGAAATGAGGAGCAATCAGGTACATGTCTGATAACAAGGGGTTAAACTAGAGCAGCATCAACATGTACACTTAGAACCCTTCATTACACCCTTTGTCCAACATAAATCCTCCTAAAGCTGGAAGATATGGCCAAGGTGCTACCAAAAACCTAAGATAAAGATCATGGAAGAACTCGTAGGTTCAATCTGAAAGCATATCATTTCAAATATTCAGCATATGCAACTGAGACCCCTTCACCTCCTTTTAGAGCTTTGTTGGGAAAAAACCAATTTGAAAATATTAAATAATTCTTTTTCCCACCAAAGGCCTTTTAGAATTATTAAAATGAATTTCATGTGCAAGTCGCACTTTCATTTTTCCCAAGGCATCCACTTTTGAGGGGACATAAAGAAACTTTAATAAAATATTACTTAAGTAAATAATTTAACAGTAAACATTTGAAACTTAAGTGTATATTTTGAATACTCCACCCAAGTTGCGAAAAGCACTAGCAAGGCATCGAAAACCAATTCTGATCATGCCAAGATGTAATTGAAGCAATGGGATGATGACTGGTCCCAACGTTACAAGGTTAGACGCTTAGGAATACAAAATCTCATGGGAAAAATTTTTGGAGAGCATTTCATGATAAAAAAATCTTAAAACCTTCTATAAACCATGCGCTCCTACCAAAAATACTTTTCCATTCCTCTTCATTCGAGCGTTGTACAATAAAAAGTCCCTTGGGCAAGAACTTAAGTCGAACCAAGGATCCCCACAAAGAAAGAATCCATTTTTCAATCCTTTCCATGGCAAGCTAGGTGCCAGAGAATTTACTGATTATATAGCTTTGTTTTCCAAATCCACCAATTGCCTCTCCAAAGAATAAGGGGGATTGTACTTTTGATTTCTTTAGGTTCCAAAGCTAACTTGTAAAGATTCTTTTCCATGGATAGAGGGCTTGATCTGACAATTCTATGCCCTTCATACCCCACCTTTTCATCTCACTTTCTGGGTGAGACAAGATTGATAAAACTTGCCAAAGCATCATCATGGACATCATCAAGCCTATCCATTCTTCTATCTCTCCCATCAAGAGGTCAAGGATCAAAAGTTTGTGCCCTAGGCTCAAGTCATGCCCAATCTTCACGAACAGCTTCCACATAGCTTCTATGTGTCTTGTCACTTTTGTGGGAGCTTGAATGAGTGTGATTGTGGAGATCCTTTCACAAAAAGGGCTTGTATACGATGGTTGTCTTCCAAGAGCCAGCCGCAAGCATCTATGCCCACCATTGTATCTTTCCTAGATAGGTAGCCGAGGAGCATCATATTGTTGATTACCCCTTTTGAAACCCTCTATAGGTTCCCTCCTTTCTTTTCCACAACATTGATGTACCACCACATTTTGCTCGAGTTCAGATCTAGATTTACTACTCTCCTAATCATTCCTTTGAGCATTTTCCTTCCAATACGCCACAGTTCTTTGATGAAACTCCAATTTGGTTTTTACCAAATGTCACTCCAGTCATTCCATCTTAAGGATTTTTTAATCCTATTATTAGGTTTCTTTTAGTTAACTTTTACTTAAGCTTTGTTTAGAATAATTTTTATGCTTTAAAGTTCTTCCTTTCAAATTTCTTTAGTAGCTTTAGGCATTTTAATTTAAAGATAATGCAATGATTTTGGGATAAATTATTTATCATCCTCACCCCCAAAAATACAGTTTTTTAACATTATACATAAGTACTCGAAGCACTATTTTTTAAATGATATTTGGTTTGAGTGAATGTCTTTTATTTATGCCTTTGAGATAGTTCCATTTTATAATTCAAGCATTGAATAGAAAGTGGGTAATTAAGCAGGTACATATACACCAGCTTGTAGGCTTCAACAAGCTTCTTCACCCATCAATATGCTTTTTTGGGTTCCAAGGAAATGGACATTTGCATCTGGTTTTGGGTTACCTGTTGGGACATTTGCATCTGGTTTTGGATTACCTGTTGGGAAAAAATAGCTAACTAGCATCTTATGGGATTATTTGATTGACAATGGGTACAAAACCCATTGCAAGGATGTTGATGAAAATATTGACAATAAGTTTAGCTTCAACATGGTTAAAGGTAATTAGTTTGTCCATAGTTTTAGGACTTGAACTCGGCGTGGACTCGGCAGTCCAAAAAAGGATTTGGACTTGAGACTCGGCAAAAAAAAACATAGTTTTACAAAAAGCAAAAAGAAATTAATGCATTTGGAAAACATAAAAGCCTAATTTGACTATCAATTTGTCATAATTCAAACATTACACATGTGATATGATCTTTAAACACTTAATATTTGAAATTTCATAATTCATACTCAATAACTAGTGGGGGATTGGGAGTGGAGACCCTAATGGATTGGAGGGGCAGCAATGATAAGCTGCACAAGGTGTTAGATATGAGAAAAACCCAACGATAGAAGGGGTGTGGGGAAACAAACTTTCATTTTCCAACGGGTTGGAAGTGGGGGTCCGAGGGCTATGCCCCCAAAATTATTATATTTTGGGATGATTGAAAATGGACAAGTTTGAGTTGCAGCAGACCTGTTTTGGACAAGAAAGTGAAAAAAAGAAGTGAAAAAAAAATTAAAAAACCCAATTTTTAAAATTGTTGGGCGTCCCAGCCAGACGCAAGAGTCTCGCGTCAAGACTCGCAAGTCTGAGTCTAGGACTTGCGCAAGCCTCATGCCAAGACTCGGCGAGTTTTGGCCGAGACTCTCCATGACTCAGCTCGCAAGTCCGTGGCGAGTCAACTAAGCGAGCCTTAGGACTTGCGAGTCCCACGAGTCTTTACCAAAACTCGCCAAGTCCTCAAACTATGAATTTGTCAATATGCTAAGACATTCTCAAAGAAATCTGACATAGCATTCACTATAAAAGTAGTTTCTGTCCATGAACCAGGCCTCTTTGATTGGGCAAGAACATCTTATTTCAAGTCTTGGAAAGATACTCTTTTGCATTAGCTTCTAAGTACGTCACTTATTGCCCTGAGGCATTTTCCCTACTTTTCCAACCCCACATAAGTCAAACGTACATTTTGTTCTTTGCTTTACATATTTACACTCTGTAACATTCATCAAGATCGGCTCTTTAAATGATAAAGTAATGCTGTATCTTCCTTTTCTTTTCTGTCTAGAATGAGGGATTTTAAATGGTTGAATCTGTTGACGTTGAATTTGAAATTGTCGAGGCAAGTTTTCTCCAAGATGGTCTGTGGACCATACTGGATCAATCGAGTTTTTATGCTCTATTCCTAGAATTTTTTCAGTGACAGAAGAAAATGAAAAATTAGTCGATGCTTGTCATGACATCCTGCTATTTCGTTTAGCCTATCACTGTGAGATAGTCGTGTTTTCCTAGGTAAATCAGGACTCCATAAAAAAATCCATGGAAATTGACATCTCTGGTTTTTCCAGTACATACGACAGTTGGTATTTTCCAACTTCTGCTTTTGAGATGCTGCACCGGATGCGCACCTTGACATATGTTGTAATGTCTTCACCCATTTTGGGCCAGTATAAGAATATATGTTTTGATCTCCAAAGTGCAATGGAATTCCACGTTTTTCCATTTTTAAATCAACTGGAACCCATTCCCACTTGATCAAATATAGTTTCTGATGTAACAGCCTGCAACACCCTTTAACAAACACCTGCAACACACTTCAACACTTACGCAAATCTGATTCCTAAATCAGAAAAATAAGTTTGTTTGAACACCAAACTGATGCAACAAAACCAGAGAATTTGTTAATGCAATAAGAAACAAGTTTATATAACAAGAGACTAACCTATTGGCTTCTCATAGCAGCATTCAATCTGATCTATGGCTGTCCTTAGACCTGCAATAATAATGCATCATTTCCCACCCTTGAAAAAAAAAACGGCAATTTCCCAGCTTTCTCTCTTTCCAAAAAAATGGAATTTCTTCCTCTCTTCTTCCAGAAAACCCTGCCCCAAAAACCAAAACCAAAAATGCTACGCCCAGACTAAAGGAGGCACTCAAAAAAAAGTCATTAAATGCCAACCCCTCTCTCATACGTTACATTCAGAACCGATTACAGATTTGCTAAAATTGGAGTCTTTACGGGACTCCAGTCTTCCAGCATAAACAGTTAAAAATCTAACGCCTGAGTCAAGCGAAATTTGAAATTTGCACTTGGCGTCCCTCCACGTGGATGCCCCTGCATCAGTTTCTCTTGAACTTACGAAAATGCCTTCTACGGTAATACGAACTTGACTGGAACAAGATGATAAAATCTAACCAGGACCCACAGAGTGTAAGGAGGACATAAATTGTCTCAAAATACTAAGCAGTGTATCTACTCCTATCAAGATATGGCACATAAAAAGCTAAGGTCTTTATAATAAAATATCATCTCATTTCCTGTTGCAACCTTTCCAACCTGAAAGAAATCTAATACTAAGTAGTTGCGTAATCAAAACCTAAATGTGACATATTGAAATATGAATGGACACAAAATACTGCGCAGCATACAAATAACAGATTATACGCACACAAACATAAATATAAGTGTTCAAAATCTCATCCTTGCTTAGGTGGATATTACCAGAATTTCTAATTTAGATGTGGAAAATTTTGCTCAAACCTGAATCGGGAGGTCCACTTAACTTGAAAAGGAACAATTTTTTTTGTGAACCAGATTGTTAATAGTGCCTTCTTATGGTGCTCCTTGTCGTGATATCCAACATGTATTTCCGGGACAGTAAGATTAGAGTTTGGAATCGTATCCTGTGGACACACAATCTATACTTCCTCTTATTATGGTGCGGCTCATACTATATGATGGTATTTGATGTTAACCACACTGTAACCATTTAAATGGATTAGGAGATCCCAGGCAGAAGGTATTTGGTTCGACAGCTTATAGTATTGTATACGAGAGTATTTCAGAGGTTTTACTCGGATGTCTAAGCTCCATTTTTCATCTGAAAATGAAGACAAATGCTATACATATGTGTTGGAAATTAGGATCATATGAAATGCATATATTCAACACATCACAAAATATAAATATATATGGAAAAATCTTTTCATCTTAAAAAGTTCATTTATTCTAAAAAAATATAATTGAACTTCCTCACTTTCTCCTGGTAAATAATGCCCCATGAATTCTAATGAGAGGAAAGATCCTTAGATATAGAAGAAAGGGTGGCAAAATATATAAAAGGTAGTAGTCACATTTATTCAAAATATGAATAATTAATAATATAATGAATTTATAAAATTATTAATTATTTAAATCTCGTATATTTTATAAAACATATAATAAATATAAAATTTTATAATATTATATTAAAACAATATTTAAATGTTATGAAAGTATGATCACCCCTAATAATATTATATTCTAACAATATACCTATCTAATATAGCTCTAGATTTTGCTCTGTCTCAAAAACAGCCAGAGGTCAGGAAGACATTGAAATAACAGAGCAAAAACTCCTCTCTATGTAGAAATATGGTTTCAAAAACAAGTTCATTACCTCCTGCAAATAATAACATTTAGAAGATTAACCTACAATCATCAGATTAGAGTAAAAAACATAAACAGTATGGGCAATGTATTAGATTCATGTGTCCAATCATCAAACATATATGAACATATACTGAACTTTTTTGTTTAAAAAGAGCATCACCTGAGGACCCCGTGTGATTGCTTTGCTAATAATATCGTCTTTTGCTCCTAAACTCCTTAGGTAGTCAATATTTGACTCCATTGTTGCTATTGTGTGTGCCAACAAGCAAGGTCCCCTTGCTATGACCTTTCCTAGGTTCCTTGGCTTCACACCACGTTTAATAAGATATCCAAATATTTGTCCCATTCTCACTGGATTTATAAGCAGTGCATCAGGATACCGTGATACTATTTTTACAATATCATCATCAGTCACATATTGCTTTAAGTATGTATAAGAACTGCTACTGGCCTCCGAGTCGATACCCAGAATATTGGGCCGCCTTAGAATGGCTTTTCCAAGGATGTCGGGTTTTAAGCCAATTCTCACTAGAAATTCCAAACGGGCCTTGAGGTTATGTTGTATCACAGGGGAGAACAGCCTACTCACTCTCAATAGAATCTTACAAAGGCAATCATTTGGGACACCAGCCTGAAGCAAGCAGTTGACACTGAAACTAACCTTTTCCGCTGGGTATCTAAACACCTGTGGCTTATTGTGCAAAACTTTCACAAGTTCCTCCTTTGTCATCCCAACTGATTGCAAGAACTCAAAAACCTTGCTGAGTTCATCAGCATCATATTCAAGGAATCCTGGAAACTGGAGGCAAATACCAGGTAGTGATTTCTTTGGATAGCCTAGTTGTGATAGCACATTGAATATCTTAGAAAGCTCAATGGGTTTAATTTTCAACACAGAGGGAATTTTGCTTAAAATAAACCCAATCTCAGGCTTGCTCAAACCTGTATTGGTAAGAATACTTATGACACCTGTTACATTTGCGGTGTTTGTTTCCGATGCATATTTCAAGCATCTTCTATATGCTGCTAAGGACATGTCCATTCCTTCAAAAATTTGAAAATCAGTCAACTCTTCATGAATGTGTATAAATCTGTTCCTGTCATTCCTTTCATGTTCTGTTTCACTTTCCTCCTTCATCCTCCCTCTTTCTTCAGAGTTGGGTTCTTCAATAGCAATGGAGCTGTTTTCAACCCTTGCAGTGTTGGCATTTAAGGGTTTCTTCTCCTTGAGAGAAAAACACTTTTGTAATACTTGAAATTGAGATTGAAGGAGATTTTTACCTCCACCAGTTTTGTTAGCATTTTTCCATCCATAGCAAATGGGTGAGGAGAGAACCAGCTGAGGAAGTGGTTGGATATGCAGAGGCAAAGATAAAGAAGAGTCCAGTGGAGAATGAGCCTGGTTCACTGCCTTTGTAACCACCATTTTGTTAGCCTGGAGAAACAATGAAGTCTGGTAATTGTGCAAGTGATGACATCCCCCTAGAGGCAAGAGACCCATCCCCTGTTCCCTATAATGATATCTATGAGTGAATCCTCCCCACAGGTGCACAAGGCACCCATGATCTTTTGCTATTGGAATCATCATAAACAATTCATACCCAACTCAAAACAAACATGAATAGCTCAAACCCAGCTCAAAACAACCACGTACAGTCCACACAGACCTCTGAACACTAATAAAAAATCCTATAAATATATCTACACTTTCAATGACTTAGTTACAGCTGCCCTGTTATTAATGGAGTTTAGTAGTGGTGAGTATTGAGGCTTCTGAAATCAACTTCAACTTACTTGTACGATTTGAAACGCAGTAATAAGAGGAATTGTTCTTGAGTTTGTGCAGTATTGGTAGGTAGATGAGATAGTCTGGAGCGGGCAAAAAGTACCCACATTATCTTGTCTAAGGAATTAAGAGAGAAGATGAGATAAGGGTGGCAAAGAATGAACGTGTGGCTGGAAACAATATCGAAATCCAACAAAGCCTGCCATGTTTACGAACTCTTATCTATTTGCTGAGTTGTCACGGTTTAAGTCACGTCATCAAATAAATGCCTTCTAAAAAACATAGCAACAAATAAATCAAATAGGCATAGTTGAAGGAGTTAAGATAATGTTGAGGTTTCAATAAATATTTTTAATATTTTTTTATTAAAAATATTAGTTGAAATATTTAATTATAATTTTTTAAAGATATAGGTAGAATGGAAATACTTCTTACAATTACATTATTACATTAGTAAAATGTATTATCTTAAATAGGAAATAATGTCGCAAAATGAGGAATAATATAACTCTATTAAGGAAATAGATTTGAAGTCACGAATTTAATAAAATTAAAAGAAATCAATAGAATTAAACAAGGGTCGCTCTAATGTTGGATCTAGGAAGAAGGAACAGGTGAGCAAGGAGGTCTTGCCCATCATGTTTTATCCCATCCTGTGTCTAGTGGATCTCTACCATCATCCAAGAGTTCCCAACTAGTAAGAACAACATTTTCTCTATCCTTAGAATCTGCTTGTAATTGGTTACATATATTCCTCAGCAAAGATATGACAAGGGACCCCCACCCATGCTATTGAGAGGATGCAAGACAGTGATACGTAAGTAGAAATGAGCCACACTGGTGGTCAAACAACAAAGGTGGTCAGAAGCTCAAACTAGAATGCTACTTTGTGGTTATAGCAAAGGAGTGGAGGCTCTTTGACATATATTAGGGTAACATTAAGATGACTTGGACCAACTACATCGTAGGTCATAGCAAGGGGATCTAAGGTAGGGCAATGGAGAAGGTAGAACCCTTGTGATAGTTCAAGTGGCATTCCTCAAATGATCAAGAAAGGTTTGGAGATGTTGGCCCTCTAGTGCTACTTTACTAGCTTGGAATTGAATCTACATGAGGACATTAGAAATCACCTTTGATTTATAGTAAATAGCAAGGTTAATATCCACAACAAAGTGAGTTAAAATAGCATAATCTAAATCTTATCAAATACAAAAAACAATTTCAAATATTGAAGCATGTCATAGCTAAGAGAAGTGTATGAAAAACTTGGCCCCATTACCAAGAAAAGGCATTGTGCTAAGCAAAGGGTTTAGGCATTAAAAGCCAAAAAAATCATTGATCCATGGCTCCGTATTTTGTAAATGAATACCAAACCAAAAAAGATGTAGAAGGATTTTTGGTCACCCACAAAATAGACATCTTATATTAGATAAGTCAAGATATATCAAATGGATGGTAATAGGAAGGCCCTAGTATGCAAAACATCATGCAAAAGAAGAAATGTTGGGCTCCATGAGTACTTTCTATAATGCCTCTTATCTTTGAAATTTGTCATTGCTTTATTTTGATTTGATATCATTACTATATATGGTACATTTAGACTATGTGTATGATTATTCTTTTGTATTAGCATTCATGTGGTACATCCTAATTATAGTTATATTATTTTGATCATGTAGATATCATTGTTGATGTTTATAGATGGTTATACATGTAGATTGAGTGATGATTATGTACGTGCATATATATGAGTATATATATACATATATATACACATATGTGTATTTATATATGTGTATATATATACATGTATATACATATATACACATATGTGTATATATATACATGTATATACATATATACACATATGTGTATTATATATGTGTATATATATACATGTATATACATATATGTGTATATATATACATGTATATACATATATGTGTATATATATACATGTATATACATATATGTGTATATATACATATATATGTGCATACATGTGTATATATACATATATGTATATATACATATATATGTGCATACATGTGTATATGTCCATATAAATATGTTTGTGTGTGTGTGTGTGTACACACACACACACATATATGTATGTATGTGTATGTGTATGTGTATGTGTATGTGTATGTGTATAGTGTGTATATAGATGTATATAAATGTGTACACACACACACACACACACAAGATGATTGCATAGACATATAACCATCATATAATCATATCGTCATAACATCATATATATACATATGTACGTGTATGTATGTATATACACATCAGGGATAACTTTAAGAAAACACCCCTCGAGCAAAAGTGTAAAACCTTGCCGAATCAGGCGTTATTTGGCGGGGGGGGTTCATATTGATGGTGAAAATTTTTTTCAAAGTAGGAAAAAAAATTAATTTGTATTGCTGATTTTTTTCTAGGGTACGAAAAATTCCATAAAATTCTGGCGAATAATACCTTGTTCTGTGGGGAAAATATATATTGTAGGAGGCGAATGTTTTTCGTTTAAAGGAACAAATATATAAGTGTATGGGCAAAAAATTTTACTCTAAAGGAAAAATTATTTAAGTGTATTGGCGATTTTTATCCACTGTTTGAAAACTATTTAATTTGTTTGGCTAATATTTCGTTATTTATGGAAAAATATATATTTTATTGGCGATTTCATGAATTCATTGCCATTAATAGACAAGGCACATCACATCACATCACATTGAGTCTGGACTCTGCATGATGTATCGATAAGCGCGACCTCATTGACACGTCACACATACCTAAAATCCATCAATGATTTTAAACCGTTCAATGATCGTAAATCAGTGGCTGAAGTTTTATTTCAGCCCGAATTTTTGAAGAGAACGTAGTTCTCCAGAAAGTGCTCATAATGGAATTGGATTCAATAGACACGTATCAAATGTCACGGTCGATAATGTTGGTCATTTAATATATGTCTTGTCACTAACTGCAATCCACTCTACCCCACAACTTTCAATATGGTATTTGGTATTAGTTTATGGGTCAGTGCAAGAAGATGAGTCCACTTTTTGGCCAAAAAGTGGAAGTGTTTTCCCTGATTTTCAGATTTTGTCTCATTTGAGCTTAAATTTTGAAACACTTAGAGATTGAATCTTGGAAAAAGTCAGTAATATAAAAGATAGCCCTCTGAGTGTAGTTTCCAAATATATAATTTATTTTAATACCCACATAATAAAAAATAACTTTTTAAATGGAGTTCTGAAAACTATGTTTTAAAAATGCCTGTTTCAGGACCATACCATGCATGTGTACGACCCACACTTTTTGACACAATTAAAATTATTTTCTCAAACCGTTTTGGGAAATGGTTTGTAACACACTGAAGATTGATGAGCATATTTTTTTGTTTTTTTTTTTCTAATATTTTTTTTTTAATTAATTTTTTAATGGCCGTAATTATCTTTTTAAAAATTTGACGTGTACGACCCACATAATTTGATGTAAACTTAACATTTTTTGATTTTTTTTTTTTTTAAATACAAAAGAATTTTGTGTAGATTGATGACATATAATTTTTTTTCCAAAATTCTTTAAAATAAAAAAGTTATTAAATTAACAAAATTAGTTAATATTTCAAATTTATGGACCCGATTTAATATAAATTAAATGAAAAATAGTTAAAATAATCAATTTTTAAATAAATTTACATATTTAGAATCTAGACAGTATAATCTGAAATGGGTTTTAATTTCGTATA
This sequence comes from Cryptomeria japonica, assembly GCF_030272615.1. NCBI lineage: Eukaryota > Viridiplantae > Streptophyta > Pinopsida > Cupressales > Cupressaceae > Cryptomeria > Cryptomeria japonica. The sequence continues at coordinate 123,063,513 of NC_081405.1, forward strand.
AAAATTCTATAATTAGAGGTGCGTAAACTATTTCTGAAGTTCATATTTGTGCTTTCATTCATGGAGATTTGCATTTGCAGGTCCATGTCTCAGGTGTGGCCATCCCAGGCCTATCCCGGCCCTAATCTCGAGCCAAGTGGCGGGTTGTGGAATCAACTTCCACAAAACGGGCCCCCGTTTTCAAACAAGGGCGGATTGTGGAAAAAAAGGAAAAATGCCATTTAGAAACGGGGGCCCGCTTTTAAACAAAACGGGGGCCCGTTTTTAGAAACGGGCCCCCGTTTGTAAAAACGGGCCCCCGTTTCTAAAAAACGGGGGCCCGTTTTGTTTAAAAGCGAGCCCCCGTTTCAGAACAAAACGGGGGCCCGTTTTTAAACAAAACGGGCCCCCATTACCTTTCGGCTCGGGAGCCCGAAGCACAAACGGGCCCCCATTTTTTGAAAACGGGCCCCCGTTTATAAGAGCGCATTTTCCAATGCGTGGACTTCCGCGAATTTGTGACTCATTACCTTGCACTTGCCCTTATAGTTGTTTCCAATTTCTCACACTAGTGCAATTATGGGAAAGATTTATAGAAATATACGAAAGATTTAAAAATAAAATAAAGGAATCAATATGGTTAGAGAAATAATTATTACAATCAAGAGCTTCAACTATTTATAGATGATCTCTACTTCTTTCATCTTCAATTAGCCTTTGGTAGATAAATCGTCGGAGCTCACGGTAGTTAAATTCTGCCTCTAGTTTAGGTCTATAGGCTCAAGTTGTATAATTTGGTATTCTGATTTCTCAAGATGGACACTCCTATCCGCTTGAGAAGAATTTATGCGAAGAACCAGAGGGCCTTTTTGGGCTCCATTAGAGACCCAACCCTCCAATCAGTCTATAAGGAGGTTGGGATGTTCACTAATGAGGTTGTGAGGATGGTGTTGGGCAAAGCATTTCTGCAAATTGAAAATAGGTACCGTGTTAACACGGGTGTTACATCTCAGTTCTTAGTGTCTCTTCTGGACCTCGGAGGAGACAAGGTGGATATGTTGTTGTTGTTAAGGAAGTTGTTTAAAGAAGACTTCCTTGGAGACGACGTTACTATTGTCGTCTTTGCAAAAGTAGGGGTGGGGATCCCTTGGGCGAATGAATTAACCAAGCTTCTCCTCCCTAACCAAATAGTGGCTAGGCAACCATTTCTTTTGAACCCTGAATGCGGAGCAGTTGACGCATCATAGGAAATGGGCACGGATTGGTAGGGACTTTCTCCAGAAATGGTTTCTCCTAGATAACTTTCTAGACTACATCTGGCTTGAATAATTCTCACAGCTTATAATGTCAGAAGAATTCTACATAAAGGGAGGGCAAGATTCTTAGGGTAAACCATGAATGTGTCCACTACTTGTGCCCTAGCCCCGACCCCTTAGTTGTTTTATTTTTTTGGCTATTTCCTTGTAACCTCACTCATTTTGGCTTTAAAGTTTTTTAGGGACTCCGACATGTAAAAATTGTAACTTTGTGAAACATATATGTTAATGATAATTTTGCAAATTCCAGTTTGTTTCAGTTTGCCTCTTATGGATATAAAAATGCTTTCTATTTCATTTTATTATTTGTTGTTGTCATCATGCCATGGCAGGATACTTAGCATAATCATTATGTTTTGAAATAGTTTAAATAATTATTAATTTGTGTTGGTATAAGATTTAATTTTCACCATAAAAAATTGCAAGTCTATTCTAATTTCTTCTCTAAAGTTAAAGAACATACTCAGTGTCACTTTTGAGATAACCTTTTCTAAAAGATATTTGAAGTGTTTGGCAAAGAAGTATTTGAAAAAGCATAATGTCAGGGATTGGCAGCAAGTGATAGCATCCAATAAGGATCGCAATGTCTTAGCTCATACGGATTTTTTTGTCTATGAGCTACGTTATTTCAATATTTTGTTAAACAATGAAAATAAATATAATATTGTGATCTTTTTTATGTAATGTTTCTTCCTCTATATTTAATATATATAAAAAATAAGAGTTTGTTTCATTAATTATTTGTACATTGATCATCATTGATTATAAATATATAAAAAAAGATGTTTATCTCGCGAAAAAGAAGTGAATTAAAAGTCCAACTTGTAATTTTTTCTACATAATTTCAATATAAAAAAAGAAGTCCAACTAACTAGGTACATGTACATTGAACACCGAAAATACGTGTCATTGAACACCGACACGAAATAAAGGCTATGGCCCATGGGACGATGTAGTGTCAAGTGATGTGGCGTTTGGGTGGTAGAAATCCTATGTATATTGGGACCCACAGGAACTGACAACAGATATGCAGTCCTTATGGTACGCACATCATTGAAAGTCAATGGTTAACATTTAGCCTTTAGGTGGCTTTAATGTTGGCTTGTGCGGACGAATTATGCAGTTGAACTAGTACATGCAGAGGAATGATGGTAGAGTTTGTGATTAATGTTGACGGTCACCGACGTTGGATGTTAGAAATTAGAATTGAGTGAGAGGTGTTTAAAGCCTGGGTGGATTGGAAGTCTTGGTATCATATTGTCTGCACTTGTAACATTATATTGGGTTTCTTAAGCAGTATGGAAGCCAATTTCTCCTTCCATACTGATAAGAAATTAGTCCCATTTCTCAGATGATTTACGGACAGGAGGTTGAAAGGTTTGTTCTTGTTTAAGGATGAGCGGTTGTACGAGAGTGTGAAAATATTGTTGGGAGAGGAAATTGTCCATGTAGGTCATCGCTACAACACAAACATGGAGGCATATTCATTGATTTTCGCTTGGGGTTTCCAATTTGAGGATGAGGTGGACAAGGTAAAAAATGCCCCAAGAGTTGTAATTGATTCAAACTACCTGTTAAATCTGGATAGTGTGTGTGCTTGTGTGGTCCCGAAGGTAAACATTATTTCTAAGGTAGGGGTGGCTAGTTTGGTGGCATCACTACCACTCATTCGATGGGTTGATGATGATTTGAAAGCAAGATGCAAAGCTCTTGCTTGGCACAGGTGGAAGGCCTTCAAAATGTTCGCAAGGTTGATGCAATGTGATGAGGTTTTAACGGTCCTTCATGAAGTGGCACGTGCAGAGGTGGGTCGAGAGTTGCGGTCGAGACCCAAGACTACCCCAGCAATGAAACGACTCTCAGAATTCTATGATGACCCGGAGTGCAGGTTGTTTCTGGGTTAATCCTGTTATGGTCGGTGGTGTTTAGTATTGTTTGTTTGTATCTTTTTGTTCCATGTCCGTTTTCTCCCCAACTTTGTATGTATGAGGGGATGTTTGCTACAAATTTTGGTATGCCAAATTGGAATTTTGGGGGTTTTGCATGCAGTAGGGTTTTATTTTTTGTTGGGAATGGTGGTTTTGGCCCTTGGGGTGTTTTTACGGTGACAGAAATCTAGTGGTTTTACTATACCACCTATACTTGCATATTTATAATGTTTTATTTCCAAGCAATACAATACAAAAATCATCGATAAAAATAAATAAATATCATGCAAGTTTTGAAATTACATATTTAAATTATATATTATTTTCATTTAATTCATATTCAAATCCTATTGATAATGGGACGAATGGCAACTGACAACGCATACTGTCATTCGTTGTATGAGCACGAATCAACAACTTAAGGTGTATTCTGGGCTGAATGTGGGATCTCTAAATTTTTTTGCAAACTTTCACCGGAAACACGTGTCATTGAACACCGGCAGGAAATAAATGTTATGGCCCATGGGACGATGAAGTGTTAGGTGACGTGGCGTTTGGGTGGTAGAAATCCTATGTATAATGGGACCCACGGCAACTGACAAAGGATACTGTCATCCGTTGGATGACCACAGATCAACGTTGTGAGGTGTATTTTGGGCCGAATGTGGGAACGATAAGCATTTTTTGCAAACTTCTAACGGAAGACTTCCATAAATGATAAACATTTAATTAACTATAATTAAATTCTAAGTTTGTAATTGTATACTTAATTAACTGTAATAAGCTCTATTTCGAGCATAAGTTGTAAAGGATTAAAAAGTCTTCAAAACCATTCCTGAAAAGTGACTCGTGTCTGTTGACGTGGCTGAAAAATGGCAAAAGTCCTGGGACCCACGACAACTAACAGCATATAACATCGTCCGTTGGATGAGCACAAATCAACAACTTAGGGTGGATCTCGGCCCAAATGTGGGAAGTAAACACATTTGTGAGAACTTCGCCCGGAATTGAACGTTTTAAATTTAATTAACTATAATTAAGTCTAAAAAGCTCTATTTCGGGTAGAAGTTGAAAAGGATTAAAAGGACTTCAAAAACAGTCTAGAAAAGTGACTCGAGTCTGGTGACTTGGCCGAAAAATGGCAAAAGTCTTGGGACCCACAACAACTGACAACATATACCATCGTCTATGGGATGAGCACAGATCAATAGCTTAGGGTGGATTTCGGCCCAAATGTGGGAAGTAAACACATTTTTGAGAATCTTGACCCAGAATTGAACATTTTACATTTAATTAACTATAATTAAGCTCTATTTTGGGCAGAAGTTGAAAAGGATTAAAAGACTTCAAAAACAGTCCAGAAAAGTGACTTGAGTCTGGTGAGGTGTCCATTGTCCTTAGAATTTAGACTGAAGCAATGAATGTTTTGTCCTTCAGCGACGAATAGATATTAATAATAATTTATAAAATTACAACAACATTCTAGAAATTTTGCCCTTTAGGTATTACTTTTGAACTTTTCAGTGTTTTCAAAATAAGTGACTCATAATCATATTTCATTTCATGGACAAACCAGTAAATCCAAGGAGATTCAAAAACGGCTACTAGATTGAGGAATGCAACAGAGTCTATATGTGCTAATCTAGTGAAATAGAAATTTCGAGTTAAATCAAAAACACCTACATCCCTTTTTTTTTTTTTTTTTGAATCTCGTGGTTCAATTTGAGGGTTAGCATTTTCAAGCTTATATTTGAATTATTAATAGTAACAACGATGGGGAAATCGGAAAGCAGTAGTTCAACAAAAATCCAAGTGAATAAAAAAATATACCTAACCGAATTGGTTAAAACACCAGGTTTCACTGATGAATACCATGATATTTATGACCCTGTTATCCATAGTAAAAAGTGTATCCTAGAAATTAGATATGCATTGTCTGATAAGGCGGGAGATCCAAACAGTGCAAAATTTACTATTTTCAACACAATGTTAAAACAAAGAACAAATAAAATTGTATCGTGGGATGCTAGATTGGGAAGCATGGTGTTACCTGAAGTATTCCCTTGCCCTGAATTTGTCATGGTCTGTGCCGAAAATTATGATGAAGATAAAAAAGCAATTGTCAATAAAAATACAAAAGAGGAAATTCTATCCATAACCAAGGGAGAATTTGCTCGTTTGTTGAACCTAGGGTTTGAAGCACAAAACTCAAATGTCCACATTGACCTAGGAACATTGGCAGATAAATATAAGAGTCTCAATCCAAATCATAGAGATTCATTTATCAGAGCTCTAATAATGTGTGGTACTTCGTTGGATCGAAATCATAAGCCTCCTTATGGTTATAACATTTTTGTTCCATTGATTCAGGATACTATTTCCTTGCTGACATTTTGCCTAGGATTGGAAAATGATAGGGAAGTGGGTGCTAGCCTTCTTGAAATTATTTTTAATACCCATTGTGCAAGTCAACCAGTAAGATATACTTTTGTTGAGCACATTGTTCAATCCATGCAAAAACAATTACTAATGATCAAAAAGGGTTCATGTAAGACATTTAGGTTCTCATCCTACTTGTTATATATCCTTCTATCCAACTATCGTGCAATATTCGAGACCAACAATCTTCACATTGTGAACTATAAGATTGATGAGAAGACTTGGAACAGAACAGAGTGTCCAATATATGAATGGACACCTAAGATAAGGATGCATGATAACAGAAATAACTATAACCATTTTGTAGACTTATTTTTGGCACCAATGTATAAAGAAATTACAAGCACTCCAATGCCTAGATTGACTGTGTCTTGTAGAGATTGCATTCAACTCGGAAGTCAAATACAATTGGCTAACTGGTTCTTCATGGAAGAATACATTGTGTTAAGGTTCTACGGATCAACAGTAAAACTCTACATACTTCCAATACATGTGACAGAGAGGGTATTTGCATTGGAATACGTATGACAGTTGGAGAGAACGGATATGCACTTTCATGGTCAGCAAAAGAAGCGCATATTTCCTTCCTTGCCTTTCTCATGTTGAGGGTTCACATTTGAGAGAAAAGCATTCAATGTGGCACATGATTTTTTGACAGTTTTTAGCTTTGGTGATGAGGGTCTCTGGCAATATGATCCAATCGGTGTAGTTCAAGCAAGGTTTAAGAAAAATGGGAACTCTTCAGCGTCATGTCAACATGAAAGTAAACCATTGCTAGAAAATATTAGAAACATGGACTCCTGGGATGAGGTAAAAAAAGAGATGGAGAAAATTGTCGCTGACAATAACATTTCAATTGAAGAATTGTCATCACAAATTATGGCATTGCACACGCAGAGGACAACAGAGCAGGGGATCCAAAATAGGAGGTCCTACAATTTCTACCATAAATCTGCTAATACATCTAACAAATCTATTCCCAAAATAATTATGCAAGAATGTAAAGACAGATTTTGGACAAAAACCAAAATAAATGATTTTTGGACTATGAGGAAGAATCTTGGTGAACCAAAGACCAGTGCAGAATTTGAGTCCATCAACAAGGATGAAGAGTTTAGCAAATTGTGGAATATGGAGCATCACACAACAACATATGACATGAGTGGTGATGAAAATGAGTATGAGGTTGAGGCCATTCCAACAACTACTACAGTTCCTGCAAAATTTGGTGGAGTCAATGAGTCCATCAAAGAAAAATATAGCAAAGGGGCAAACATTATGGAAAAAATGAGTTTTGAAGGTGGCGGTCTAGGTCCCAGAGGAGAAGGCATTTGGTTTCCACTTGAGGTACAACTTCCATCAGATTCAAAATCAAAAGCTCCTATTAAACCAGTCATTGGACTTGATTCGTCAGATTCATCACAGAAAGGTACTACTCATTACCCTCCAGCTCCACTTGCATTTGTTAGAGGTTCAAATTCACAACCACCACCAGATCATGGTAATCCTATTGGTGGTGAATCAAGTGTCATTGCCACTGGTGGGGAATCTAAGGATAGTATTCCTATTAGTGTTTAGTCAAGTGCCACTGCGATTGGTGGGGTTGGCATGGGTACTACTACTGATACTAGTTGTCTTGGTGTTGGACAAGTGTAACAACAAAATATCTCTCACAAGAGGCCACTAGTGGTAGATACTCATACTATTTAGAATCCTATATCAAAGTGCCACTGCCGCTACATAACTGTCATTTGCAGCTTCAAAATAGACCCCTTAAAAGACTATAAAAACTACACATGCAAGAAGCAGTGGGACATGATCAGGAATGGTTATTGGTACTCCCCATAATGCATTAGTTAAAACCATGGGCATAAGTGGAATTGGAGCCTCTTCTATTTCACCTTTCAAATTTTCAATTACTTCAGCAAGCCCATATTTTCAATTTCATGATTACTATGAAAAATTTGAACACACAACAAATGCAAATAAAGAAAAAAAAAGAGCATTGCAGAGGTTTGCCCTGACTAAAGTTTTAGAGGAACAACCTACAAGGAACGGGGTATTTCCAACATATGACCCACACAAAGATATGATGGAGTTAATGGTTGTTATGCCCCCAAATAAAGATAAAAATCCACCACATAGTCAGATAGATCCCTTTGAATTTCAAGTTAGCACCCTCCAAATGGATTTTTCCAAAGTACAAAATGTGGACAAAATTAGTGTGTTAAAAAAGACTAACGAACTGGTCTACACTTCAGTGCTAAAGTTGGAGAGAGAAAAAAATAAGTTAGAGAAACAAATAGAAAAGTTACAGGCAGACCTGGCAAATGAAAAATCAAAGAGGAAAGCAGTAGATAACAAGTGCAAAGATTTACAGAAAAGGATTAAAAGTTCGCGCTCTGCAATAGAAATTGCAAAGTAGGAAAAGATGGAGGTGGAATTGAAGGAACTGGGGGAAAACTGGCTAAAAACAGTAAAAAATTTGATGATGAAAGAGCCAGTTTACAAAAATTCTACAAAAGTTATGAGTCTGTTGCTGCTGAAATAAAAAAATATAGGACCTATTGGATCATGAGAAGGAAAAAGAAAAACATTTGGAAGAGGAAATAGAGGAAGAAAGAAAAAAATTGCACAAATGAAAGAAGACCTGCACAATGCAAATAATAAAATTAAAACTTCAGAGGATAGATTGAAAGATAATATGAAAAATACAACGAAGTATACACAAGAAAATATTTGGGGGCAAATAATGCAGAGGAGTGACAAGTTGTGTGAATGGTTTGAATTGAATGAAAGTCTGAGATTAATTTATTGCAAAAACAAAGGGCACATTGAGAAGAGCATACATGCTTATTCAAAAGAGGATATGGAAAAATAGATTTTGCAAGTAGTCTACAATACCAGTGACAATTATTTGGCATCCAAGGGAATTAACAACCGCATTGATGCCACAATTAAGACATCATCTATCCTTAAAAAATGCTAGAAACTAAGGGAAACATCAAAAGTTATGGATAAAAATGGCAAAAAGATATTGAAGCTGCAAGAAAAGACAACTACTTTGATTAAACTTGGTTTGTTGAAGTCCATTAACCCATTTAATAAATTCATTGGAAAAGAAGCTTACAAAAAAAGCATGGAGGAAAAAATGAAGTCTGATTTAGACTTGCTTCCTAAGGACACAACTGTCCAGAGCTTTCTAGAATTCATCAAACCATTTACAACTTTCAATGCAGTATTGGGTGAAACAATGATGTCAAGTCACTCTTCTAAATATAGATTGTTGACGAAGTTGTAGTTGACTTTCCATAGTTTAAAGAATATCGACCTTCCATCAGACGAAGAGTGGAGCACCCTACAAAAACTGGCATAGAAATCTCAATAATCATAGTATGTATTGCACAATTTTTTGCTTTTACTCTTAATTTCAAGGTTTTATGTTTTTTTTATGTTTGGAATTTGGCATCGCTTGAAATAACTTTGTTTTATGAACAGGAAAAAGCCAACAATCATTATTGCTAATCCAACCTATGATGCACAGTGCAAACCTTCAACTTGTAAATTTGTATTCTCAAATTCTCCCAAGTTTTAACATTTCCGCATTTCTCTATTTTTGATTTCTAGGTTTTGGGCACTGCTATTATCTATATTTAATTTGTCATGGCTTGAATTAATATTTAATTTTGAACTCTATTTTTTGAACAAGAGACATGTAGCAGTTGTTAAATTGCTAAATTGTTAATCTGACCTGTG